>NC_081784.1:18720240-19051028 GCF_963082965.1 Carassius carassius
GCTGGACAAAGATGTGTCTGGCGAGATACTCCTAGAAGTGCCTGATCTCTACAAGTATGGACAAAACTCGCAGGTGGGCATCCTGTCTCACTCGCCAGTCCATTGTGTTGTTTTGCAGTGTCTTGTACATGGTATGAATATAATGATGGCATACGTGTAGCTATGTGATGCTTGATTTCCAGGCCTATCTTCCGTCAACGTTCTGGCTGAACATTCTTGATGCTTTTTACCAAAGCCTTGTGTGTTTCTTCATCCCTTACTTTGTAAGTCATTCTAGAATTCATAAGTATCTTAATGTTTCATTTTCAGAGTAGTGCTCACATGTAACAATTTGTATTGTTGTTTTTATGCTATGAAGGCATATGCAGGGTCTGATATTGGGGTATTTTCCTTTGGCTCTCCAATCAATGGCTCCGTCCTCCTCATCATCCTCCTGCATCAGCTCATAGAGAGTCGCACAGTGGTGAGCTAATCACAGAGTCTTTCTCATCTATAATGCTGTGTAATATGTAAAATAAATATTTAGAATAGTTATTGCATTCCATGCCAAATGTAACACCAAATGTGAGGACAAAATCTCTTAAAGGGACTTTAATTACAATATAAACAGTAATTTTATGAAAAATAACTATTTAGAAGAAGGTCTTTCTTTTTTAAAAACTGCTTTTTATTCCAAATGCTTGATTGGAGGTTTTGCCCCACCTACTTTAAATTTCTAGTAGCCCAAGATACAGCTTCGCAAAATTGTACATTACAGATTAAATATTTATTTGATTGGCTGTATTCATGATGTCATCATTCATCATCATTTAGTGCAGACAGACAAATTGCATCTTGCAGAAAACACCACAGTAACAACACAGTATTGAGTGATTCTTGTCACAAAATGTGCATACCATACCAGGATATTTAATGTCTTTATTTATGGGAGACTGTCTATTTATCTTCTGCTAATGCTGGTCTTGTGTGATTTTTTTTTCTTCCAGACATGGATACATGCTGCATTGCTGCTCTTCAGTGCCTTGTTTTATTATGCTTTTATCCTGTTGTTGAGCATTATATGTGTGACGTGCAGTTCTCCCACAAACCCCTATGGCATTGAGACAAAAATGATGTCTGAGCCACTCTACTATTTAGTATGTGGATTTACCACAGTCCTGGCCCTGCTGCCTAGGTATTACACACACATATCTGAATCAGCTCATTTACATACCAGACACAGTTACAGACTGTAACACTGACTATGTTTACATGTGTGCCAACAATGCGATTTTTATTAAGATGTTTACTGTACATGTCACAAGCTGTAACTGCTTTCTTTGCACCATTTCTTTTAGCGATTTGAAGTGGAGGGAAAACTTCAGAATAAAGTCAGGAAGTAAATGTAGTTAAATGTAGTTACCGTTTGCAATACCCAGTGACCTGATCACCCAGATGGCATGTTAAATGCAGGAATACAGATTTCAGAACACTAGCCATCATATACTTGTTGACTTTTTAAAAAGCTTCAGAAAAAAAAGAGCATCAAAGACTTAAGACATTTTAATTTAGTAATAATAATGATATTTTTATTAATAATAATTAAATATAGTTAAAAAAATAGAAATTAAAAATAAATAAATTCTACATATTTTTATAGCCAAATTGATATATAATACAATTTTGGCCAAATTAGGCAGCACAAACAATAGTTGTTTTTAAATATAGCCCAAAATACCAAACGTTTGATGTCCTCTGACTGGATAAACATAGTCTGAAGCAAAAAATCTGAGTCTGTGCAAAATCTGTCAAAAGTCATGTATTTCAACCTTAGGAAACACTTCCGACACCAAGAGTCCATCTGAGATTCCTAGTTTTTCCTATTTCTAAGGCAATCCTGCATAAATCCTTCACAGTGAAGGCAAGAACCTGCATGCACAAAATTCTATAGTGTAATTTAAGCTAAAGAAGCAACATTAATTACATTGTTATTTAAGAACTGTTATTGAAATGAAATCTTGACAAACTAGTTTTCAGCTGTTCCCAATTCAAGTAGATAGGAGCTGTTCTTGTATGACTTTTATCTGCATAGAAAATAGATTACTACGATGGCTGGTAAAAAAGACTGGCTGAACTTTATTGGAATCAGTCACTCATGGTTTTATTTATTTTTTTAAAGGTAGTTCATTATGGGAAAGTGTAATTAACTCTTGGCTTTTTCTGTGTCATAGGATCCTGTTTCGTGCCTTCTGTAACACTATCTGTCCATCTGACCTGGTGAGAGCACAGAAAATAGAGAGACTCTCAGCACAAGACTATTCCATGAGTTTACGGCAGTGGAAGGAGAATAAAGCTGCTCAAAGATCGAAGACTGTCCTCCAGACACGTCCCTCAGAAACTCAGTGTGAATGCTGACATGCCCCATTTAACAGATTGTATGGCTGAAGCAGGCACTGTTCTTTCATGACCAATTAGAGAGTTGCCTTTGATCATATAAACATGGTCACTAGTAGTGACTGCAAATCCTTGTACTTCAATGATTGGCAGATACTCTGACCAGTCAGAAGCCAGATCTGGCTTTTCTCTGGCCAATAAGTGTTTTCGCAGTGATGTACTGTACCCGGGCAATTAGAGAGTTGTTTACATGCCACAAGGCTGAGCCTGTGAGATTTTTTATTACAAATGCACTCCAGCATTATGCAAGAACGTCAGAGTTGTGAGGGCGAATTGTGGGTCATGACATGGCTAGTGTATACCAAGATAAGATGGCTACTTTGCTACTACTAAATTTTTATCTCACTGGTTGAGACTATAGGTGATTATATGATTTTTTTTTCCTGGTTATCTCTTAATAATTAGGAGAAGTATGACTGTGTCTGTTTGATATCTGATCATGGGGAACTGTAATACCATGAGAACTTTACAATAAGTGAACTTTTCTTGTTTAAGAATAAAATTAGGTGAACGTAAATAGGAGCTAATGTATTTGTGACCCGAGGTCCTTGATGTCCATTTGTGTGTTCAATCTGAAAGTTAACATGCCGACAGCATGCATTACAAATAGACAAGTTCAGTATTTTGTGTTAAATGCTAGATTGCTTTTTATATTTAACTGCAATTTCTTTTTTATTGCAAAAGTAAATGCTTGATTTTTGGAAATGTGAACTGATAATCCAGAATTATCATCTAAGACGATTTCCAGTTATTGACATTATTTTACATTATTTGAGCCATTTGTAGTATTTGTAAAATTTGCAATAAAACACTGAAAACTTGACTACTGCTTGAATTTGATCATATACACAACAGGTATGTGTTTTTGTAAAGCACTTCTTTTTACTGAGAGATAAGAATTAGCTTTAATATCCTATTTTGGGCAGTAGGCCTTAAATATAAACAACAGAGCAGAGGAAAGAAGTCCAGACTGTCCATTAAAAGCCTTTATAAACCACTGTATCTGTATAACTGGCATAATAATAAGGTATAATGTACACTCAATAGCAGATAGTGAAAGACATGCTTGCTTTATTATAAGTTCTCTTACACCCAGCTCCACAATTTTCTAATTTTCTTGCTCTACCTGGAGACCTAAATGTAAAATTTAAGATAAACTCATCCATTGTCATTTTTCTGACTCAAAAGATGGCATAGATTAAGTTTTGGAACATCCGCTGATATGCAAGTTTGCAAGATTGTTTTTATTCTTGAAAGTCTCGAAGAGGTCAAGAACTCAGTGCATAGACAATCAACTTTTTTACCCACAGCTTTACCAGAATTTTCATTTAGAAGTTGCAAACTTGGCTCAAAACTTTTCTGAATGGACATGACACTTTTGCATAAGAGCACTGAAAAGGACAGCATGCTCTTATAGGGTCATTTGACAGCATGATGGCAGCATTGCACTTCTGAGAGCTTTCACTTGGAATAAACAAGAGTTAGCGATAGGCCAACTGTACTGACTCCTATGTTACTTTACAAATAAATTTAGATTTAGATTCCTTTTATTGTAATTACACATAGTACAATGCAATTAAGTAGCAATTCTTGGTGTTATTCACACATAACATCAAAAGGTATTGGAACAGTATTAATAGAAATAAAAATAAAAAAAGTGTGCTGATTTCAGTACCCACCTATTTTTTCTAATCAAATAGCGGTGGGAAAAGAATAACTTACATTACTATTATTATCTCATTAAAGGGATACTCCACCCTAAAATGAAAATGTTGTCATTAATCACTTCACCCCATGTCGTTCCAAACACATCTTCGGAACACAATTTAAAGATATTTTGGATGAAAACCTGGAGGCTTGAGATTAACCCCATAGACTGCCAAGTAAATAACAGTGTCAAGGTCATGAAAGGTTTTCGTCAGAGTGGGGTGAAAGGTGATACTGGTCCACGGTAGAGGCTGACATTTTTTTTTCGGGACTCCCCCGGGTCACATTAATCACGGTATTGGGACAGGAAAAAATGTCAGTGGGAGTGGGCGGGACTGGGAATCATAATAATACTTTGATCCCCAACTTTATACACAAATATAGCCTACCTTTTAAATAAATAAACAATAATCTGTAGGCCTTTATTTTAATTTTGAACTCAATTCTAATTGCCCTGTCTCTTATGCTCTCCTTCTGTTTGCTTTGGTGTGGCTGGTTAAGTGAATGACCTACGTGTGACGAACAGATTGTTAATGGCTGGTCTATGTGGTGGGCTAATACAGTAGACTAGCCTACATCGGACAGGACATCCAAAAGCCCACCTAGCATTCATCAACCTCAAACATAGCTTTTCATCTAAAAGATGTATGTAGTAACAACTTTTACTTGGCTGCTTAATCTAATGTAAACCTACAGAAATGTTCGCTATTGAAGTGTGTGTGGAAACTGAACAGCAGCGCGCTAACAGCAGGACAGATGGAGGCACCGGTGCTCTCACTTGCTCTTAATATACTCCGTAATCTTTAGAATCCGTAAATACTCTATGTTTATTTGTGTGCACTCAGAATGCACCTACAAGCTTGCATACTGCATTTTCCCCCCCAAATATTTATTTCTTGAATTTTGAGTAGGTAATACTGTGTAAAGTGTGTGTGCGTTTAATGTCTTCAATATATTAATATTAGTTCTCTTTCATCATCTCGTGTTCGAGATCCACCTATGGGAAGGACTTCCGTACCTGACCTCTGCAGAAGCATCCAATTGCACCAAGTCTGGCTAGACAGACAGAAGCGCGCAGCCAATGCCAGGTAAGGCCCCACCCCTTACCTAAGGGCATATAATGGCTACGACGCTGCTATTCTCCAGTTGACATTCGCTTCTCGCGATCTCTGCACTGACACAGTTCGGTTGGAATACGCTGCTCACTTTCGTGTCTTCAGGAGGATATATCGCCAGATCAGCCTCCGCCAGACGTGACAGTCGTCTTTTCAGCCTTTTCGCTGTGTTCTGCATTCGGAGCTGCCCACGCTCTCGCCTTTTTCACCTGCTCCTCCTTCCACGGCTGCCCGCCACGGATTTTTCCGAGTTCTTTGCTGGTATGTCACTGTCTAAACCTTCCGCTTCTCCCGGAAAACAGCCTATCACGGGCCTGCGCTTATTGCCGCTAAGGATCTTCACCCTTTCTGTGTGGTTTGTTTGGGCCTTAAACACGCTCAAGAAGCCCTGGAGAATTGCAGCCATTGCCTTATGCTGCCCAAGAAGCTGTTACGACGCCGTCTTAAAGTTGCAGCGACCCAGTGCTCCGAGCTTGGCCTTTCTGACTCAGACGGGGGACATGGTGATGACGTCGCGCTACCGGGGGACTCCCGGGGCGCCGCCTCACTTATTTGGGCTGACCAGCCCAATCCCGCATTCCCCGAAGAGGACATCTTCGCGGGCAACCTCACGCTCGTCGACGAACTGGCCGGTTCCGGCGATGAGGATGATGTGGCCCTTCTTGGGATCTCAGAGGACGAGGAGCCACTGGAAGAGTGCAGACTTTTACGCACAGGGAACCCCTCTGGGGACGGTTATGATGCGGAAAGTTGTGACGACAGATGCGTCCTTAACAGGCTGGGGTGCCTACCAGGAGGGCAGAACGGTGAACGGTCTGTGGCCGAGCAGACTACGTTCAGCGCACATAAATTATTTAGAGCTTCTGACTGTATGGAAGGCTCTGAATCATTTTCTGCCTCGCCTGCAGGGACATCATGTGCTCGTATGCTGCGACAATACCACAGCAGTGGCTTATATCAACCGTCAGGGCGGCGTGCGCTCGTTGAAACTTCACGCTCTAGCTTACAAGCTTTTGGTGTGGAGCAGACGGGTTTTCCTATCGTTACGCACGACTCAAAACTACCATTGTCCTATGTTCTTCTCGCTAAAGGACGTGGACACGCCACACTGGCCAGAGTAAGAGAGCAGTGCCTGTCTCTCATTCTGATAGCACCCAGGTGGCCCAAAGCACCTTGGCTGGCGGAGATAATCCCTCTGTTATATGCCGAGCCGTTGCGCCTCCCCCCCCCCCCCCCCCCCCCCCGCACGGACCTTCTGTCTCAAGCGAACGGGGAGATTTATCACCCGCACCTGGACAGGGTGGCTCTTTGGGCCTGGCCCGTGAGTGGACGAACCTAAGCGCACTGGGGCTTTCGCCGCGTGTTATTGCTACTATACAGAATGCCAGGGCCGTTTCTACACGGTCCCTGTATGGCTGTAAGTGGCAAGTGTTCGAAGGGTGGTGCGATGGGTGTGGTCTCACTTCTTATCAGTGCTCAGTTCCTGATATTTTGTGTTTCCTGCAAGACCTATTGGAAAAAGGTAGGTCTTTTTCCACAATCAAGATCTACTTGGCTGCGATTTCGGCCTGTCATGTGGGTTTTGAGGGCTCAACGGTCGGGCAGCATCCTGCGCTTTACAGACTTATATGACCAGGACCAGTGCTTTCCGGAAGAGTGACCAGCTCTTTATTTCATGGGCACCCCCTCATGGAGGGAATCCCATATCTAAGCAACGCCTCTCACATTGGCTTGTGAACACTATAGCTTTGGCTTATGAATCCAAGGGAGTGCAGCCCCCAGGGGACACCAGGGCTCATTCCACGAGGGGCATAGCCACCTCTTGGGCTTTGTTTAGGGGAGTGTCACTGCAGGACATCTGCTCCGCTGCCAGTTGGGCTTCTCCTCATGCTTTTGTGCGTTATTACCGGCTGGATGTCACCAGCATCTCGGTAGCACATTCGGTTTTAGGGGCGGGGTCTTTTTAGCCCTTCCCTTCAACCACGTTGGAAGTAACGAATAGGAGGGAATGGGCCGGCAGGTCACGTACATTCCTGTCACCAAGCATGCATTTCCATTCCTTTCTGGGTGTATTTATATGCACTTTGTTGTTGCTAGAGTTACTATCGTGTGTGTACTACATACAAGTTTCATGTGCTGCATGTGCACAGCAGTCATGTGTTTGCGTCAGCATTGCAGTTTCATGATTATGGGACGTGTCAGGCACCACCTCCCTGGGGCAACCGTCCTTCTCTGGCTTTCAGAACCTCACTGTGAGTGTATTGGGCAATTGGGGAGCTGTCCATGTCTCTCCCATAGGTGGATCTTGAACACGAGATGATAATGACAATAGGTTACTGTCGTGACCCCGGTTCTCTGAAACATCGAGTGGAGAGATCCACCAGCTTTGCCCCGCTTGCCGCATGAGAAGCGAATATACTTACTGGAGAATAGCAGCATCGTAGCCATTATATGCCCTTAGGTAAGGGGTGGGGCCTTGTGGCAGTGCGAGGGAAAAAGAGGAGTTTTTTTTTTTGCTGTGTGGCTGGATGGAGGAGGGAAGTAAATTAACCGGTAATTGGAAACGTGTGTATATAAGGAGGAGTTATAGGAGGAACAAGGAGAGGAGAGAGAAGTGAGAGAAGGAACGAGAGAAAGAGAAAACCGATTACCTGAGACAACCGCCTAGTTGGTGAGACTGAACGCATCGCTGCTGTTTGGGCCAGTCTGGGTTGCTGAAGCGGACGCGAGTTTCCGGGGCGATCACTGAGTGCGGCATGCACTCTTGGCTGCTGGTTGCAGGGCGACGTAGTCTTTGTGGCTGATGAGAGCGAGTGAGCTACTCAGGTGAACGAACTCCTGTTTAAACTTCCTTAGTTTAAAAGACTTCAACCGACAAAAAAGAAAAACAGTTTCCTCCCTGCCATTATCGGCCGAGCTCAGCACTCCTCGCAAACACACACAAACACACACACTACACTAACACGCAAACCTACCTGAACATTCAAGCACGCCCATTCATCACAGCGCACCAAGTCAGAGACTTTTTCCATTTCATGGTGTTTGATTTGATTTAGCGTGTAGAAGTATTTATATTTTTTTTTTTCCTGTAATTGTTTTTTTTTGTGTTGAAGAACGTATGTTTTTATTTTGAATTCAAACCAAGGTGATCTCTTTATACTTTTTATATACTTTTTCATCCTTTCTGTTTCCAGTACCTCCTGTTGAGCAAATATTGCGTGAAACTAAGGGTGCATAATATTTTTTTTCCTATTATTTATTTTTGATCTCCTTTGTTGGTGTTTTGTGATTTTCTTACCTTCATTGTTTAAGAAAATATACCTACATAACATGACAATGAACTTGTGAATTATTATTATTTATTTTTTTTTTGTTTCCTTGTTAGTTTGGTGAAAATATATAACTGTGAAGGTTAACTTTCTTTGTGTGAGACTCTGATTTATGTTTGTAATCGGTGGCTAATAGAGACATTCCGTGGTAAAAAGCAACAAATAGCATATGTATTTTGACAAGATTCAGCTTGTCTGGCGCCCGAACTGTGTATAGTTAAGTTAGACGTTTTATTTAAGTTTTGGGCCCGCTACCGTTACAGAAGTGGCGCCCGAACAGGGACATGAATTTTTTTTTTTTGAGAAAACTTGAGCTGAAAATTTTTTTTTTGAAACGCCCTCTACAAACTGTGATTGACAATTGTGTTACCTTTTTAGGGAAAGGTGTATTTTGTAACCTGTGTCCTTTGAACTGTGGGGTGAAAAGCCTGTATTTAAGGAGAGGTAACAATTAATGAGGACAATTGAAGTGTGACTTGGTGTTTAAATGCTTAAAGAAAGAAACTTCAAATTTATGTATGTTGGTTAGACTGGTTTATTGAACACTGGTACAACATTGTAATGTTTTATGCATGTTCAGATTGTTTCCTGACACATACACCTTACATTTCACATAACATTGTACACACTTCATTGTACTTGCAGAACATGACCACTACACCATCCCCTATGTCCACCTGTGTGGATATTGAAGCTCCCACAGATGTTGCAACCCCTATATGGCCACCTGTCCCACATCCTCCGGTTACCTATGGTCATCCTTCACCATATGTTCCATACACCCAAGTGCCTTCTAGAACCAGCTATCCTGAATCACATGTTCAGATTAGCACTCCAGTACAAACCCATTCCGGGGAAGAGGGGCCAGGCCCTATGCAGCTATGCACATCACCTGACCTTTCTTCTTTCTCTGTGACCCAGCAGGATTTGCCCGGTGTACTCCCAACTCCTGGAAGAGAAATGCACCAACTTACTTCAAGGGTTCAAGGTAATTGGGATACACTACTGGATTTTGTACAAACTCAGACAAAAGCAGTCAGTGAACTTACCCAGGGGTTGAAAGCAGCTTCTTCTCAGCACAGTGACCAAATTAATAACCTTTCTACCAAAGTGAGGGACAACCAGCAGCAAGTTCTCACCCTATTGGCCACGAGAGAAAAACAGGATGAGTCTGAGGCTGATCAGTTAACGAAAGCCATAAAACTCATGATATCAGGTGAACTTCAAAAAGTAGAAGCTACTGTTGTATCTGAGGTACGTTTCATGGTGGATCAGCTCCAGCTGGAAGTACAACAAGACCTAAAAACCATGCAACAGCACTTTCAAAAAAGCCATGATCAGCTGACAACAGAAATACAGCATTGCAACAGTCAAACTGCTAGTCTTTGTAGCAACTTAAGGAAGTTTGAGACTGAGATGACTGACCAATGCAAAACCCAAGAAAAGAAGGTGGTGGATCTACTTAAGGAGAGATTGCCATCCCCTCCGGTTTCTACTTCGCTCCTTTCCCTTCCTCCTTCACCCTCAGTGACTGTACCTGCACTTTCACCTCCATCCGTTACTACAGGGGTAAGAAGTGACCACCTGAAATTAACGTTTCCCACGTTTGGAAGGCAATCCGACGACCCAGATCCACTGCTATATCTGGCCCGTTGTCAAGATTTTCTAGCATTACACCCCTTGGTTGATGCAGACCTGCTGGCCACTTTCCGAACTGTCCTGTATGGAACTGCCCGTGACTGGTGGGAAGTTGCCAGATCGTCTATAACAACATGGAGTGAGTTTGAATCCTCTTTCCTCTCAGCTTTCCTCTCGGAGGATTATGAAGATGAGCTGGCAGATCGGGTCAGAAATAGGACCCAAGGAGAGAAGGAATCCATCAGGGATTTTGCATTCTCGTACAGAGCTCTCTGCAAAAGGTGGAAGCCTGCCCTGACAGAAAGTGACATGGTAAAATTGATCCTTAAAAATATCAAACCCTATCTCGCCAGCCAGCTACGCAGCAGAGTAAGCACGGTCGAAGATCTAGTGAAGCTGGGTCATCAGCTGGAGAAGGATTATACACAGCACATCCAATATGAGGGACGTAAGGCCATAAAACCACCTACAACGCCACAAAGGCCAATCCCTAACCAACCCGTGGAAAAGCCTCAAGTACAGTGCTGGAGGTGTAAAGGTTACCACTCACCTGGAACCTGCCCACATTTTATGTCTGCTTCTTCCAACCAGCCATCTGATCCGTATCGTGCCAACCATAACAAGCGTTCCTTCCAACCTTTGAAGTCTGGGGGTCCGCCTCGCCAGCCAACTACCCCTTCCAGCAATGCAGTGTCTGCAGCAGCTACACCCTGGCCATCTATGACCATGGAAGAGAGTACCACCACCGGTTTCGATACCCCAAATCAGCCAACTGCGGTACCACAACAATTAGTAATACCCATTAGTATTGGCACTTGGAGAGAAAAAAGGCTATACTGGATACAGGTGCAAGTTACACCCTCCTCCATGAAAACCTTTGGTCAGAGCTTAACCCACAAATCAAACTTCAACCGTGGACCCTTGGACCTCTTTATTTAGCTAATGGTGTGGCAGAAGTTCCATTAGGCTGGATAAATCTTCCCATTATTCTCCATGATAAGACTTTCTCAGTGTGGGTGGCTGTCCTCACCTCCAAAGCCCTTGCTTATGCAGTGATCTTAGGTTTGAACTTTATATTCTCTAGTGGACTGCAGATTAACGTGACAGACAGGAAATATTCATTCAAGTCTGCCCCTAATGAAGACTACCTTTTTCAACCAGGTCAGGCCAGTATACCGGCAGTGAAACTACCACACCTGGAAAAGAAACGACACCAAAAGAGCGTTAAGCAAAGCCTCTCCCTGCTTAGTTCCATTCCTCCACCCAGACCCCCATTGCTATCATACCCACTTGACAACTTGGATGATCAAGAGTTCATTGACCTGGCTGTAAATGGTGCTCACTTGCCACCGGATGGAAAACAACAACTACGGCAAATCTTGGAATCCAACTCCAAGGTGTGTACCCTTCGTCCTGGACGGACGGATGTTCTCCAACACCACCTCTATATCAACCATCCAGTGCCCATTAAACAGCGACCGTATCGCATGAGTCCTTCAAAGCAAGCTGTTGTGAGAGAGCAGTTGGAGGAGATGCTACAGGCAGGTATCGTGGAGCCATCTCACTCTGCCTGGGCTTCACCTGTAGTTCTAGTTCCCAAAAAAGATGGTAAAATGAGATTCTGTGTTGATTACAGGAAGGTTAATGCTATAACAGAGAGTGATGCATACCCTCTCCCGAACATCACTGAGATTCTTGAATCCCTCTCTGGTGCGTCCATCTTTTCAACCATCGACCTTAACAGTGGCTACTGGCAGGTAACAATGGACCCAGATAGCAAGCCCATGACGGCCTTCATCATCCATCAGGGTTATATCAGTTTAGAGTCATGCCCTTTGGGTTAAAGAATGCCCCAGCGACCTTTCAAAGATTAATGGAGACTGTTTTGAAAGAATTGCGAGGTACCATCTGTTTTGTCTATATTGACGATATTATAGTGAACTCTCAATGCATGGACCAGCACTTCCTCGATCTCCAGACAATTCTCCATCGATTGCTGACAGCTGGGTTGACTGTAAACCTAAAGAAGAGCAGGTTTTGTCTCCAGGAGTTGACTTTTCTTGGGCATGTGGTGAATGTTCATGGTATCTCCACAGACCCGAGTAAGGTGGAAGCCATACGTGCATACCCTGTACCCCGTAATATCAAAGAGGTTCAGCGCCTCCTTGGACTCTCCGGGTGGTACCACCGGTTTGTGCCAAATTTCTCTCGGATTGCGGAGCCCATTAATGCCTTGAAAAAAAAGGGTCATGCATTTAATTGGTCACCCCAATGTCAACAGGCATTTGAACTGCTAAAAGCATGCCTTACCTCTCCTCCCATCCTCGGACATCCTGACCATGAACGTCCATTTATTGTGTATACGGACGCCAGCAACACTGGGCTGGGTGCTGTGCTGTCGCAGCGCAGGGACCAGGGCTCCGAGCAGGTGATTGCATATGCAAGTAGGACCCTAAACAAAGCAGAAACTAATTACTCAGCGACAGAGAAGGAATGTCTTGCTGTCGTGTGGGCTTTAGAAAGGTGGCAGCATTATTTAGAGCCCAAACTCTTCACTGTTGTGACCGATCACTCAGCCCTGCAGTGGGTAATGAGCTCTACAAAAACCACCAGCCGACTTATCAGATGGGTTCTTCGACTGCAGAAGTTTGATTTTGTAGTTGAATACCGGAAAGGTAGGCTAAATGTAGCACCTGATGCTCTGTCCCGGATCCACACCCAACCTGGATGTAGTGTATATACCAGTCGAACTGAGGAATCAGACCTTCCAATCTCTGCTGCTGCCATATGGGAGGAACAACACAAAGACCCTGATGTCATCAGAATTTTCCAAACAATGGCAGGACATGGCGATCTTCTGAAAGATCAATATAAGGTAATTGAAGATAAACTGTACCACACAACACAGTTGAAGAGTGGCCAATGTCATTATCGGATATACATGCCCAATAGTCTGATTTCGACAGTCCTACAACACTATCATGCAAATCCGTTAAGTGGTCATATGGGTATTTAAAAAACTTACCAGAGGCTGCATGACGTGGCTTTTTGGCCGGGGATGTGGGCGGCCGTTAAGAATTACGTCAAAAGGTGTGTGAAATGCCAAACCCTAAAAAACGAAAATCGTAAACCTGCAGGAAAAATACAACAAATCAGCACCTCACATCCCAACGAAATGTTAGGGGTAGACATTATGGGACCAATGCCCCGCAGTACCCATCAGAATGAGTACCTTCTTGTCTTTGTGGACTACTTTACCCGCTGGGTGGAGCTGTTTCCCATGAGGAAGGCCAGTGCACAAACCATTGCGATGATTTTCAAGAGAGAGATTCTGACACGATGGGGTGTTCCGGACTTTATCTTATCTGATAGAGGTTCTCAGTTCCTTTCTGCTGTATTTAAGGAGTTGTGTGGTAAGTGGAGTGTCTCACAAAAACTCACTACTGCCTACCACCCACAAACTAATATGACCGAGAGAGTAAACAGGACCCTAAAGTATATGATCGCTTCTTACGTAGATGATAACCATAAGAAATGGGATCAATACTTACCTGAGCTATGATTTGCAGTCAATTCAGCTGTCCAGGAGTCCATTGGCATGAGTCCCGCAGAACTCCACTTGGGGAGAAAATTGCAAGGTCCAATGGACAAACTGTTGCATGGTAGGAATCTCTCTCCCGATCTACCTTCCTATGATGTTGTCAATAATCTTGTCCAACTTCAATCAAAGGCCAAGGAGTGTTGCAAAAAAGCGCAAAAAAGACAACTTCGGAACTACAATAAAAACAGACGGGAGGTGTTTTTTAAAGAAAAGGACCGTGTGTGGCTAAAGAATTTTCCCCAGTCCAGTGCACAACATTACTTCAGTGCAAAACTTGCTCCAAAATGGAAGGGTCCTTACCGTATAATAAAGCAGCAGGGTCCATTGAATTATCAAGTGGCATTAGAGTCCACAGGGAAAGATGTTCGCACTGTGCATGTGACTAATTTGAAACCATGCTACCCCACATCAGAGGAGTTTGAAATTCAAGAGAGGCAACGAATCCTTGAAATTTTCCAAGAATCCGCTAGTGAGGATGACGATTTCTTGGGTTTTTAATCCCCACTTTTCACCTTTTATCTTCCAACCATGGGTTGTTTTCTCCAGGGGGGGAGAGTGTGGCAGTGCGAGGGAAAAAGAGGAGTTTTTTTTTTTTTGCTGTGTGGCTGGATGGAGGAGGGAAGTAAATTAACCGGTAATTGGAAACGTGTGTATATAAGGAGGAGTTATAGGAGGAACAAGGAGAGGAGAGAGAAGTGAGAGAAGGAACGAGAGAAAGAGAAAACCGATTACCTGAGACAACCGCCTAGTTGGTGAGACTGAACGCATCGCTGCTGTTTGGGCCAGTCTGGGTTGCTGAAGCGGATGCGAGTTTCCGGGGCGATCACTGAGTGCGGCATGCACTCTCGGCTGCTGGTTGCAGGGCGACGTAGTCTTTGTGGCTGACAAGAGCGAGTGAGCTACTCAGGTGAACGAACTCCTGTTTAAACTTCCTTAGTTGGAAGTCGTGGCCTAATGGTTAGAGAGTCGGACTCCCAATCGAAAGGTTGTGAGTTCGAGTCCCGGGCCGGCAGGAATTGTGGGTGGGGGGAGTGCATGTACAGTTCTCTCTCCACCTTCAATACCACGACTTAGGTGCCCTTGAGCAAGGCATCGAACCCCCAACTGCTCCCCGGGCGCCGCAGCATAAATGGCTGCCCACTGCTCCGGGTGTGTGCTCACAGTGTGTGTGTGTGTTCACTGCTCTGTGTGTGTGCATTTCGGATGGGTTAAATGCAGAGCACAAATTCTGAGTATGGGTCACCATACTTGGCTGAATGTCACTTCACTTTTTAAAAGACTTCAACCGACAAAAAAGAAAAACAGTTTCCTCCCTGCCATTATCGGCCGAGCTCAGCGCTCCTCGCAAACACACACACTACACTAACACCCAAACCTACCTGAACATTCAAGCACGCCCATTCATCACAGCGCACCAAGTCAGAGACTTTTTCCATTTCATGGTGTTTGATTTGATTTAGCGTGTAGAAGTATTTATATATTTTTTTTTCCTGTAATTGTTTTTTTTTTGTGTTGAAGAACGTATGTTTTTATTTTGAATTCAAACCAAGGTGATCTCTTTATACCTTTTATATACTTTTTCATCCTTTCTGTTTCCAGTACCTCCTGTTGAGCAAATATTGCGTGAAACTAAGGGTGCATAATATTTTTTTTCCTATTATTTATTTTTGATCTCCTTTGTTGGTGTTTTGTGATTTTCTTACCTTCATTGTTTAAGAAAATATACCTACATAACATGACAATGAACTTGTGAATTATTATTTTTTTTTTTTTTTGTTTCCTTGTTAGTTTGGTGAAAATATATAACTGTGAAGGTTAACTTTCTTTGTGTGAGACTCTGATTTATGTTTGTAATCGATGGCTAATAGAGACATTCCGTGGTAAAAAGCAACAAATAGCATATGTATTTTGACAAGATTCAGCTTGTCTGGCGCCCGAACTGTGTATAGTTAAGTTAGACGTTTTATTTAAGTTTTGGGCCCGCTACCGTTACAGCCTTACCTGGCATTGGCTGCGCGCATCTGTCTGTCTAGCCAGACTTGGTGCAATTGGATGCTTCTGCAGAGGTCAGGTACGGAAGTCCTTCCCATAGGTGGATCTCTCCATTCGATGTTTCAGAGAACCGGGGTTACGACAGTAACCTATTGGTTCCCACTATCAGTTTGAATTCTTCACTACAACGAATTGTCCGATAATTGTTCCATATTCAGTAGAAGGTAGGGATGCACCGAATGTTCGGGAACCGAAATTATTCGGCCGAATATAGCCAAAAAAAGCACGTTCGGTGTTCGAATAAGTAAAAAGGCCGAATAAATTTTGCCGAACAATGACGTTTTTAATGACGCAATCAAATAACCCGCGTAGAGTGAGAGGCGCGCGCTTTATGCAGAAAACATGTCAGCAGTGTGGAAGCACTTTAAAGTGTCAGAGAAAGAGGCAAAAACGGCCTTATGCAGACATTGTTCTGCTGAATTGTCCAGAGGGGGTGCATCTGCAAAAACATACAGCACTTCAAGTTTAATTTATCACTTAAAATCAAGACACCCCGAACATCATGCAGAGTACGAGAAAGACACGGCGGCGGCTACGGCAACAGCAGCAGCGAAAAGAAAAGTAGCTCCCAGTCCTAGGACACCCACTCCTTCTGTGGCTGACTTCTTAGAAAAGGCAAAAAAGTTTGCCAATGACAGTGCCAAAGCTAAAGGTATTACTAAAAGG
The DNA here is from genome assembly GCF_963082965.1 of Carassius carassius. Lineage (NCBI taxonomy): Eukaryota > Metazoa > Chordata > Actinopteri > Cypriniformes > Cyprinidae > Carassius > Carassius carassius. The sequence goes on from NC_081784.1 coordinate 18,736,782, forward strand.
ATAATGGAATTCATCGCATTGGATGATCAACCATTCTCTGTTGTAGAGGATGTTGGATTTCGCAGGCTTATAGACCATATTGAGCCCCGTTACACCATCCCTAGTAGATGGCATTTCTCAGACGTGTGCTTACCTGAGATGTATAACTTCGTTTTAACTAATGTCCATGAGCTTTTGGCTACAGATATTGCAGCCCTCAGCTTCACGACTGATATTTGGAGCTCGGATGTGAGCCCCACTAGTATGCTGAGTTTAACTGCGCAGTGGATCGACACAGATTTCTAGCTACAAAAGATTGTGCTTCACTCACAAGAGTTTAGAGGGTCCCATACAGCTGTAGCCATATCCTAGGCGTTCGCCAACATGTTTGACACTTGGCGTATCGACCGATCTAAAGTGCATGCGGTAGTCAGTGACAACGCAAGAAATATGGCTAAAGCCATGGAAGATAGCAATCTGAAAGGCATACGGTGTATGGCACACACAATTCAACTGGCGGTCAACGAGGGATTGTTGAGTCAGCGCAGTATAGCAGATGTGATAGCGATAGGCAGGAAAATTGTTGGCCATTTTAAACATTCACCGCTTGCCTATGCGCGCCTACAATCTATCCAAGAACAGTTCGGAATGCCACAAAAACGTTTCCAACAAGATGTGAGCACAAGGTGGAACAGTACATATTATATGCTGGAAAGCCTTTTTGCGCAAAAGCGAGTCTTGGCTACATACATAGCATATCATGACGCTCGTGACATTCACCGCATACCAGTGGGTGTTAATCAAAAACGTTCTCTCTCTTCTCGCCCCCTTTGAGCAGATAACAAAAGAGATAAGCTCATCTGATGCATCTGTGGCAGACGTCATACCCTTACTTGCAGCACTAAAGCGTCTTTTAAACAAAGAGGCTGAAACAGACCACGGAGTGAAAACAACTAAAAGTGCGCTCTTAGAAGCTGTCAGCACACGATTTAGTCAGGCGGACTCAGAACCCCTGTGCAGCATCACTACTGTGCTTGATCCACGATATAAAGATCATTACTTGGATGTGGGGAAAAAGATGCGCACACGAGAAATGATCCAGGCCGAGTTGGATTTGGGAAAGCCAAACTACATTAACTAACAATGAAAAACCCTTATTAAAAGCATTTATTAATCCTAATGTTAACATTTACTAATACAGTATTAAAATTAAGTATCACTTTTGTAATTTTTGAATTAAAAAGTATCAAAAGTGGTAGGCCTATTTGTTAAAATTGTTAATGCACTTATACTAACATGAACTAAATATTTTTTATTATCTTACATTAACGAAGATTAATAAATACCATAACAAATGCATTGCTCATTGTTAGTTAATGCAATAATGTTAACAAACATTGTAAAGTGTTACTACCTATATTTTATATTATGTATTTTGTGAAAATTTAACTATTTTCAGTGTAGTAAAATAGTAGGCCTAAACTGGGTTTCAACCATTTCATTATCTTGAAGACATTGTTCGTTTTGAAATGAGCAACTGTCAGAAAACTGCAATAAAATTTTCAACTATTCTGCAGGTACTTGTCTGCTCCATGCACAAGCACCGACAGTGAGAGACTGTTTAGTGCTGCATCTCATGTCATCGATGAGAAGAGGAACCGACTTTCATGTGAGAAAGCAGAGAAGCTACTTTTCATAAAGAAGAACCTGCCACTTTTCCTGAAGAAGTAGGCTAAGTAGGCTTATGTCTAGGACAGTTATTCATTTGTTGTGGGTTCATCCACATTTTTTGCACTATTCAATGCACATTTGTTGTTGTAGACATACAGAGTTACATTCTTTCAGCAGTCAGTTATAGGCCTAACATAGGCTATTCAAGAAGGGGGGCTTCAAAGATGGCCGAAATTATTATTATTATTATAATTTTTTTACTAATTTATTTATTTTAAGTTATATTGTGCTTTGTTTGTATAATATTTGCTGGAATGTTCAAAAATGTTCAGTGTTAAATAAATATTTTGAAATTGTATTTTTGTTATTTGATTTATTTATCTGAAAAGAAACACAAAATAGTAAAAAGCTAATTTTTACTATTTAATTATTATAATGGTGAAAAAATTGGCAAAATAAATGGAAAAAATGCGAAACACCGCGTTCGGTATTCGGCCTTCGGCCAAGCATTTCATTATTATTCGGCTTCGGCCAAGAATTTCATTTCGGTGCATCCCTAGTATTAGGTACTATTGTTGGCTCTGTAACAAATTGCTTGTTATGTTCCTAAAATGTATCTCTTTGGATAAAGCGTCTGCTAAATTAATAAATGTAGCTAAATATAATCACGATTTAATGAAATGTTGTGTCCGTATACTATTGTGTCCTTAATATGTTGTAACCGTCGTACTGGTCTTACACCTTCAGCCATAATGACAATGACAATGACAATGACAATTTTTATTTTAGAACTTGGTGATCCGCTTTTCATAGCGGTAATCTATCAACTACCAAAATCTAATACAAACTTTCTAACGGAGTTTGCGGAGTTCCTGGGTGATGTGACTCCGAAATACGACAAGCTTCTTATACTTGGTGATTTTAATGTTCATATTTGCTGCATGAATGATCATTTAGAATGATCATTTCATTTAGAAGGGGTTTACCCATGAACGCCTTTGACTTTTCTATTGGGGTTAATGGTCCCACTCATAAGGATGGCCATACACTTGACTTAGTGCTTTTGCATGGACTTAGTATTTCTGATTTAGAAGTCTGTGAAAATGGGTTTTCCGATCATAAGTCTGTTTTATTTACTGTATCATGTTCTATTGCTGCACCTATAGTCCCATCTCGTGGCTGCCTTTCTCGGCGTATTACTCATACTACCAAAGACTCTTTTTCATAAATTTTTCATGAAGTGACGCCATCTATTGCTGACTTTTCCTGTAATGTTAGCGTTGAGCAACTTCTCTCCAGGTTTAACTCCACCTGTTCTATTGTTTTAAATGCTGTGGCTCCTTTTTGTAATCCATCTAATTCCTCCATCGCCAATACATTTTTTAGTCAGTTTAAACTAATCTCTCTACCAGATTTGCTGGAAATAGTTGAGCATCTAAAGCCCTCGGGCTCGTCCTTGGATATTATTCCTCTTTTTTTACTTAAGCAAGTTTTTATTGACATCGCTCCATATCTTTTGTTCATCATTAATCGCAGTTTATTATCTGTAAATAGTCATGTTTACCCTGGTTACTTCCTGTTTTCCCTTGAGCTGCAGCCTCTGTTGTTCTTCCACATCCAGGTTAAATTCCTGTGCCCGGTTGCATGAAACTCCTTAAGCTAAGAAATCCCTTAGATATAAGGTTAAGGGCACCCTTAGTGAAACTTGGGTTGCATAAAAAAACCCTAAGGGTTTCCTTAAGGAACTTAAGGCTGTTATTAAGTTTTTCCCCTTAATTATCTAAGTGTTCCCTTAAGCGTTGCTACAAAGTCCTTAGTGACCATTTCACCGTAATAAATTTAAGGGACCAAAACAGCTCTCTTAAGTCAATTTAAACTCAAAATACGATGGCTGATTTAGTGTTAATTGAAGAGGAGGAAATACCAAGGCGTGTTTTTAATGATCGTAATAATCCCTTGGAGACGATGACGATGACACCGTATGTTGTCAGAAACTACTGTGAAACGCTAAGTATAAACACTTAGGTAAGGGTGACAGTTAAGAGGTTTCTTGCAACGCTCTTAATGAAATCCCTTACCTCAGGGATTTTTTCTCCCTCAGGGAAACCCTCACTTAAGGAGTTTCATGCAACCGGGCACAGGCATTATGCCTGACTGTTTAAAGCATGCAGTGGTTTACCCACTGCTTAAAAAACAGAATCTAGACTCATCAGTTTTAACAAACTTTAGGCCCATTTCTAATCTGCCTTTTATCTCCAAGATTCTGGAAAAAATTGTGTTTTCACAGCTACAAAATTTTTTATCTGACAATTCAATGTTTGAAACATTTCAATCAGGTTTTTGTAAATGCCATTCTACCGAGACTGCACGTTTGAGGGTTCTAAATGATATTTTGATAGCATGTGATTCAGGTGATTTTGCAGTCTTGGTGCTCTTGGATTTGACGGCTGCTTTCGATACAGTCGATCATGCTGTTCTCATTGCGCGTTTAGAACATTGTGTTGGATTAAGAGGTGTTGCTCTAGATTGGTTTAAATCTTATTTTGCAAATAGGAGTTTTTAAGTCAAGATGGGTGAACATTACTCGAGTAATGCTTTTTTGCCCTGTGGGGTTCCTCAGGGTTCTATTTTGGCTCCTTTGCTTTTTTCCCTCTATATGCTCCCACTTGGCTCAATTTTTAGAAAACATGGTTTGTCATTTCACTGTTATGCGGATGACACTCAGGTTTATTTGACTGTCAAACGAAACTCTGTGGGTCTTGAGTCTCTTATGACATGTTTGGCAGATGTAAAGACTTGGCTTTCCTTAAATTTTTTAATTTTCAATGAAAAGAAAACTGAAATTATATTTTTTGGTCCATCTGAATTTTCAAATTCCCCAAAATTGGATTTGGGAGGGATGACTCTGTGTCTAAAATCATGGGTAAAAAACCTTGGCTTCATCTTTGATGATGGCTTAAAGTTTGACTGACAAATAAATTAAGTTGTCAAATCTTGCTTTTTTCAGCTGTGTCTGCTTTCTAAAGCTAAGCCTTTTCTTTCTTTTAAAGATTTTGAAAAAGTAATTCACGTTTTTATTTCATCAAGGCTAGACTACTGTAACTCACTTTACTTTGGGATTAGCCAGACAGCTTTATCCCGCTTGCAGCTTGTTCAGATTCAGAATGCTGCAGCTAGACTCTTGTGTGGGGTCAAAAGGAGGGAGCATATTACTCCTATTTTATGCTCACTACATTGGCTGCCTGTTGATTTTAAGATGTTGCTCCTCATCTTTAAATCTCTGAATGGTTTGGCTCCACTTTATCTCAGGGAGTTACTGACCGAGTATAAACCCACTAGATCCCTTCAGTCTTCCAACCAGGATCTATTGTTTACCCCAAAGTCGAGGCTTAAGTGCAGGGGAGATCGTGCTTTCTGTATTGCTGCCCCCAGGCTTTGGAACGCCTTGCCACTGTCCATTAGACAAGCCTCTTCTCTTAATATTTTAAAGTCCAGGCTAAAGACATTTTTATTTTCAAAAGCGTTTGGCTGACGAGATATTTGTATAATTTTATAATTTTTTTTCTGTTTGTTTGTTGTGTGTTTTTTCTCTGTTTTTAATGACCTAATGAAAAGCACATTGGTCGACGGAAGTTGTAGTTAATTGTGCTATATAAATAAATTGTCATTGTCATTGTCATAATGACTAATAATGACATAATGACACAACACGCACCTTAGGCTACTGGCTAAGTTGATTAAATTTCTTTTAGAAGGAATTTTGTCGCGAATTAAATTTTGTCACGTCGTTCGCTCATGCTGGAGCTGGTTTACTGTAAATGTGGCCAGTCTATGGCAAGCCTTTGTTACATTTAATCTATAATCTGTACTAGTATCTATTGTCATGTTACTAGTATTTATTTTTTAGACACTAGTATCTTTTCCATCAAGTACTAGTACTTATTCATTAGGTACTAGTACTTATTCATTAACTACTAGTGCTTATTTTTAGGTACTAGTGCTTATTCTTTAGGTACTAGTGTATTTTGTAAAGTTAAGGAGATGGATGTACTTTTTTTAGAAAACCAAATAGAAAAGAAACAATTATTTGTACACAAGCACAGACAATGATTTTTTTTGTCAGTTTTTTAACTGTAATTTCGTAAATATAGTCGCCTAATGTGTTTGTTGGTCTTTGAGGGACCTCTGGTGGCAGGATGGAGATATGACACCAAAAGCTGTTATTTTCCTATTTTTCGTCCAGTAAAAACAATAAATATCATAGACGAGCTCTATGCTAACTTTATTATTTATTTTTTTCATATACAGTCATGCCCACAAATATGGACACCCTTGGTAAATATGATCAAAGAAGGCTGTGAAAATTAATCTACATTGTTAATCCTTTTTATCCTTTATTTAAAAAATTCACAAAAATCTAACCTTTCATTGAATAATAAGAATTTAAAATGGGGGGAAATATCATTATGAAATAAATGTTTTTGTCACATTGGCCTATCTGAGGGTTGTCCCCCCCAAAAATATAATTGAAATATGTGTGTTGTAAATAATATAATGATATATAGATAAACTAATTGTGTAAGTAGTAAAACAATACAAATGCAAACGGAGCAACAACAAAAAAAGTTTTAAACATCTCGAGTTCCCCCTGCTTTGCCTCACATTGCTTTGGTCCACTGCCTGCTTTCCCTTTTACCTCACCACCACCAACACACACACACACACAAACACACACACACACACACACACACACACACAGTCCGGTCAGGTGCGAGAAAAAAACGTTTTTCAGTTGTTGTGGAACTCCATAAGTCAAGCTTACTTTATTCACATTAAACAACGGATGACATGATTATTTTCTCTTTAATATAGATGATGCTGAGTCATTAATAAATCGTGTCCAAAAAATATTATTGTGTACCAATTTACTTTTGTCACCAATGTAGTCTGCGCTGTTAGTGATTATAATGTTTATCCTCGTTTTATACAGGCGTTTACCTAGCTTGTTTAATCTTACACACACCCATAGTGTACGCATATACAAGTCTTGTATGTTAGATTCGATTCACCCCCAAATTGTGAGGTGAAAATGTATCGGGTGCCGTTTGTAAAGCTGCTCATGCTGAAAATAACAGCAACATTTTGTCACATTTAGCTTCAAACAATATTTAAAAAACTGGTATGAATTTTTGACGGTCACTTTTTAGCACATTTACAACAATATTTGTCAACTTAGAGATATTTTAAATAGTTAAATATAAATATTAAATGTTACAGCTAAATGTTAAATGTTAAATCTAAATCTAAATGTTAAATCTAAATCTAAATCTACATGTTAAATCTAAATGTTAAATCTAAATGTTAAATCTAAATCTAAATCTACATGTTAAATCTAAATGTTAAATCTAAATGTTAAATCTAAATCTAAATCTAAATGTAAATATAAAATCTAAATGTTAAATCTAAATCTAAATGTTAAATATAAATTTAAATCTAAATGTTAAATCTAAATGTTAAATATAAATATAAATGTTAAATCTAAATGTTAAATCTAACTCTAAATGTTAAATCTAAATCTAAATGTTAAATCTAAATGTTAAATCTAAATGTTAAATCTAAATGTTAAATCTAAATCTAAATGTAAAATCTAAATGTTAAATCTAAATCTAAATCTAAATGTTGAATCTAAATGTTTCGATTGAAACTAAATATTTAACTAATATGCAAATTCAAAATGCCGGAAGTGCCAAAATAAAAGCTCGATGAGGTCAGTGTGTGTTTATAGCATCGTGTTAAATAAGGAACGAATAAAAATCATCTCATCCGAGGAAATTGACTCTTGGACATGGATTATCTTGATAATGACTACCTAAAATAATAAACACGTTTGGAGAAACTGTATTTGAAGAGTACGCTAGTGTATGTAGATATTAATGTTAGGGAACAATGTGAGTGATGTGTACTACGTTTAGTAGGAAAACATATTATCTGATCCACACTCCGGAACAGAAGAGGGCAGTATTGCGCCAATAAGCTGGATGCCAACCGCCGTTAAACTAGAAAGAAGACGAATATGACGGCTTGCTGTGAGTTACAATGGTGAAAATATATTTTTTTCACGAAATAATTATTTAAATTAAAGAGTACAAGTTATTTTCATACAGTGGTATTGATTTTGGAGTTAATAATCTATTAAATCTAAAGGTGTAAAGTCAGCAACATATAAGCAAAAGGTGTAAAGACGCTATCCTCCGGTTTCACAGGCAAGACTAATTGAGCCATGGCCTGATCCTGGCTTAATCTAAACCCTGTTTGTTACTTACATAATATAGCATATTTGTGATTGTGCTGTAAAAACACGTTTTATAATGAATAACTAACAGGGGAGCTCCATTAAGTACACGACTCAAAAGTGGATTTACATAAACCATATATACATCTTGAAGACTATTACTAAATGTCTATCATCTGACAGGATAGTCTTTGATAAGTATTGCAGGTGAGCACATTTAACAGACATGAAACAGGCATCTGAGTTCACTCATTGTTGTCAACACTGCTTTAGATGAGTGTAAGTCATGTAATCAAACAAATCTACATACAGTAACTAAACACAGGTTATCTATTTTATTTGTCCATTTGCAATATTGATAATTTTAGGAACATTTGTGTTGGATAAAAAGCGAGTTACATCATTTACTAACTCAACATGCAGATGCAGTATATCACAGATAAATCACAGAGGAGACTGACTCTTGTCTGGATGTTACAGGAACAGATTATGTTTATCTGCTGTAGAGTGACTGATGAAGGAATGCTGCCATCAAAGGATTTGTGTAAGTACACTACAAAATAAATGAACAATTTTAATTAGTGTAATTTCAAAGAGTTATAACAGCACTTTTCTTATTGTTGATTTCTGTGCATTTGCTGCAGATCTTTTGTGGTGGAGCAGGACCTGCAAGGAAAGGGGAAAAAAGGAAATACCTGAAACAAAAGAATAAAGTAATGACTTTTTGTATTGTGTGTGTGTGTGTGTGTATTTGTGTAGGTTATGAAAATGTTTGCAGACTGGTGTATGCACTGAGGATGGAGAAGTCCACTGAAGCATCCGGAAATGGTTCAGAGATATGGATGAGATGCTCCATCACTCCAGCTCTCACTGTCTCATCAGGACCAGATGCTGCTGTGGTCTCTTCCTCATCGGTGGCCCCAGAGCAGCGAGAGCATCTAGAGAAAGACCAAAAGACACAGAGGATTTGATTTTGGTAAAGTTTGTTCTGCTGGTTTCCGTTTATACAATGAAGGCTGACTTTCAGAAGCTTCAAAAGCATCATCAAAAAATGTGATGGAGCTTTTATCTGAAGTCATTGACAGTGCTCTTATTACAGGGGCCTACAATCCTCTGATCCACCTGGAGAAAAGAGCCGTGCTCACAGAAATACTGGTGGTTTTGAACCAGTTCAGTGGTTTAGCCCACTACAAAAATAATCAATTAATGCATGTACTTGTAAACTATGTGTAAATGTTTTAAAGGTAGTGGTGCTCGTGGAGAGCAGGCACACGATTGTTTGGAGCAGACACAGCAGCAGTCAGATTGTCCTGCACGTGTTCTTCTGCTCTCGCTTCAAGGTCGTGTGGTTGAGAGAGCCGACATCATGGTCTTCCTCATCCTGTTGCTCAACGACATCCCCGTTGAGAAGAGTGAGACCGTGAAGCACAGCGCAGCAGCAGAATCAGAACAGCTGTGTTGAGATTATAGTAAGATGTGGGGTTCACCATCTGTAAATACTGTAAATGCTTTGTTTCATGTGTTGTTGACTTGTACATGTATGCATTTATTGTGATGCTAACATTTATACATTCTTTTAATCATTTAAACATGTTTCTTGTTGTCAGTAAATAAAATATAAATATTTTATCTATTCGTGTATTAATTGCTTGACTGAAAACTGAGGCATTCACATCAACTGCATTAGTGTATATTCATGTATAGCTATGTCACGACAGAAAATACATTTAGCTTCTTTAACTAAAATGTAATTTTAAGGAAAAAAATGTATATAATTATTGGTTGGCATTTATCATTATTATTGCATGTAAGTGTTGGGGTGGGCAAAAGATGCAGTTCATTATGGGGTAATGTTAATTTTTGAGTAGTAATACTTACATTTTTAGAGTATAAAATCATCAGTCTTCTCCAAAGGTGAGATCTTCGAGCAGCTGTTCGATGTGTGCAGACATTGTAGAGTCGCTGAGAGAAACTGTACTGGACTGTGGAGTTAGTGATGCTGTGAAGTGGTAGTGCACCTGTACCTCTTTTTATTATTATTGCCAAACTTATAACATAAAAGATCAGGGTAAGACGGTTGTATTTAACAATAACAATCATAACACCATAAAACTAAAATGTAAGTAAAAGTAAATAAAAAAGTAACGTGTTCATCATATGAGATCCTATACAAGAAAAAAAAATCACATAAAATAATTGAAAAAATATTATAGAGATAACGATTTGGGGTTTTCTAATTCTATAAAAAAAATTACATTAGTGGAGGTAAAAATATAAAAACTACAGGAGCATTGAGCAGCAAAGAGCGCCCTCTCGTGGCTGTAGTCGGTCATGTTTTCTCTTGGTTCATGTTAAAATTAATTTTGATAAATAAGTCACACAGGACTAGCAAAACTATGAAAAAAGTGCGACTTATAGTCCGGAAAATACGGTAGTAACAAAGGTCATGCTGTTTCGTCTTACTAAGCACATCACAGAGAGAATCCTTCCTGAGTCACAGTGCGGCTTCAGAAAGGATCGGTCCACCTCCGACATAATCTTTGTTCTATGCCAATTGCAGGAGAAGGCTAGAGAACAGAATAAAGATCTGTTCATTGCCTTCATCGACCTGGCAAAGGCTTTTGACACCATTGACCGCCAAGTCCTTTGGGTCATTCTGGAGAAGTTTGGAGTGCCTCCAAGGTTTCTGGAAATCCTACAACAGTTTCATGATGGCATGCAGGCTTCTGTGATTGTGGGTACATCTCTATCCCCCTCCTTTCCTGTGCAGGTAGGAGTGAAACAGGGGTGTGTACTGGCTCCAGTGATCTTCAATCTCTTCCTGGCAGCAGTCACCCTCCTCTCCCGCAATTCCCTCAGCCCCGACGATGGTGTTTGCCTACAGTTTCGTCTGGACGGGAACCTCTTTAACCTTCGCCGCCTGCAAGCCATCACCAAGACCACCACCACCACAATTCATGAACTGCAATACGCTGATGACTGTGCCCTCCTAGCCCATAGCCCTACTGCACTGCAGCACACACTGGATGTTGTATGCGCAGTCTACCAAGCTTGTGGCCTACGAGTCAACATCAAAAAGACTGAGATCATTGCACAGACCAAGGCCCCCATCCTTACACCTCCTGAATTCTACATCCATGGCACACCAGTAAAGGTTGTTCAGCACTTCTGTTACCTCGGAAGTATCCTAACACCCACCTGTCTCATAGACAATGAGATCCAGGCACGCATAAACCTCGCCTCCTCTGCCTTTGGTAGACTTCGATCTCGAGTCTTTGCTAATAAAGATCTCTGTACCTTCACCAAAGCGGCCGTCTACCAGGCAGTCTGTGTTTCCACCCTGCTGTTCAGTGCGGAAGCTTGGACTCCCTACCGCAGGCATATCCGGTGCCTTGAGGGCTTTCACATCAGATGCCTCCAGCTCATAGGTGTCACATGGAAAGACAAAATCCCCCATGCGGACATCCTACAGCGCACTAACTCCAGCAGCATGGAGGCAACCATTGCTAGGCGGCAACTGCGATGGGTTGGACACGTTATCCGCATGCCCTCCCACCGCCTACCCCGACAGGTCCTCTATGGGCAGTTATACGCAGCCAACAGGAGACCTGGGGGTCAGAAACGTCGCTACAAGGACCACCTCAAGTCGACCCTGAAAAACTGCAGCATCAACCCTGGAGTCCTGGAAACAACTGCTGCCGACCGTCAGGCATGGAGCTCTGCATGTGGTCTGGGGGCCCAACTGATCGAATCACATCGTACCCAACACAGAACTGTGCTACGTCAGCGCAGACACCAACGCGCCCAGCCACAACTACACCCATCCTCAGATTCAGCACTTACATGCCCCGACTGCGGCAGGACAAGTGGCTCTCGGATTGGGCTTTATAGCCACCTTCAATGGCACCGCCGACAGCAGCGGCTGCCTCAACACTCCAACAATGCATCCTAGAAGTGACGTCATCTTCGAAATCGATGGACTGCATAAGAAGAAGAAGGCCTATAAGATTTTTTTTTCGTAGTTTGTTGAGTTTAAGCAACCAAATACACACAATATGATGTCTGATGGTTGTTGAAAAATAAAACAGTTTCATGGCACACTCTATTAAAATACAGGGGGGGGGGGGGTCAAAAATTAAACAACACTGCTATATGAAAACAAGCTCAAATGGAGTCAACAAGGTCTTTGGCCGGCGAATGAGGAGATCTGTGTTTTGTCTGCATCTGAGGCAAGTGCAGCACATTATATGCTATCATCACCTTTTACAGGCTATATAACGTTTATTGTTGCTATATGGGCACTTCGTTTTTCTTGTTGTTTAGTAAACTTGACCAATGTCTCATGATATAAACGATAAAGCGCTTATGCACAGGATATTCAAAACGTACAAAAGTATATTGGCTAGATGGCAAAAAACTACTTCAGTCTTCAAACACACAAAGACATTAGCCTTTACAGACATAGTGTTTGAGTAAAGAAAATGCTGTACTATTCAAACAGTTATGTGTTTTCCCCATGCTTTGCGGATAAGCGGAGATCGGTCTCCTCCAGGCTGTGCGCACGTCAATCTGAGTGGAGGCGGGGGAAGTGACGAGGTTTCGCTTAGAGCTTGAGGATCCAATGGCGCAATGAAGTTTTACTGACAAGCTCTTTTAAATACGTATCATTGCTTAAATATTTGTAAAACCCTCTGATTTAAAATAATAATAACGAATTATAATAGACATATGAATTTTGGTTAATTTTTCAAGGCACATATCTGTCTGCCATAAGGAAACGCCACCCCTGGATTTGGGGGATCCGCCAAAATGAGGTGCCGGGTCCGATTTTGGAGGTGCCGGATCCGGATCCGGCTTGTTCCGTCACAAATTAAGCCCTGCTAGTACGTATTCATTAGATACTAGTACTTATTTTTTAGATACTGGTACTTATTCATTAGATACTAGTTCTTATTCTTTAGACACGAGTACCTTTTTTTAATCACTACTAGTAACTTTTCTCATATACTAGTCAGATCTGCTTTTTTACTCGTCTTATGTTATGAATAGTTCAAATTCTACCAAGTTTGTTCACTATTTTGCGGAGTCGCTGGGATGAATGGTTGGAGAAAGATGACGGAAAGATGAGAAGGACACTGAAAGGCAGCCAGACAACGATTTTTCATTGTTTGTCGACACCAGCCAAAAAAAAAAGAAAAAAAAAAAAGAAAAGAAAATTCCTGACCAAACGGAGGTACCTCTATTGCTAAGTTAGCTGTTAAGTTAGCTCAGCGTTCCTCAAAGTGTGGGGAGTAGAGACATGACAAACAGGTTTGGTGCCCATTATGTTGGTTTTTAATTCCTTTATTTATTGACCATACCCTCAAAACAAAACAAAGACACATTTAAATGTAAGCCTTACTTAACCTTTTCACACGTAAGTTTAAAAGTTTTTCAATGCGACCGTTATTGATCGTAGTATCGCTTTATGGTTCCCATGGAGACTCATTGCTTGTCAGCGCTGAATGACTGATGATCTGCTTTTATTTCCTTTTTTATTATAATTTCACAAATTTCTTAGCTATAGCAGGATATATCTGATATTCCGATTGTCAAATATGTGCAAGTGGATGTGTTTTGTTGTTCAAACATCTTTAGTTGGGCTGTATTCGCAACGTATTTTAGTTATCTATCTTATTAAAATGACTAAAAACAATACGTATATATATATATATATATATATATATATATATATAGGCATATATATATATATATACCTATATATATATATATATATATATATATATATATATATATACATATATATATATATATATATATATATATATATATGCCTATATATATATATATATATATATATTTTTTTTTTTTTTTTTTTTTTTTGCATGGAGTTTGCAAAGTGACGAAATTAATCCAAGCACAACTAAGGTTCAGTCCACACTTGTATTTTCTCAGTTTCTGAATTTGATGTTATCAGAGGCTAAATGCAAACACAATTATTATTATTTTTATCTACTTTTGAGTCTTATTTCATGCAAAGTGATAATATAATTGCACTTTCATTTTCTCTGTTTGAAAGTGTTTAATGCTGTTATTTGATGTTAAGTTTTTAAAATGTGATGTTAATAAAATACATTTTAACAGTTAATCTTAAAGCCTAGTTTATTAACATTTTGTTGGGGACAGGTGGGGCTCGGAACCCTTTCCTACCTCCGAAGTGGGGAATGGCAGAAAAAGTTTGAGAAACACTGAGTCAGCTGATGATTTGTTTTGTTGACTGGAGTTGGCTGGCTAGATGTTCTTTGCCAGTGTCCTATGAGGTAAAGCCAGAGGGTGCCAGGGACTGTGTAGAACCAATGTCACTGAATTGTAACTTAAGTTGCTGTTTGCTCCAATATAGTCACCCGTTTTGGGGGGGATTGCATAATTAAACTATGCAAATTAGCATGTTATCTTTTACACAAGAAAATTATTCCATAAATAAATTAATTAATAAATATGCCGCGACTTTAACCCCCCCAATGGTAGACCCAATGTTACGCCCTTGGGTACAAGTATTTAATGAATAAGTACTATCTAAAAATACATACTAGTACCTAATGAATAACTACTAGTACATAAAATTAGGTACTAGTCACTAGTGGAATACTCACTAGTCAAAACTCAATAGTTGATATCTCAATGACGGATCCCCATAGAAGTCAATAGCAAAAAATTTACATTTGTTACTAGTAACAATATAAAAGTTACTAGTCACTATTGACTTAAGTACTAGTATCTAATGAATAGGTACTAGTGTCTAATAAATACTAGTATCTAATAAATAAGTACTTGTATTTAATCAATAAGTACTAGTATCTAATTAATAAATACTAGTAGCTAATAAATAAGTACTAGTATCTAATGAATAAGTACTAGTACAAAATAAATAAGCACTAGTATCTAATGAATAAGTACTAGTATCTAATGATTAAGTACTAGTAACTTTACAAAAGACACTAGTACCCAGGGGCGTAGTTTATGGGGGGATGGGGGGGAGGTAACCCCCCCAATATTCAAATCCATCAGTTACAACCCCCCCAATATTTCAACATAAAAATCACAGTAGATCAAATGAAAAATATAATATGAAAAAATAGAATTCATTTATTTTGTAAAAATAATTTTGTTCCTAATCAAATATGAGTATGTCATAATAAATCAGACAAAAAATACTCCCCCTCCTTTGAACCGATTGGTAACGCCCAACCAATGAGTCGCACTTTCACCAAAACAAGCGAGTGGTGTTTGAATGGGAGAGCACACGGTTAATGTTAACGCCAAAAATGAAGAAAGCGCTGCACAGCGGACTATATTTAACTGCTGGTCAGAGAGGGATGCAAAAAAAATACAGCATGTACTGAGAATGAGGTTGAACGAATTGGATGAATTAACGATTTAAGTGGCTAACTCATTAAAACAGTGAAACACTGCCGCCTACTGGCGGTTTCAATACTTAATTTCTTTCTTTTGATAATCTCTTCTATGTTAGAATTTTATGAATGATGATTATACACAAATTTCATAACGTTATGAGGTGTATAATCTCTTAACATGTTTTTATAACAGATTCGAGGTAAATATAGCTGCAGGGTAGAAAAGTCAGCAGAGGGAGAGGAGGAGCAGGTGATGCCATTCAATCAATCAAATAAAATAGGAAACAGTATAGAAAAACAGCAGCTTTGTAAAGTTAGGCTATACATTAATGCCTTTAATGTTTTAAAGATGTGTTTCCCTTAAAAAAAATGCATTAAGGTGGAATGTAAAAATCTTAAAATAAATGTCTAAATGTGTCTCTTTCATTTTTGTATATGTTGAATTTGTAATCAGTTAAAGCATGTTGCCAGATAGATAGATAGATAGATAGATAGATAGGAAGAAATAAATTATCCAATAACAATACACATAAAAATAATTTTTTTTGAAAAAAAAAATAACGGGCAGCATACAAAGTTCAACCCCCCCCCCAATGTTCAAACCAAATCTACGCCCTTGCTAGTACCTAAAGAATAAGCACTACCTAAAAAATAAGCATTAGTAGCTAGTTAATGAATAGGTACTAGTACTTAATGGAAAAGATACTAGTATCTAAAATATAAGTACTAGTAACTTGAAAAAAGATACTAGTGCAGCTTATAGATTAAATGTTACAAAGGCTTTCCATAGTATGTCAGTTTTGTATAAGAGAACATGTGCTAATCAGCATAGTTCCCCTAAATAATTATAACGACAAATTACATTGCTCTGTGGGCGGATCTTTTCGACTACTTCCCTGTGCTGTTGCTTTCGATGGTAGCGAGCTGTAGGGTGCGCAACGGTTTCACTTCGACCTGAGCAGACATTAGTGCTGCCTGACCGACTGACAGCGAGCCGCATCACTGAGGATCTGCTTCAGTCACTGAGATCAAGCCATGAGTGTCGGTTCATCACGGGGCAGCGGGGAAGACATCGACGAGCTCGAGTCAGTTAGGTGAGATGACCAAGACTATGCTCTTTCACCTATCTGGACCTTACTAAAGACATATTCGGCACTCACAAAATTATAATATCCTATACCGGACAGTAAGCACAGGATTAGTAACCATACACTCTTTTATTTGACCTCCTTTAAATGAAGTTTGTGTGTAGGCTATCAGTCTCAGATCCTCTTTTTATGTTTCTTGACCTAAATTTGTTTTGGTGAAAGTATTTTATCATATTAATTTACATCGTTATGCGCAAATCTGAAAATGAAAACAAGAAACATAGGTTGATGAAGAGCAAACAGTTGTCTGGTTAATGCCGTTTATTTGATTTGTCGCTGCACCTGTTTGTTGCTGAAGTTAATAGCGGCGTCAGCGAAAGAATGAGGAAATACTTTTATTCTACTTTTATTAATACTTCTAATCATTTTATTCATCTGTGGTGAATGAAAGTGTTGAAAAAAATACCTGCTCATTCAATGTTATGTCATTTAACTTTTTTTGTTTGTTTGTTAAAGTGCAACATAACAAACCAAATTTAATATTTTTTTTTCATTTTCCCCCCAGTGTATTTTCTTTTCTTTTTCTTTTTTACATTTCAGTCATTAAACAAAGACTTTTTACAAATCCGACAATGCCTATCAAGTCAGAATTATATTTCACCCCAAAAGAAGCCGGTTTTAGGTCAAATAATTTTGTTTGTTTGCTTTTTTGTTTGTTTATTTGCATTGTGGCATTATTTTCATGACAAGTAAGCACATATAGCTTTCAATTGTCAGAATACTATTAATACAGTCATGAAAATCATCCCATCCACAAATATTATTTGAATGTGAATAGTTGACTATTTAAGCTTATTTTATTCATCTATTAATTTTGCATTATAATAAGATTTACCCCATAACATTATGCTAAGGCTATACTTGATATATGCATAATGAGGGATAAATACACCATAGCAATACCAGCATACTGGAACAACAGCAAATATGTAACCACATTATGTAAATAAATGACACAAGACAGCCGGCGGGTTATTGTATTTAAGGTCACAGTTCTGTAATATCAGTCTAATAACAGAGAAGCATGGTGCTTTTTTCTTGAAATGCAATCCTAAATGTATGTTCCATTTAAGTAAAATGTGCATATGAAACCAGCTTTATAATTGCTGTGACAATGCAGTGCTGTGTTTTCCTTGTAAAAGTAACCAAACACGTGCATCAATATATAATACACATATCCACTGTGTTGTCTAACCCAGATGACAGTTTCCAAAAAAAGCGTTCTGGTGACTGTGTGGATGTCAGTCAATAGTGGATATCAACATACATCTTTGTGTTCAAGCACCCCATTCTTTTTCTGTCTTTAGCTGGTATCATTATGATTTGTCCCGGCATGCAGCTGAAGCTCTTCTCCTTTCGAATGGGGTAGATGGGAATTTTTTACTCAGAAACAGCAACAAAGGACCTGACTGCTTTGCTTTGTCTGTCCGGTAAGAAATGTCCACTTCGGATCAAAGTTTATAAGTACTTGGTCCACTCAGCTGAATCATTTTGATATTAAAGTGCAGTATGCTCAGACACAAGCACACTTGAATATTTTCCTTGTGTGCACTCCGTTTAATTTATGGATAAATATACCTGCAAAAGCTTTTTATTCGACACTATTTTTGTGGAAACCATCATACATTTTTTTCAGTATTCTATGGTGAATAGAAAGCTATTTGTAGCAAAATAGAGACCCTTTATTTCTAAAATGAGCTGTTATCCTCTGACTTTTTATTAAGCAAGATAAAAAGTTAAATGATCAGCCAGTATCGTTTTTGTCAGTGCTCTTATTTCTTTTTCCATTTCTCTTATTTTCTGAGATTTTTTAGATTGCTTTAAGTTTTTCAGTTCCCATTTTCAATGCATCACCTGTGAACCTCACTTGGTGAACCTCAAATTATTCTTACTCCTACTTCTTACTCCTACTGAAATATATAAATATCAAACTGATTCACACAAGCCATGAGGCAGTATATTTCAATACAACTAGGTGTGATGTCACTTTTGTACAACAGTTCAAAAACAAGTTAACACTGAACAATACTGAGATTTCAGGCACAGTATAACAGCACTTCCTCACTCCCTTTTTCATCTCCAAACTTTTCCAGAGCAAAGGATTCAGTGAAACACTTTCATGTCCAGCGGCAGTTCGGCAAATATTCCTTTGGATTCAATGAATTTCCTTCCCTTCAGGATTTTTGCAATCACATTGCCAATCAGCCCTTGCTAGGAAGCGAGACAGGTTAGCTATGTGGTTTTAATTTAAAGTTCACAAACTGCTTTTCAGCATTTCTCTGGCACAGTGACCCTGTTTCCTAATTCACTCTTTTAAAAAAGGAAACCTGTTAGTGCTGCGGTTCCCATACCCCCGGCAGGTGGAAGAGCCATCCATCTATGAGACAGTGTGTGTGCATACGGCCATGCAGACAGGCCGGCATGAAAACGACCTAGTGCCTAATGCTCCAGCAGTAAGTAAAGTGACATTATACAGACCCATTTGGACACACACATATACTGCATTTAAAAGAGTATGAATGTGGCTTGGAAAGAAAAATAATAATCTTAATAATAATCAAATTCATTAATTTATCTGTGCATTTAGTTTTATCTGAGCTCCTAAATCGAAAGTGTTTTTATGTTGTCAACAGCTTGGCACTAAAGAAGGTTATCTTGTTAAACAAGGAGCGGTAATCAAGGTATGGTTACAAAAGTTACTAAAAGTTATAAACATAGACTATCAAAAGTTCAAACCAGTGTTTGCGGTAAATGCCTGTTTCAAGCTAATACGGTAAATTGTAACTGGGTTAAACTGGATGTAGAGCAAACCTAAACCTCTATTTAATTTCTGGGCAGAACTGGAAGCAAAGATGGTTCACACTGAATCGATATGAATTTAAATATTTCAAGGATAAAATGGTAGGTCTGTCTCTTTTGTACAATAAGATTTAAATTAGTTACGAACTAAAGCTGATTGTTCATCTAACAGAAAACTGTCTCCTCAGATGGTAGAGCCAATACGAACCTTGGATCTGACGGAGTGCTCTGCTGTCCAGTTTGATTACAGTCAGGAGAGGGTCAACTGCTTTTGGTGAGAGATTTATTCATAGTAAAGTGATAATTCATGATGATACGTTATGCACGTATCTCGCTCTATTTAAATTTAAACTAAACGAAATTGAAAGTTTATTTCAGTTAATGTTTATTTTTTGTAATTTTATTTTGTTTAATTGCAAGTTAATGCATTTTTTATGGTTTTAGATTTATTTAATGTTATTAACTCTGGTTTGCGTAGTTCATGGTTCAAATTCAGGAATTGTAATCAACAAGGCCAGCACTTTTCAATTCTGAATGCTGTATGTTTTTACGTAACAAGAGTGGCTACAGTTAAAAGTATAACTCAGTTAAATACTGTTACTTTTTTTGTTAGGGAAATCTAATCTAATCTAATCCTATCTGTTTTTACATCTGAAACTTCTCCAGTTGGCCAACCATAAAATCACTGGCTATTTTTGGTAACTGAAAATGAACGGCTGACAGCTTACAGTTCCTGTACTCACTAAATCAGCATTAGACAATGTGAATGGCATTAATAAAAATTCACGCTGTCTGTTTACATACTAAGAGGTAATACTAGAAAATAATTACAATTTGATGTCAAAAACCTAATTGTTTTGCTCATATCGATTGTGTATCTAATACAGTATTTTCCTACATGTAAGTGATTCTCAGTAATGAGGAAGTATAGTCAGAAACTCTTATGCATGGACTTCCTCCTGCCCACATATTTTCCAGTGCATGCTTAATTTCAGCCTTATACTACACGATAAGACTCTTTATTAAAATGTTCATTTTTCTCCTTAGTCTGGTGTTCCCTGAGAGGACGTTTTATTTGTGTGCAAAATCTGGTGCTGAGGCAGATGAATGGATTAAGATACTACGATGGAAACTGGTAAGTTAACCATGAAAGAACAGTCACTACTAATAATCAATGTAGGTAACGGTTAACAGAGTGACAAATAGAGTATTATTTCTTTGTCCCATTGGAAATAAATTCATCTGACCCAACTGCACCAGTCTAATCTTAAATGTGTCTCTATGTTGGCCTTATCTCTAATGATGACTACCCTGCATTTCCAGTCACAGATAAAGAAAGGACGATGATGTTCAACAAGGAGAGAAGTACTGTAGCAAATGCAAGCTGTGCACAGTTTTATATTAGTGAAGACAGTGGATTTATTAACTGCATCTGATGCACATCACACGTAAGAAATCTTCTGGGCAATGAATCACCCAAGGCACCATGCTATTGTGCTTTATAAAGACTTCTCGTGGCGGTGCACTACTAATGTTGGAATTACAATCGACAATAGTTAGGTTTTTTTATTTTAGATATTGTGTTCTGTGTTGTTTCCGTTCTTCTTATTCTTCTCCAACACAAGCTAAACGATGTGTCTGTTCTTAAACATGTACATTCCCCCTTACATTACAACTATGAGGTAAACATAATTAACTTTATCGTTGAAACCTTTGGATGAAATATACTTTTCCCAAAATAGAGCACTGCTGTGATTACATATTTCTGTAAGCCAACCCAGAAGTTAGAATCCCCCTAGTTCCTTCAACAAAATTTTATTAATTTCTTTTGGCCTTTGGCTTTTGAATTATTGCAAAGATTAAGCTCTGTGATCAGCGGAAGTTAATGATTAGTGCATGTTTTGTTCGTCATGATAAGCTTCATAAATAAACACATCTTATGAATTAGAACGCTTAAATACAATCACCAGAACTAAAAAAAAAAAAGTAGGCTATAAACAAACATCACCACTACTAAGCTCCTGACACCTCATTCGGTCTTTAGTTGAAAAATATTTTTCTTAAAAAAAAAGGTTTTCAGGAGTGGGATTATATACAACACGACGAGGCTGTGAAAGCAGTCTAGATGAGTCTACCTGTTTGGCTTAATGACGTTTTGATTTCCCCAACAACCTCTGTAGACCCATTTAGCCGTCTGCTGTAGAACAAAACACAAATAAATACTGAGCTTGTGTTAACCACAAACCTTATTTCGGGCATTTTACCAAAAACCCATTGACTTCAGGATGATGGAACTGAAAGTGCGAAAATGCTAACCTGTTCTGGGTTTTAGGCTATGAAAATACTTAATCCCTGCAGCACTCTACAGATCACCAATGTAATTATAATAAAGTTATAAATTCTCTAAGTAGCAGTTCTACTTCAATTGTGATGTGTAAACTGACAATGAGCACACTTCTGTTGTTTAGAAACATGTACATAATACCCATTATCCAACCAAGAAGACCCTTTTGTAAAAAGAAATGTATAAGAAGTCAATAAACAATTTATTTTTGTAAACCAAAGCTTTAGATACATTTATTAATGAGGAGACAAAAAGGAACAGGTTACATTCGTAAAAGACATACAGCATCAAGACCATCCAACATTATGTATGTACATGTGTGTGTGTATGAACTACGACATCAAGACATCAGACTGGATGAGTGATAGATCGTGGCTCTTTTATCCTCATCCACATGTCCTTAGGTGCTGAGATGAATAACTGCTAAGCTACTTCCACCACCTGCCTTAGTTCTTCAATCAGAGGAACCAGTTCCTTCTCAAGACTGAAGATCAGACCTAAATATGAAAAATAAGGAAATTGATCATGACCTGTTATTATAATGAACATACTACTAAAGCAGCTCTGTGGCTTTCGTACTACCTGTGGAGACTCACCTGTGTTGGCATTACTACTTGCAATGAAACTTATGACTAAGGGTAATCGGTTAAACTGTACAATCTGCCAATGAAATCACAGAATGTATTAAAATGAGAAATTCTTAACAAGTAGTATGTCAAATGTATTTTAATTTCTGTAAAGAAAGTACCTGGTAAGTGTTATAATAACAAATGATGCTCTTATTTTTGGACAAACCCAGCTTGCTGCCCTGGTCAGTTGCCAATGCAAAGGTGGACAGGAACGTTGGCCGCAAAGCATATTCAGGAGCATTGTCATTGGCAACTAAAAGGAAAAACAAGCAAAATCTCAGCTAAAGATTTAGCAGACATCCAAAAGACCTGGAGCTCAGAGCTGATGCTGTTACCTTTGATTACAGGGACTCCATCTCTATCGGTCACCACTATAGCATGGAGTCCTTCAACACTGATGACAGAGAAGAAGAATCAGCCAATATCTCAATGCATTATGGATTTAAAAAAAAAAAGAATTTAACGTTACCTTGGCAGTTGTTTATACAAATAACTCCTCAGATTCTGTAATAATTAAACCCATTATAACATTTTTAAGAAAAAAAAGACATTTAAGCAAATGCATCACAAATATACTCACATCTGCCATAGCTATTAGATTGACTATTTCACGTTAGCTCACCCTGCTGCACCCTGAAGCGAAAAGAGTAACGTTACAGAAGACGAGATAACAAGAAATTCTGACAGATGCATCTCATTGTCTTGTTTAAAAAGCAAAGTCCAACTAACATGCACCATTCCTAATCTAGTAAATTACATTAAAATCATAGTACGCATTACCTTCACTTTAACCCACTTTTATTATAAAGTTCTTCGCTTGTTTATGTGCAATCATCACATGACTGAAAACCTTTCCGTGCACGTAATATCCGTTGAAACGTCACGTCCTGGAGAGTCCGTGGCCATCTAGTGGATGATGTTGGAGTTGCTGTTTATGTCAAAGAGAGTTTTGGGGGGGGTTTATGTTTGAAATTAGTAATGCGAATTTATCTTCAGCCCTTTTTTATATAAAGTCATTTTAATGTCTATAATCATAATATGTTGATAATAAGGAGATGGAAATTAAAAAATGACTAAGCTTGTATGTAAATGTACTGTAGTGTTACGTAAACTTTTTCTTTTCTCATAACCATTCAGTCAATTTTAATATATAACCTGTTTATTTATTTTATGATCTGCTGTATACTGTTTATATGGCCATTTGGCTTTGAATTTATTTTCAAAATCCTCTAATAATAATAAATATAATAAATCTTGCATCACGGTGCTGTGGTCTTAGTAAAAGTTTAATAGTTAGTTGTCTTAGTTGTTTAAATAAATTATAGATTTATATTTATAAATTATAGAATGTCTGGTGAAATATACTTCTTTATTGACGTCAGTGACTCCATCTGTGACCTTTTTAAGGGGAAGTCGTGGCCTGGTGGTTAGAGAATCGGACTCCCAATCGAAGGGTTGTGGGTTCGAGTCCTGGGCCGGCAGGAATTGTGGGTGGGGGGAGTGCATGTACAGTTCTCTCAATACCACGACTGAGGTGCCCTTGAGCAAGGCACCGAACCCCCAACTGCTCCCCGGGCGCCGCAGCATAAATGGCTGCCCACTGCTCCGGGTGTGTGTTCACAGTGTGTGTGTGTGTTCACTGCTCTGTGTGTGTGCACTTCGGATGGGTTAAATGCAGAGCACAAATTCTGAGTATGGGTCACCATACTTGGCCGAATGTCACTTCACTTCACTTCTTTGACATCCATAGACCTTTCCACTGCACAAAAGATTCTTAACAGTGGAAAAATGCTCTTCAGATTAGTAAAATGTTCTTTACACTAAGAAAAATATATATTTCTTTTAAGAATTTCTTTTAACTTTTTAAAGAAAATTGCCAGAATGGTTATTCCATGGCATCGCTGCAAAATCCCCTTTTGGAACCTTTATTTTTAGAAGTGTTTTTAGTCTAAATATCATAATTCTATTTTTAATCTGTTATAACAATGAGCGAAATGTACTTATTAATAGACCACAAGTTAACAAGCTCCACTTCATCTTAAACAAGCTGTTTAATCCAAACTTGACATTCTTGAAATAACAATAATGCTGCAAGACGTGTTTTAATTATCTGCATTACATAACGTTACTAAATGTTTGAATAGTCTGAATCGTGCTTATCAATATATTATTGCACATTTCTTATTAAAAAAAAAAGTGAATTATGTTAATGATATGCACTCCACATTCCAAGAAAGCTTTTCTGTTGCATGGAATGAGAAGCTTTAATGTGAGGATTAGTACCAAACAACGGTTTCCTCAGTCCTCACAAACCAAGCAGAAAATATAATTAGAGAACATACTGTAATCCAGGCCAATGCTTTTCCAGCCCCTCATTCCCTCAATCACCCCATAACCTTCTACACACACACACACACTCACACACTCACACACACACACACACACACACACACACACACACACACACACACACACACACACACACACACACACACACACACACACACACACACAGTTTCATGATCTGCTTCTACATAAGAGAGGGGGAGTCTGGACTTCAAATTCTTTCAAGCCAGATAATTTAGTTTGAACAGATGTGAATTTTATCCTGAGTGGTATATATATGATTATGTGTGACAAAGAGATGACAACTGGATTCCTGAATGCTTCTGCTGAGACTGTATATGGTGAAAAGAGCGCCTTCACACAAACAGAACACAGTATTGTTGCTGCATATCTCATAACGGCAGGTAAAGTGCAGATTGTGTGTGTGTGCTTGGTGTATTTGATGTTACCAGTCAGTTATAAATGTACTGCCACTTTTAAATAACTATTCTAGTATTTGTCAAGTTTTTGAGTTGGCATCTTCTTATTAAGTAAAAGTTCAATAAGGCGGATGAGGCCTATACTATTAGATACAGCACATGTTTTTAAGCAGTTCTTGAAACTGACATTTACAGATTCAGCCAAGTGTTTGAGGTAACCAGCACAAGTGTGTGTGTGTGTGGGTGTGTGTGTGAAAACTGAAAACGGGAAATGTTTTGAATGGAAATATTTATGAGACAACGTCTGTATGTGTTCACAGATGTCTTAACCTCCTCTTCTCCCTGTCTGTGTTTCTTTCTCTCTGGTGGCAGGAGTGGTCAGTCTGTCTAGTAACATTGTGGTGCTGCTGATGTTTGTGAAGTTCAGAGAGTTGCGTACAGCCACGAATGCTATCATTATCAATCTGGCTGTCACTGACATTGGCATAGCCGGTATTGGTTACCCCATGTCAGCAGCCTCAGACCTGCACGGGAGCTGGAAATTTGGTTACACAGGCTGCCAGGTGTGCACAAACCAACACATTAGCAAACACAAGTCATTTTGATTGTATAATTAAGCAATACTGTGAATATAATCATAGCTAAAGAGCATTTTTAGTGGAGTAAGAATGTCCTAAGAATTTTTTTTTTAATTCTTTTTAAAAGATCTAGTATAAAGCACACCTTATTTTTTGTACTCATTTTTTGTTTGTTTGTTTTTTAGCTATTCTGATAAAAGTATAAATGTAATATTTGCTCTAAAATTTTATCTGGTGCAGTTTATATAAGTATATTTTTGAGGAAGTATAGAGTATTATTTTAAACAAATATTAGAAATGATCAAGTTTTGGGGGGAAACACTCTAAATTAAAAATTTCAACCTGAATTAACCTTGCTTTATATTTGTAATATTGCTATTTCCCCCCAAAGAAATAAGAGTAAAAGATACTGCCAACAGTGACATTTTTGCTTCTTTTATTACTTTTACAGTTTTGGCTACTATTCTTACATGTAAACAACAGCAGAACTTGTTGCTTCTTTTATAGATCTATGCTGCCCTGAATATATTCTTCGGTATGGCCAGTATCGGACTGCTTACTGTGGTTGCCATTGACCGATACCTTACCATAAGTCGACCTGACATAGGTATGATTGTATCCATTTAACTACCTGCCTGAAATATGAACCACTAAAGACTATCATTGTCGTAGCGGAAGGTTAACGTCATTGTGTTTTATTCGTTACTCAAAGGCAGGGGCCAAGTGCATTAGGCAATCTATTGATGTGTTTTTTATATTACAGGACAGAAGCTGACAACAGCGTCATACACACTTCTAATTGCCGCTTCTTGGCTGAATGCTGTGTTTTGGTCATCGATGCCCATCGTTGGTTGGGCAGGATATGCTCCTGACCCCACAGGAGCCACCTGCACCATCAACTGGAGGAACAATGACACGTGAGTCTAGATTGATATTACAGGCCTTATTGGTTTACCACACTCTGTAAATCTTTTCTTCAGAGATTGTGAATATTATTGGAGTGGGACTAATCCCGCTTGATTTCAGATCTTTTGTGTCCTACACAATGACTGTGATCACTGTCAACTTCATCATTCCTCTGGCGGTCATGTTCTACTGTTACTACAACATCTCCGTTACTGTGAAGAGGTACAAAGCCAGTAACTGCCTGGACAGCATCAATATTGATTGGTCAGATCAGATGGACGTTACCAAGGTAGTACCAGCAGTATTTATTACATTTTATTTAATTATTTAATTTATTCCTTTTTATCTCTACTTGTTTTTTATTTCCATTCATTCTTTCTTTCTTTCTTTCTTTCATTTTGGAGAAATATGACACATGCAGGTAACTGTAGTAAAGCTGAAATAAAATAAAAAATAAATATTACATGAGACATATAAACTTAAACTTAAAAATTAAGTAAAAAAGGGAGGAAAAAATTATAGAATTAAAAAAGTATATTAAATATTAAGAATAATTATTTATATACAACACAGACCAAAAGTTTGGACACACCTTCTCATTCAAAGAGCTTTCTTAATTTTCATGACTATGAAAATCACACTGAAAAGTCACACTGAAGGCATCAAAACTATGAATTAACACATGTGGAATTATATACATAACAAAAAATTGTGAAACAACTGAAAATATGTCATATTGTAGGTTCTTCAAAGTAGCCACCTTTTGCTTTGATTACTGCTTTGCACACTCTTGGCATTCTCTTGATGAGCTTCAAGAGGTAGTCACCTGAAATGGTCTTCCAACAGTCTTGAAGGAGTTCCCAGAGAGATGCTTAGCACTTGTTGGCCCTTTTGCCTTCTGTCTGCGTTCCAGCTCACCCCTAAACCATCTGGATTGGGTTCAGGTCCGGTGACTGTGGAGGCCAGGTCATCTGGCGCAGCACCCCATCACTCTCCTTCTTGGTCAAATAGCCCTTGATGCCTTCAGTGTGACTCTACAATTTTCATAGTCATGAAAATAAAGAAAACTCTTTGAATGAGAAGGTGTGTCCAAACATTTGGTCCGTACTGTATACAGGTTTTGTTTGCTCTTTAGTTCAGTTTCTGAATGCTCCTTTATTTGTACAGATGTCTATTGTGATGATAGTGATGTTCCTGGCTGCCTGGTCTCCATATTCGATTGTGTGCTTGTGGGCATCATTTGGAGACCCCAAAAAGATTCCAGCCCCAATGGCCATAATTGCCCCACTCTTTGCTAAGTCCTCCACCTTTTACAATCCTTGCATCTATGTCATTGCCAACAAGAAGTAAGGCCTCTATGTAACATCTTTGTTATAATATGTCACTTTTTTTTTTTTTTTTTTTTTTTTACTAATAAGTTGTATTTGTTGACTGCAGGTTCAGGAGAGCCATTATGGGTATGTTACGATGTCAAACACGACAGAGAATGACTATAAGCAACCAACTTCCGATGACAGCATCATCTACGCCACTCAACCCCTAAATGATGTGACAATCAGATATTTAAATATTCATAAAACATGAGCGCTGGACGCTTTCTGACTGCTCCACTGTTTTAACACCACTAGGGCACAATTACTTTGAAGTTTCATATAAATGCAAAGTTTCTGTTTACCATGAATGTCCTTTCTGCAACTGGCATTGACGTCCTTTGACCTTGCTATTCAGTGTCTAGTCTGATAGTATTTAGTCTGATGCTTGTTATTCCTGTTATCTGCCTACTGCAAATCCTGTGAAATTGCTGTTGCTTATATTGTATGTATGTAAAATGAATAAATTTGAATAAAAACAATTCGACCATGATTCATCTTAAAGATTTCTACAAAGTATGTTTTAAGGCTGGAATAAACTACATGACTATAAAAACTAGAACAGATTTTTTTTTTAAACTAAGCACTATACACTTGCAGACTTTGTAAATGGTTTCAGAGAAAAACTGGGCATCATACATGTGCAACAAACTACAAAATCATGCAGAAAGATAACTTAAGCATCCTTTATGACATTTATTTCACATTTACAAATTTTACAAATACCTTATATAATGTATAATGTACACATTAAATACAAAATGTACAGTGCCTAAAAATGTGTAATGCCTAGTTCCAAAGAGAATATTTGTTAATTTAAATGTAATGCCAACAGAATCCAAGACTATGTTGTAACGAGAGTGTTTTAATTGTGGCTCTTATCTAAAGATTCGCTTTCAAGCTGCCCTGAGCAATTCATGTGAAAACAAATTGAGTGGAGGGTGGAAAAATGTTTCTGATGCTGAACCTTGAATTAGGACACATTGATCTTCAGCCAGTCCTGGATCTCATCCAGGTTCCGTTTCCTCCATTAGATATTGTTCTTTACAGTCTCTAGTGCCTGCTTCCTGGGCATCTGACCTGCTCCTGCATTCGGATTCAGTGCAAAAAAGTGCTCCATCTACAAAGAGACCAAAGTATTAAACCATAAGTTAATATATTTTAAACAAAAGTAAATTACAAACATCAGTAAATCCCAAGCTAGCATTCCATTCCGAACACAGCCTTCATGTCTCACCTTCCACAGCTGCAGGTCAGTGTTGTATGTACTAGTAATTCTGGAGGGCAAGCGGCCCAAGTTTCTGTCATTAATAGTATATCTAAAACAGACATGGCATCATAGATAACGTTATTTTCAAAAGGAGGGCTGATTTTCTTTCAACATATTCCTTTCAACTGATGAACTAACCTGTTCACTAGGTAATCCCAGTTGAGTGTCATCCAGTCCCAGGCCATGGTTTTGCCATATGGGTTTCGTGATACATATCGCACTAAAGTAAAAACATCTTGACTCCTCACAATGCTTTCATTTTTAGCAGCTTCAAGCAACCTGTTACAAAAAAAAGACAAATAAGGATTAAAAATGGAAGGGGAGAAGGATTTTCTTTTAACATTTGCAATAAGGCTGTGTGTTAGTCAAGTGTTTTTGTTAGTGAGAGCATCTGAAGCCGCATCAGTATCTATAGACCGATCGTTTCTTCTGTATTGTGATGTATACCCAAAAATAACGGATTAGCAAAAAAAAAAAAAGGGGTGGGGGTAAACTTGGTTCTGTCCATGTTAATGATTGGATTCTGAGAAACTGAGTATCTGTTTGAGCTCGATTGAGAAGCAGAGGATATTATTGAAGAGCCTGAGCAAGCTTTTATGTTTTTTTGTTTGTTATTGTCTCATACTTTTAGATACGCTGTTATTTGTAAACACTACTGCCATATGTTAGCTTTTAATGTATGGTTTCATCCTGATTAAAGCTTTAATACAGTATGGCAACTGCACGTGCATCCATGTTTATCGCTTCTCATAGCTATGTAAAAATATGTGTATAATTGGAATAGTTCATTGTTGGAGCTCAGCTGAATGAGAGAGAGAGAGAGAGAGAGAGAGAGAGAGAGAGAGAGAGAGAGACCTTCAAAAAAGTTTTATTTAAAGCATTATATTAAAAACCTTTTTCATTTCCTTCATATATATATATATATACACCCATTTGTAAAAAAAACTAAAACAAATAAATAACCAATTATAATAATAATCACCAATGAAAAATAAGACCAGTTTCGTTTACAGTGACAATTGTTTTTTTAACACCCCATTTCATTAAAAGAAATAAAATAAAAATAAATAAATAATAATAATTATAATTCTATGCAGATTGTATACTCAGTAAGTATTCTAGTTCTTCCCAAATATTCAAAAAACATCACCAAATAAACATTTTGATCCTGTTTCTTACACTGATGGGACTTTAGAATAGCCAATTTAGCTTGCCCCAACAAAAAGTTAGCAAGCTTGCATTCTCCTTGCCAAGAGCATCTATATAAAAATAAACATTGTCTAATTGAATAAAAACCCAAGTTTAGACATAATTTCATCAAGCAACACAAACAAAGACACTAAAGGAAAACAACAACATAATTACAAAAATGATGTTTTCCATCTCGAAATCTAAATTATGCTCTCAATGTCAAATGCAGAAACGTTAATTCATGCATTTATGACCTCAAAGTTAGATTATTGTAATGCTTTATTGGGTGGTTGTTCTGCACGCTTAAAAACAAACTCCAGCTAGTCCAAAATGCAGCAGCTAGAGTTCTTATAACCAGGAAGTATGACCATATTAGCCCGGTCCCGTCAACACTGCATGGTATAGATTTTAAAATCTTGCTAATTTCTTATAAAGCCCTGAATGGTTTAGCACCTCAGTATTTGAATGAGCTCTTGTTACATTATAATCCTCCACGTCTGCTGCATTCACAAAACTCTGGAAATTTGATAATACCTAGAATATAAATAGCAATTGCGGGCGGCAGATCCTTTTCCTATTTAGCACCTAAACTCTGGAATAACCTAGCTAACATTGTTCAGGAGGCAGACACACTCTGTCAGATTTAAGACCAACTTGATCAGCAAGAGTCTGAACACTTTTCCATTGAATATTGTGTGAATCAAGCAAGTCAATAATTCTTACTATTCCTGTTTTAGAAAAAAATAGAACAAATGAACTCAGTACAGTATTAAACAATGGATTAAAAAACAGAGGTTCAAGAATACCATGATACCATGAACCACTTTTATCTCTTAACCTCTTAAAAAGTCCCCATACTCTCAGAATGGATACATAAAAATCATCATGAAACAACTGAGTTTTTAGATCATACGTCTTTTCAGTTAAAAACAAATATTTGTCCAACTTTACATTGGTTGTATTTTGCAACAGAATGAGACTGAATGATATCCAAGATACTCTGTCTGTCCAATAAAATTTATTTTTTAATGTTTGTAGTCTCATTTCCTTCATTTTTGATTCCACATAAATGAGTCCTTGTCCTCCTTCTGCCACCGGCAAGTACAAAACCCCAGAGTGGAGGCCAATGATGGTCATTCCAGAAGAAATCAGCAAATTCTTTTAGAATCTTTATGAAAAAAACATTTAGGAGGACTCAAAGCTGTGAGCTTATGCCAGAGCATTGATACTGCCAGATTGTTAACAATAAAAACCCTTGCCAATTTTCTCCATATCCTCATCAGTACCAAAATAAATCCCAATAATTTTTATTTTATCTCGAGTCCATTTACAATGGTGAGGTAACTGGTCCCTTTTCCCTACATTCTACCATAAATAACATTGAACATGTATCCCAGTTTATACATGCAGATGTTGCTTTTTGAAAATTATTTAAACAAGCTGTTAGAGTATTTATATAATCAAACTTGCTTATAAAAACAGTGACATCATCAGCATATGCTGTAAGTTTTACTGGGGTTAAATCTGGGTAACTAGAAATGTTCACACTGTGTAGCTTATTACTTAAAGAAACCAACAATTGTTGAATTGAAATAGCATACAATACATCCAGACAGAGGACACCCCTGTCTTAATACCCCGAGTTACAGAAATGTGAAGTGACATTCAGCCAAGTATGGTGACCCATACTCAGAATTTGTGCTCTGCATTTAACCCATCCGAAATGCACACACACAGAGCAGTGAACACACACACGCACACTGTGAGCACACACCCGGAGCAGTGGGCAGCCATTTATGCTGCGGCGCCCGGGGAGCAGTTGGGGGTTCGATGCCTTGCTCAAGGGCACCTTAGTCGTGGTATTGAAGGTGGAGAGAGAACTGTACATGCACTCCCCCCACCTACAATTCCTGCCGGCCCGGGACTCGAATTCACAACCTTTCGATTGGGAGTCCGACTCTCTAACCATTAGGCCACGACTTCCCCCAAATGGGTGGAACCCACGAATGGGTCTGATCAAGGAACCATTAATTCTAAGCATGCTGTAAATATTATTATACAGCAGCTTAATAAGAGCCACAAATTGTGACCCAAAACAAAAAGCCTCCAAAGACTTAAAAAGATATAAATGGTCAACCTTATCAAAGGCTTTTTCTTGATAAAGAGAAAAAAAAAAAACAATGTCCAAAGCATATCTTTTCCCAATGGATATTAAGTCTCTTACTAGAAAGTGATTATCAAAAATTGTTCTTTTGGGAATACAGTGTGTTTGATCTTCACAAATTACACTTGATATACATTACTTTAATCTATTTGTAAGAGCCTTCAACAATATCTTCAAATCCATTGTTAAAAGCCATACAGGGCGCCAGTTTTTCAAAAGTCCTAAGTCTTAATTAATTTATTAATTTAAGTATTAATTTATATTTGATCAGTTATTTGCTGAACATTGGAAAGTTTTAAATAATAAAAATTCTTCTTATCCCTGAACTTTTTTTCTAATCAAAAAAAAAAAAAAAAAACCCGTAGGGGCATCCATATAATTTGAGTATATCTAGCTCTAATCAGAGCTCCCTTTCCCCTTTCCTCCAAAAGATTCGTTAAAAGAAATGCAGAGGAAGAATCATTATCACTTTGAATATTTGATTGAAATACATTTTGTTCTAATAACCTAATTTTCT
This sequence comes from Carassius carassius, assembly GCF_963082965.1. Lineage (NCBI taxonomy): Eukaryota > Metazoa > Chordata > Actinopteri > Cypriniformes > Cyprinidae > Carassius > Carassius carassius. The sequence continues at coordinate 18,769,820 of NC_081784.1, forward strand.
CCTTAAGGGCTCTAGTATTGTAAACATAATATTGTTGACAAAATATTTTTTACCCTCATTTTGCCTATGTCCCACCGTTGACTTAATGATTAAAACTATCTCTTTCCACTCTCCAAGCTTTTCAGAAACAGTGAAAAGAGTGAATAAAAGTTTTATTTTGGAGTAGTCTATTATTAAAATGGCAATATGTTGAATAAGATTTCGTAAAAGAAACAGAAACAGTCATAGAAATATAGTGTTGATCAGACAAGAAATTTGGAGAAATGGAAAGACTCTGCCTCTATTACTGGTTTCCACATAAACCCTATCAATCCTTGCCCCTGACATGTCATTAGTATTTTGTTTAAGCCAAGTATACTAACTTGCCCCTGGAAAAGTATCTCTACATAAATCAATAAAACTAAGATAATTAATTAAAGAAGTGCCTCAGCTGAACAAGGATGAGGTTCTGCATGATTACTAACAATAGCTTGATGTAAAGTACAGTTCAAATCACCCCCTAACACAATAGGATTTATCTTGAGAATATTCGGATATAGCTTCAGAAAGTAAAAAAAAAAAAGAAAAGAAAAAAGTATACATTCACTTCCTGTATTTGGTGCATAAACACAAACATTTTTTGAATCTCCTAATGTAACATCCACATGAAAATCAGACCAGGAAATATCTCAGACACAAAAGTATGATCATTTAGCCTTGATGAAAGAAGTATTGCAATGCCTGCACTTACATTTGAATCATGACTAAGAAGTACACTACCCTTCCATTCGGTCATCCATTGCATTTGATTTTGAACATCCGTATGCATCTCCTGTAGGGCTGCAACTAACGATTATTTTGATAATCGATTAATCTGTCGATTATTTTTACGATTAATCGGTTTATGTGCTTATATTTTAGTTTTTTCCATTTTTTCCCCAAGTAAACTATTAATAAATGGTCTTTATCCTTCAGCATAGATTTTTAAGAGATTTTAACCATTTTGCATTGTCATATCCTCATTAAAAATATACCTGGAGTTGTTTTATTGTGTTAGTAATCCTTTGTCGAACTCTTCTGCAATCAAAACACTGACCCATACTCTAGCAAATTTCACAAGGAGATATCAAATGTTTTCACCATGGCAGTCCTTAGAGCTCCTAAAGTAGTTTAACATCCCGGACAAAGCTTATTAAGGAATCTTTCAGAACATATTTTCACGAAGAATAAGGATAAAACAGAATAAAATTGCAGTGCATTGTATTTTATTATTTACTGGAAAACAGCTTTATAGCTTTTGCTGTGAAATTGTAAACAATCCTTCGAAAAAAGTGCCAATGGCATGAAACCTGAATGAAACTCACAATTTAAAGTAAAATCCATCAGAAGGTTGTCCAGAAAAAAAAATTGGACACACACAAAAAACCTGCTGTGTGAAAAAGAGCAGTGAATACTTAGAAAAAAAAGTGCATTTCAAATATCTTTAAACATTTATCTCTCTCATTCAGTCATAATTAGGCTGCACGACTGAATTTTGAACTGGTAAACGACAAACTGATCACAGAACATGTTTGTAAAGCTTTAAATGTTAACTGTTAAAAAGCAATGTTATCAGCTTTTACGACTAAACATTTGCAAACAACATTGTACTGGAGAATCTGCACAAATGAAAGTCTTAGGGGCCGTTCACATATCGTGCCTAAAAACGCGTGGAAAACGCTAGGCGCACCGCTTTCTCCTTCTTTCCAAAGCGCTCGTGCAGAAGCGCCCCTGAGGCGTCTGCCTTTGATAAGCAACCATGACGTGCTCTCTCCTTGAAGACGCGGAAATTTCAGCAAAGGATAAATGGATTTGCAGCTCAAAAAATCGCTTGCAGTAGCTCTGCTACTAAATTTATTTCAAAATGGAAATCCATATACAACTATGATCAGCTGTTCCTTTCATCTTGACTGAGCTTTTAACGTTGTTACGGGAAAGGATGAAGCTGATTGGTTAGTTCTTGTCACATGACCCGCGGTGCGCTTGCTGCATTCTAAAAGTTGAAATGTTTTAACTCGATGCGGTGTTGGAAATAACGAACTTGAGCGCGCAAAAGACGCGATATGTGAACGTCCCCTTAAACAGTTCCGTAGTGCAGAGTTTACAGGTTACTCTTCTTTTTTGAAGGCTCAAAGTAAAGTATTCCCACATCCTGCTGAATGCTGCAGAGACGCTGTTCGGGAAGCACGTGACAAAACGAGGCCAGCTATTGGCTATTCGCTACTTCTCCTGTTGTACTGGCTGAGTAAAACCTCCGGTGGCTCATTACTGCCACACTTTGGTCACCGCAGATTTGAAATATGCACGAAATGAGCCGCTTACGGCAAATAAAAGTTATTTAGCAACGAATCGATGACTAAATTAGTTGACAACTATTTTAATAATCGATTTTAATCGATTAAATCGATTCGTTGTTTCAGCTCTAATCTCCTGTAACAATATTATATCTGCTTTTTTAACTGTAAATAATCAAATAAAGTATCTCTCTTTTCAGTGCCCCGACAACCATTAATAATAAACAAAGTCTCTTTAAGACAAGTCATGTCACTCGGTGGCCATCTTTGAAACGCCTCTCAGGCATCCAAATGCAGCTCCTATCTCTTTGAATGGGGAAACATCAAATTCTCCAAAACTGTTCACTAAGTTTAGGATTAAATTTCATATTTGAAATCGCCAAAGAAATCTGACAACTGTGTCATAAATATTGTTACTTTTGCTCAAATAGCGTTATAAAAAACTTATTTCTCAGGCTAGATCAGCCAGTGCACATGCGCAGTCCTAAGAGCATGTCTCAGAGTGCTGTTTCTATAGCAACCGGGACTTCTAACGGCAGCTGCAGTGGCGCGCTGACTTTACCGATTAGAGATTGGCTCTTTCATTCAGAATGCGATGCTTCCTGCAATTCAGTGGCCATATTGATCTTTGCATTTTTCCCCATTCAAAACAATACGAGTGGAGCCAATATTAAATGAAGTCATTGGGATGAAAAAGAGAAAATCAAAAAGACATAACACTAACAACACTAACAAAACTCATCTTAGTAGTTTTTCACAGATTGGGTCTTCATTCTTTTTTCTTACATTATTTCTTAAGTCGATAACGTTTCGGTTGATCAAGTTCCTCTAAAGTAGCCTTCCTCATGGCAATGAGACATGAATCATTGAAAATCAGAGTTGTTGACAAAACCAGATGAACTGGATTCAATAAGGCCATCAGGAACTTTTCCAGAATGCTGATCTATCCCTATGAACTTTTCCTATGCTGATCTATTGTTTTCATCAACAGTGTGATTCTCACGCTAATTAACAGTGACTAACTCATTCACATTATCCTGTTGTTCAGCATCCATATTCATAGGACACGTTTGTTTGGTATGACCATGCTTTCCACACGCAAAACTCCTCATTGAATCAGTGGTTATAAAGATGGTGTAATCCTTATCCAACACTGTCAATTTCACACTCACTCAGAAACGTTGTCACTTACTCACTCACTCATGCATGCTCCTCAGTCACTCCGCACATGCGCACAATGGAGAGAGAGCATCAGAGAGAGGTGCAGAGCATGTGCAGAGCAGAGGGACGCTAAGAACAGTATTAAGAACAGCCGCTTTAGAACACTGATTTTGAAACTTGTGAATCCATTAGGATCGTTAGAAGACAGAATCACGATTCATATATGAATAGGTTTTTATGTGCACTTCTAGTTTTCTCTTTCTCTTCTCCAGAGCCGGACAGTAACGGAGTACATTTACTTGAGTACAGTACTTAAGTACAATTTTTAGGGATCTGTACTTTACTCGAATATCATTTTTGGGGAGTACTCATGACTTTACTCAAGTACATTTGAAAGGCAAATATTGTACTCTTTACTCAGCTACATTACTATCCACAACCGTAAGTACCCGTTACTTCTTCAGCCCCGTCCACACGGAGACGGAGTTTACCCCAATCCGATCTTTTTTCCTCGTCTCAAGAAATATCCGCATCCACACAAAACCAAGTACGATGTAGTATACATATCAGACCAGCATGTGGCGCTGTAATTCTGCCACAGAGATACACTTAAAACGGAGAAGAAGACAGACTATGCTCACAAACCTTGCGTGTGGTACATAAAAACAACATGGAACAATACATTTATTAATCTTTGTTAATGTTAGTTAATAAAAAGACAATCGTTCAGTGTTTGTTCATGTTTTGCTGCTGTTACGTGACATAGCAGTGTCTGATTAGGGGCGAGACGTGGGCTGATGACGTCATCGTTTCAGAAAATATACTGATTCGCCGTCCAAACAAAAATGCAAAACGCCGGATCCGTGTGGACGAAACGATTATCCGATAATAAAAAAAATTGTGCGTATTCACAGAAACGTGTCTCACTAACAATTGTCACACACACACACACACACACACACAGAGTTGTCATACACAGATTGTGTGTGTGAGAATGGTGTTATTCAGCTGAAAGTATTTTCTCCTGTCTTTGCCTGTATGTCAGTGTGAGAGAAAGGGGCTTAATACTGTCACTCAAATGAGATGAATTTTATTTTTCCTTCATTGTACGCTGACCTAAACACAGCTGATTAGCTGATTTTCTTTAATCATTATTATATTCTCTTCTATGCTGCGTGTATAACACGGTCAGGTTCAGAGATGTGTCAGAACAGTGCTATATTGCCTTCTTTGCTGGTTTAGGTTTATTGATTGATGAATAAAACACTCACATGTACACACAATTGTTAGCTGAATTTTTCTTTTCTGATAATACACATTAATGTAAGCTGAGCATTTGCTTTGATGTTGTTGATTATGCTGTGTGTTTAACACAGTCAGGTTCAAATGTGGGTGCAAAAAATCCATTAAAAATCTAGCAGAGGTTTGTCAGAACGTCATTGTGCTATTGCCTTGTGGGCAAGTGAGAAATGTTAAATAGAGCAACATGGTAGAAAGATGAAAATGACATGATTTTACTTTCAATTCCTTTTACATTCTCCAAGGTATTGACATTTTCCATAACTCCATGTAGGACGTTTCTGTACATAAATGTAAGCACTGTGGCAGTAGTAATGCAATATTTAGAAAATGTACTCTTGTACTCTTGATACTCAAGTACTTTTAAAAACAAGTACTTCAGTACTTTTACTTAAGTACACAACTGACTGTACTACTTTTACTTGTACTTGAGTAAGATTTAGCAAGGGGTATCTATACTTTTACTCAAGTAATGAATCTGTTTACTCTGTCCGCCTCTGCTCTTCTCTAAAGCAGTGCAGCATGGCCTCGCCCCCTTTGCTGCCTTTTCCAGAGGGCATGGTTTGTCTGGGTTTGTTACCTCACAAACCAAGGAATTAACTTGTTGTAGTCCCTACCAGCTGTTTTTGTAGTCATTAAAACTGCCAGAATTTTAAAAGACGATATCTCCATTTGCATCGAACTTTTAGCTTTGTAATTGTTTATGCTCAAACAGCAACATTACACATACTAACTAATGTTAAAAAAGTGAAATCGCAATCAACCACCGATTTAAATGTTATTAGGGCAAAATATTTTTTTTTTCCAAAATGAAGGATATACATGGATGAATCATTCACATTAAGATCTTTAACATGCATTTAGAAAATGGATAGGGTGGACTGTCATTTTCACAACACTGCCCTGGTAAGGGTAAGAGGAAGTTTACCTATTAAGTAGAGTGATATCTTCTACTGAAGCCAGGCCATAGAGCAGTTTGTCTTTCTCCTGGGCAAGAGTGGCAGAGAGATACTTCTGGAACATGATTTCCCAGCTCTGGACTGATCTTGAGTTTTTCATTCCATATCGGTACACTAGCAATCGTAAATTGACATCCACACTGCTGCTCCCCAATGAGAAAAAGAGCCTCTTTAATACACACACTCCAATTGTACAACTTAAGTCATTTAAGTATGAATGTGATTACCTAATTGTTCCATCGATCCATTTATTGAAAATGGCAGAGGTTTGTTTGAGAGCTTCCTGTTCACCCATCTGACATGCAATGCCCAAAACTGTCTCTCTCAGCAGCCTATATACAGTAGTAAAAAAAACCCATAAAATTAATAATAACAATACTACAATAATCAAGTTTTTCATTTAACTTTTCTATCAAATTGTTATGATTTTTTATTTTTAATATACAGTAAAGTTTTTACTAGTGGTCTCAGATTTTAGACACAACTGTATATTAGCACATGGGCACACACATGCAAACTATTTAGAACGTGTAAATATATGCAGCATTTTAAAACTGATGTATCTGGTTTAAAAGAAAAATAAATCCAAGAATGTGTCCTTGGCTTTCTGAAGGGGAACATTTTTTATAGTGCTGCCAAAAAACAATTCTCACCGCTGTGTTTGTGTCCCCTCATCATTCCACCCAAGCTCTCTAGATATCTTCTGCACATGTTCACGGAAGAGTTTCTAAACAGAGGCATGATTTGTAACAGACCATTTGAAAAACAGAAAATATAAAATAGGAATGTCTTTCTTATATTAACATAAAACATATCAGCTATAAATCTCACACTGGGAATAAGATCACATTTTTAAAATGTACATGATTTTTCATAACTCTGATGGCTTTCATGCATTGAGAAGGTATTGAATACTTTGGGATCCAACCTGGAATTTTGGGTAGAGTACTGGATCATCAGCCAACATATCTCTCACATAGGAGATAGAAGTAGATACTCTGTCCCACACAATATACTCTGTTTCATTGACCAGATATCTTGTTAAGTTGAAGGCATGTCCATAATTTACAATATCTGCCCTGTTAATGCAAAACAAAAGGCAATGACGTCAAGATCCTTTCTTTATGAACTCCACTAACCATAAAAAGCTGTGCTACGAAAAATCAGAAGTCTGCAGCTGGAAGATGTTAGTACTCACTCACCGTCCAAATGCAAATACATCATCAATGTAGCTGCTTCGGTCAGTTGCATCATACACCTAAAAAAAAAAAAGATTATGTAGGATATTATATTTTATTACATGGCTCTCTGCAATACTTGATACTGATTTTTCAATCTTAATATTAGCCACTAGAACATCTAGCGTCTCAATTATTGATTGTAGTAAAAAAATTTGTTCGTTTTGTTGCAAGGCTGATTGTTTTGTATGTTGTAGTGGACTACTTTTTTAATAGCGAAGTAAGGTTTCAACATTTCATCAACGATTTCAATGGAAAATAAAATAATATAAAATAATTTATATGTAATCTCAAATTAATATTTTGTGTCCATATATTTAATTCAGTAGGAATGCAATAAATTCTACAGGTGCATCTAAAAAAAAATGTATATCATGGAAAAGGTCTTCATTTTAGGGTAAGCCACAGAAGGTCATTGGTGAAAGAGCTGGCTGTTCGCAGAGTGCTGTATCAAAATATATATACATAGAAAGTGACTGGAAGGAAAAAGCTTGGAAGGAAAAGGTGCACAAACAGCAGGGATGACCACAGCATTGGGAAGATTGTCAGGAAAGGCTGATTCAAGAACTTGGGAGAGCTTCAAAAGGAGTGGACTGAAGCCGGAGTCAGCGCATCAAGAGTCACTACACTCAGATGTCTTCAGGAAAAGGGCTACAGCTGTCACATTCCTAGGTTCCAAAAAAACGTCAGAAGCATTTCACCTGGGGTAAGGAGAACAAGAACTGGACTGTTGCTCGGTGGTTCAAAATCCTCTTTTCAGATGAAAGTAAATTTAGCATTTCATTTGGAAATCAAAGTATGGAGTCTGGAGGAAGACTTGAGAGGCACAGAATCCAAGCTGCTTGAAGTCGAGTGTGAAGTTTCTGAAGTCATTGATGATTTGGGGTGTGTGATGTCTGCTGGTGTGGTCAATTGTGTTTTATCAAGTCCAAAGTCAATGCAAACATCTACCAGGAGATTTTGGAGCACTTTATGCTTCCATCTGTTGACAAGCTTTATGGAGATGCTAATTTCCTTTTGCAGCAGGACTTTAGCACCTGTCCACAGTGGCACCTCCATGCCACCTCCATGCCACTTCCAAGTGGTTTGATGACCATGATATTACTGTGCTTGATTGGCCAGCCAACTCACCTGACCTAAGCCTCACAGAGAATCTATGGGGTATTGTGAAGAGGAAGATAAGTAACATCTGACAAACAATACAGAGGAGCTGAAAGCTGCTATCAAATCAACCTGGGCTTCAATAACACCTCAGCAGTGCCACAGGCTGATCGCCTCCATGCCACACGCATTGACACAGTCATTTCTGCAAAAGGAGCCCCAACCAAGTATTGAGTGCATAATTAAACCTTTGGAGATCTTGAACATTTCTGTTTTGTAAATATTTTTCTGATTGATCTTTGAGAAAATATTCAAATGTTTTGAGATACTGAATTTTTAATTTTCCTAAGCTGTAAGTCATTACCATCAGAATAAAAAAAAACCTCTTAATATATTTCAGATTGTGTGCAATGAATCTAAAATATAAAAGTTTGCTTTTTTAATTAAATTACAAAAAAAATAGCTTTTCCATGCTATTCTATTTTTTTCAGATGCACCTGTATAATGCATATTCAGCCAGTGATCATTGTAATGAAGATCTTACTTTTCTGTACTGTCCTGTTAGTTCTGACAGAGAAATTAATATGAATAATAATACCTGATGATTTACAGAAAGTTGCTTGGCAATAGCGCTCCACACATGGTCATGGTGATTCACTCGGTAAAAGCCCATGTGATCTTTGTTGACCTTGATGAGACCATCAATAACAGGGGAGTATCCAGCAATGACTGCCTCTGATTAAACACAGGCCAATGACAGAAATTACACAGAAGAATAGCTCAGTTAAAAACAATCTATCCCTCAATGCAAAAAAATAAAAAAAAGGTCTTAGCATATGATCTTATTCACCTGTTGTTTTCTTGTCAAGTAGGAAAGTGCCATTTTTAGAGTCAACTGTGCTCCATTTCACAGGAATGGTCCATTTGTATCTATGAGTCAGGAGTTAAAACATCCAAATCAGCTAAAGAAACATCATAGTTGAGAGTTCAGTTCATTAAAGTTAACTTTATAATTCAGTTCAGTTCACACAATTCAGTTCATGTGAAGAACAATCAGGCAAATTATTATTTGTTATCATGTTGTAGAGCTTAGTGGGGGCAGATAGAGGATAGTTCAGAGCAGTGACCGATAGATGGGTCAAAAATCTGTTCTGATTGCAGACAGTAAGGATAAATCAACCAAATAACTGTAAAGAATTCAGGAAGCTAAATAAATGGGCTTATCTACTTTTAAAAAGGATTACAAAAGCACTTTCCATATGGTTTGTTCTTGACATCAAGGGTTGTGCACTTGATTAAACAGTATTTTGGTGCAAATTCTGTCACTTGGCAGTATGACTAATACAGTAATTCGTGGAATATGCATCTGTGCATGTCAAGTTAAGTATTTTTGCAAAATTTTGAGCCTGTTTGGTTCATGGTAATTTCACTGAATTAGAGTGTTTAATTCCATTGATATTTTAATTTTGGTTAAGAGAGGCGTGCATAATCAGGCTCACCCCAGGGGAGTGGTGGGCTGGCTGGGATCAGCATTGGGGTCCAGGAGAAACCTGTTCTGGGTGAGTTTAGCTTCAGTGTCTGTGTTTGTCAGTGTCAGAACAGGATAACCCATCTGCTTGGTCCACGTGTCCATAATGTCTGCCACAGGTAACCCACTCTCCTATGACCCAAGAGAGATATATTATATATTACCAGTCAAATTTTAGAATAATTAAGATTATAAAGTCTCCTGTGCTCACAAAGGCTACATTTATTTGATTACATTACAGTGAAAAGAGGAATACTGTAAAATAGTTTTGAAAACCATGATACATTACAGTTTAAAAGTTTGGGGTAAATATGATTACAGAAATTAATATAAAAGGGACACCCCTACTATGCTTCACTGATTTCTTTAGCACTTTTATTTTTTTATCCTCTTTCTCTGTATAAGTGGACGGCTTCATGGCATCTGTTTGTACATAGTTCTTTTGAACCTTGACTTGTGATTTATTTCTGAAAGTGAAATTAATCTGAATAAAAATGTTGATCACACAAAAAAAGAAATTAATATAAAAGGAATACTTTTATTCAGCAAGGAATTAGTAGGTTGATGTGACAGGATGAGCATTTATAATATTGCAAAAAAAAAAATGTTTCAAATAAATGCTGTTCTTTTGAACTTTATATTCATCAAAGAATGCAGAAAATGTCTAATGGTTGCAATATTGATAATAATAAGAACCATTATTAATAACGGAGCATCAATAATAAACCGATAATAACTGAGCAGCAAATCAGCATATCAGAATGATTTCTGAAGGATTATGTGACACTGACGACTGCAGTAACAGCTGCTGAAAGTTCAGCTTAAAAATTGAAATATTGATAGTAATATTTAATATATTACTGAGCAAAAAACTGGAAAAAACATACAAATGACAATGTATGATCAATAAAAGATATTTACATCAGTCAAGGCTTTCCAGAAGTCTGCAGTCTTGGCATTTTGGAATGGGTAGCTTTTTAGATATCGCTGTTGTAAAAAAAGAAAGGGGTCTTATTTTGACAGCATCAGATGTTTAATATATAACTGCGGAGTCATTTGAAAATATATGGGAAAAGTAATTCGCCCAACTCGACATCCATCTCTAAATGTGTCACGGCCAAGAAAGTTCTCCAGCATTCGTAAAATAGAAGCGCCCTACAATAGAATGACATCACAGTTACCAATTCATAGCCAGTAGAGTTGACAGATTAACAACACAAGGTTAAGCATCACTGACTTAACCTTACCTTGTTATATGAGATTACATCAAACACAGATGTGATCTCAGCAGGGCTGGACACATCCATGATAATAGGATGGGAAGAGAAAAGAGCATCATCAACCATGACAGGAAATACATCATTGATAAGCATGATGTCCCGCTGAAAACACACAAGATGAACAGGCATAAATATGTCATCCAGCCTCAACTGAATGGTTTCATTTAAGAAGGTATTTGAATGATTCAGGCATGTGCTCACCATTCCCCAGTCAAACTCAGCTTGTTCCACTCCCACATACTCAAAAAAGCTGGCAAAGCCCTCATTCAGCCACAGGTCGTCCCACCAGTCCATAGTCACAATATTTCCAAACCACTGCAAATTAAAGACAAAACAGTTCCTTTAACGGAAGACCTCAAGTTTTTCTGTAACGGGACATTTTTATAAAATGTGTTTATTCTGGGATAAATACATTTGTACAAAATTCTCTTACAAAGACTTTTTGTCAGACATCTGTTGCAAAGTCAAAGTCATATTACTCATATTATTGAGTCATATAATACATTAATTCAAAAGATGTTTATATAACCAAAGCATCAGCAGTCAACATGATGGAAGCTGAACCAAATACTTTGCTTTGAGTGAATGTCTTTACAATGAAAGAAGTTACAAATGATCTAATTACATCATGATTTCCTACCATTCAGTTACATCATCATTCAAACATTTTTAGCCCTTTTTTGTCCAACAACCTTGGACCTAGCCGTAAAAAGATAATCTTATCAGTGTGTAGTGTGACTGCAGTCATTATCCCCAAAAACATCACTGCATTGGATGCTTTTGAGAGAGCGTAACTGTGTTATAATAATCTATGGTAATCATATTTTTCTCTGTTGGCCTTGTTACTGTAAATGGATCTGATTAATTCACCCTCTTTTTTTGAAAAAGCAGTTACAGGAAACAGTAAAATGAGATGCATGCTCAGCACAGGGTGTTCTGCCAATTTGGTTCTGATGGGTGATTGATGATGTACTGTATACTGGATTGTCCTCGCTCTGCATAATAACTTGTCTTCTTTCACTAATCAGATATATGATAAGATTAGTAACCTGATGAACAAGCTCATGTGCAATAACACTGGCTACTCGCTGTTTGTTGACTGAGGAGGACTCCTTCTCATCAAACAGCAGGTTGGTTTCTCTGTAAGTGATCAAGCCCCAGTTCTCCATCGCTCCTGTCCCAAAATCTGGGATCGCCATCTTATCTGCGACAGAGGCAGAATATATCCTAAAATCTCTTGTCACGATAATCATTTTATAGATAGACATGATAGAAATCAGTTGATCAGTTGAATCAGTGTTTTTTAAAAGATCATAATGTGTACAGCTGTTTTCAATTGTATGAGAGTCAATGACAAATAAGAGTGTCTACAGTACAGACTTTTTAAAATCTAGTTGAAAACATTATTTTCTGTACACCTTGCATATAAAAAGATATACATATAAAACTTTTCAAAAGGATTTTTACATAAATTTTTTATATTTAATTATTTTTTATTTTATTTACATTTTCATATATATATATATATATATATATATATATATATATATATATATATACTTTTTTTCATTATGATATTAGGAGAGTTAAACATGATTTAAAAAGCTGTATTCATGTTATTATATGTATGAATAATATTTTTATAACAATTCTGAGTAACTTAATAGATCCTAAAAAAACAGCATCATGTCATTGCCTCATAAAAAGATAATTATAATAAGTAATAATGATGATGATACATCTCATTTGTAAAATGGTTAAAAACTGAAGCATGTGTCTGCTGATTTACCAAGTTTCTCTAAAGAATATTCCATGTCAAAATATTCCTCAAAGTACTTAAATATAATCTTGGTGACATTTGCAGCATATTCAGCAGTTGAGATCTGCAAAGGCTGAGCAAAGATCCGCAACTGTCAGGAGGGAGAGAAATAAATAAATAATGAAAATCCACAGGGGTCTCAGTGTACTGACTGACAGGAACTATTTCAGCAATTTCTGGATGCAGAGCAAACATGGAAAAAGAGTTTACTGGTATATTTCTTTTCGAGATCCGCTCCACATACCAGATAGGTACTCATCTTAACTGATTTTTTAAAGGATGTTTTTGTCTTTTGGTCTGACACTTTTTCTATGTTCTGTAAAAGAGAGTGTTAGGAGTTATAGTAAACATCTATTAACTGAATAGAAAGAAAGCATATGAATGCAGAAAGACCTTGTTTACCTGAGACATTATGTAAACCACACACACTCACACATAACATACAAGCAGACTGATGCTTCAAGTCTTGGTTTAAAAGTTTAAGCTACACTTTTAAATCTTCAATAACTGTTTTGAAGGCTCAAGCAGCAATGGAACGAACCTCGACAGGCATGTTGGACAGCGCTTCATATTCACTGTCATGAGTGATGGAGATTGTGTAGGTGGCCTTTTTGTTGGGCTCATCAAAACAGGGAAAAGATTTACGAGCGTCTGTGGGTTCATGGTCAGTTGCAGCAATTTTCCTGTAAAAGATCATAAAACTCAAGTCAGTTTACTCAAAAACTCAAGTGGTTTACATTCACCTCAGTAACCTCATGTGGGGAAAGTCCAACAACATTTTCATTTACATCTAATCAAGTTTGTTTACAACTAAATTAAACTCACCGTCAGTTCTATGTGTGTGCAACTAAACTAAATTGATTTAGGTGCTTAAAACAAAATAAAAAGTCATTTAAAAATTAAAGTGATAGAATCTATTCCTATGTGGTGTGACTCATAGTTCTTGCAGCTCATCATGGATAATAAAGCCTTGTTAATCATATGTTAATCATATATGATATATAATATTGTGCGGCGCTTGTTTAGCTGTTAGTTTTTCTCAGATCTGAACCTGAAATAGAGTAAGGAACAGACCTTAAAACGTACTCGGTTACTAGCGTAACCTCGGTTCCCTGAGATGAGGGAACGAGTACTGCGTAAGCTAGCATACGCTATGGGAAAAGGTCCCCTACGAACCTTCGCGCCCATTGGACGTCAAAGCGCCAAAATAGGCGTGGCTGGAACTATATAAGCCACCGCTTCACCATAGGGATCAGGTTTTAAATCGACTGAAGCGATCACCCGGTCCGAGCACATAGCACGGCAGGTTACGCAGTACTCGTTCCCTCATCTCAGGGAACCGAGGTTACGCTAGTAACCGAGTACGTTCCCTTTCGAGAGTACTCTCGTACTGCGTAAGCTAGCTTACGCTATGGGAACACAATGTAAAACGCCGTGCGTGCTCGGGAACTTCGACCTGTCACAGCCCAAGGCGAGAGCCCGGGGCTTTATAGCAGGAGAAATCCCAGTCCCAACAGCCAACCTTAGTGAGCTTTATATAGGGAACGAAAAAAGGGGGACGTGATAAGGCTTAGCACGTCTATATAAAAAGTACCCTGGCCTGCAGGGCAGGGACTTGCAGATTATAGAATCTAATAAATGTGGACGGAGAGGCCCAGCCTGCCGCCGCACAGATATCATCCAGTGGTATCCCGCAGGACCACGCCCATGACGAGGCCATACCTTGGGTGGAATGGGCTCTGATGCCGAACGGGCAGTGAAGGCCTTTAGATTTGTAAGCCAGCGAGATAGTGTCTACTATCCATCGCGATAGGCTTTGCTTCGTGGTGGCGAGACCTCGGGTGTGCCCACCAAAGCATATGAAGAGCTGGTCCGACCTCCTGAATAAGGCGGAGCGCGCAATATAGGTTTTGAGAGCCCTGACGGGGCAGATGAAGCTCGCGTTGCTTTCGTCGCTTTGCGAGGAAAGGGCTGACAGCGAGATGACCTGCGCTCTGAACGGTGTTGAGAGCACCTTGGGGACATAGCCGTGTCTTGGTCTGAGAATGACTCTGGAGTCATTAGGCCCAAACTCGAGACAGTCAGCGCTTACAGATAGCGCATGTAAATCCCCCACTCGCTTGACTGAGGCCAGAGCCAGTAGAAAAGCGGTTTTGAACGAAAGAAGCTTCATATCGACAGACTGAAGCGGTTCAAAAGGGGGGCCCTTTAAGGCCTCTAGGACCGTAGACAGGTCCCAGGAAGGGATTGAAGGGGGTCGGGGAGGGTTCATCCGACGAGCTCCCTTAAGGAAACGAATGACCAGTTCGTTTTTTCCCAGTGATAGGCCGGCCACCGGAGCATGAGAAGCTGCAATGGCTGCCACATACACTTTGAGCGTAGACGGGGATCTGCCCGCATCTAAACGCTCCTGTAGGAAGGAGAGTATCTCCGTCACGTCACATAAGTGAGGGTCTAGGTTCCGTGTCCCGCACCAGGTGGAGAACACTGACCATTTCTGCGCATACAGGCGCCTGGTTGAGGGCGCTCTGGCTTCCGTAATGGTCTTTAACACTCCCTCAGGGAGGTTCCCGGGTACCCGTTGAGATGCCATACATGAAGGGCCCAAAGTTCGGGGTGGGGATGCCAGAGCGCGCCCTTCAGCTGCGTGAGGAGATCTTTCCGCAGCGGTATTGGCCATGGGGCTGTACTGGACAGCTGCATCAGCTTGGAGAACCAAGGTTGGGTCGTCCAGAAGGGCTACTAGCAGCATAGCACATCTGCTCTTCCTGACCCGATCGATGACCTGCGGTAGCATCGCAACCGGTGGGAAGGCATAAAGCGGGCGTCTGGGCCAATCGAGGGCCAGCGCGTCCCTGCTCTTTGAAAAATATATTAGGCAATGAGCGTTGTCTTCTGAGGCGAAGAGGTCGACCTCTGCCCTGCCGAAGATGTTCCACATCAACTGAACCGTTTGTGGGTGAAGAGACCACTCCCCAGGGGGAACATTCGCCCTGGAAAGCATGTCCGGGCCCCGGTTCAGGATGCCAGGTACATGCGCTGCCTTTAGCGAGCGCAGATTGTAATGTGCCCATGTCAGAAGACATTCGGTCAGGGTGTTCAAGGTTTCTGACCTGACACCACCCTGGCGATTTATGTAGGCCACCACTGACATGCTGTCTGATCTGACCAGAACGTGGTGGCCCTTTAAAAATGGGAGGAAAGCTTTCAGGGATAGTTCGACCGCTATCATCTCCAGACAGTTTATGTGTAACAGTCGCTCCGGGCTCGACCAGAGGCCGGAGGCAGACCTGCCCTCGTACAGGGCGCCCCAACCGAGGTTGGATGCATCTGTCGAGACTACTTTCCATTTCGAGACAGCGCCCGTGCTTACGCCTAACTGATACCAGTTGGCTATTTTCCAAGGGGCCAGAGCTGCGATGCAGCCGTGGGTCACCCTGATGCGCGCGCGGCCGGAAATCCAGGCGCGCGCTGGAACACGGTCTCTCAGCCAGCGCTGTAGTGGGCGCATGCGCAGCAGGCCCAGTTTGAGAACCGCAGAGGCTGATGCCATCAGACCTAGCATTTCCTGAAATCGTTTGAGCGGGTAAAGAGACCCGGCTTTGAACGACACGGCTAGATGCTGAATAGTGAGAGCGCGCTGTGACGTCAGACGCGCTGTACATGTCACAGAGTCTATGTCTATCCCCAAAAAGGAAATCCTCTGGCTGGGAGACAGAGCACTCTTGACAGTGTTGATCGTGAGACCCAGGCATTCTAAATGGCTGAGGATCCAGGATCTGTGTGTCGTCAGTAGTTCCTCGGAATGAGCTAAAACTAGCCAGTCGTCGAGGTAGTTCAATACTCGCACTCCCCGCATTCTCAGGGGTGCGAGAGCGGC
The DNA here is from genome assembly GCF_963082965.1 of Carassius carassius. Lineage (NCBI taxonomy): Eukaryota > Metazoa > Chordata > Actinopteri > Cypriniformes > Cyprinidae > Carassius > Carassius carassius. Next base: position 18,786,397 of record NC_081784.1, read on the forward strand.
ATCCATGCACCGTGTAAACGTACGGGGCGATACGGAGAGGCCGAATGGAAGAACCATGTACTGATAAGTCTGCCCCTCGAAGGCGAATCTCAAGAATGGCCTGTGATGGGGTGCTATTTGAATGTGAAAGTAAGCGTCTTTCAGATCCACTGAGAAAAACCAATCCCTCGGGCGAATTTGCGCGAGTATTTGTTTGGTAGTTAACATTTTGAACGATCGCGTCATAAGCGCTTTGTTCAAACGTCTGAGATCTAGGATGGGTCTGAGACCGCCATCCTTTTTTGGTACGAGGAAGTAGCGGCTGTAAAAGCCTGACTCGCGCTGCGCAGGGGGGACAGTTTCTATCGCCCCTTTTGCAAGAAGGTTTATCAGTTCGGCGCAAAGGACGTGTGTCATTTCGCTTTTCACTTTCGTTTCGACCACGGCGCGAAAGCGCGGCGGTCTGCGAGCGAACTGGAGCGAGTAACCTCGTTTTATTATATTCAAAACCCAATTTGATATGCCGGGGATTGCCTGCCATGCAGCGGCTCGTGCGGCTATGGGTTGAATGTGCTTCGGGCACTGGCCGCCTGTTATGAGGGGACCAGTAGCTCGAGTATGCTGTGCTTGTGACACTGTGGTGACAGCGCTTATTTGTAGGGTTGCGCACTGAGAAGTGGGCACGCGCGCTACATTTAGAGCACCTCCGGCGCGAGCGGGAAGCTGGGCATGAAAGGAGACCCGAGTGTGTCTTTGTGACACTTGGGGGAGTGTGTATACATGTAGGGCTGCGTACTGTGTAGTGGGCACACTGCCTACATAGAAAAAGCTCTTTTTGTGCTTTATTGAGGTCGCCGTGAAAACGGCGTTTGTGTGCAGGCGTGCGTGCATTGTAACAGGCTCGTTTACTGCAGTATAGACATCTCCAACCGCCTTTAGTGAGGGGATTGGAGGAAGCATGTGAGGTTTCTTGTGTGGTGGTTTGGCCGCAGCGGGACTTAACCACGGTCTTTTCAGCCCGAAGGTCAGGAGGGCTTCGGAGGCTCGGGGTTCAGCACAATCCTGGGCCGAGGTCCCCGTCTCTCTGGCGGTTTGCGGCTCGTAGAGCGAGAGCGGTGCTGGGTTTTGGTCGCTGGGCGAGACTGTAAGTCTGGCTGCGATGGCTTCGAGGTCTGAGGGGGCGGCGCATTTCTATGGCGTCCCGCAGCAGAGCTAGAGCGTTTCGGCAGGAAGTGTCTCATTGCCTGTGACGTTTTCTGAGCCTCAGTGAAGCGTTCAGCGAAACCCTTAACCGACTGGCCAAAGAGGCCGGAAGGCGAGATAGGAGAGTCAAGAAAGGCGGATTTGTCGGCGTCTTTCATCTCCGTGAGCGTGAGCCAGAGGTGTCGCTCTAAAACAGCGAGGCTTGCCATGCTTCGGCCGATCGCTTGTGCCGTGGTCTTTGTCGCACGCAGGGCTAGATCAGTAGCGCTGCGGAGATCTTTAAAGTCATAGGTATCTGGGGCAGACTCGTCCAGGTTACGGAGAAGTCTGGCCTGAAAAACCTGCAGCACAGCCATGGTGTGTAGAGCCGAAGCAGCTTGACCAGCGGAGGTGTAAGCTCGGCCAGCGAGAGCTGAGGTGGTGCGGCACGGCTTGGATGGATGCACAGGCTTCGACCGCCATCCTGCGGCTGAGGGCGGGCAGAGGTGTGCAGCAATAGCCTCCTCGAGAGGGGGGAGGCTCTCGTAACCGTGGTCTCGGGCGCCGTCGACAGAGGAGAGCGCTGACGAGACAGAAGTCTTCAAGCATGCGGAGAATGGGGCTTTCCACGACTTCGTGAGTTCATCGTGAACCTCCGGGAAGAAGGGGGCGTTTCTTTGCGGAGGGGCCGAAGGGCGCCCCTGCAAGAACCATTCGTCCAGCCTGCTTTTAGCGGGCTCGTCTGGAGGAGACCAGTCGAGCTGAAGGTCGCTGACAGCCCTTGTAAGCACGCGAGTAAGCTCCGCGTCGATATCAGCGCGTTGTCCGGTGCAGCTGGGTGCTGTAGAGGGGGGGGGGGTCCGCAATGGAGCCCGACCATTCCTCACTACTGGACGCGGCGAGAGAAAGGCTGTCGTGTCTGTCCTCCTCCGCCTCAGGCACTCCGAAGGAGAAGGGGGCGCTGGTGAGCAGGGACTGGCGCTGCTCGTCCACGAAGAGGACAGGCGAAGGAGAGAGAGCGGGCGAGGCACGCGGGGAGTGTTCCGGCGTGAGCTCGCGTGTAGCAGTGTGCTCAGGCATTCTCTGATCGCGGCGTTTCTTACGCGGCACTTGAGAGAGAAGAGGCGGAGCGGGTGGAGCATCGTGGCTGGTTTGAGCTAATCGAGCCCGCAGGGTCGATATAGCCATGTTGTCGCACTCAGGGCAGCCGCCCTTGGAGAGTGCGCTCTCAGCATGCTCGCGGCCCAGGCAGGAGACACAGATGATGTGGCGGTCCTCGCTGGGCAGAGGGCCTCGGCAGGAAGCGCAGCCCGAGGCATTTGAAACAACGCCTCGAATTCTGGAGAAAAAAGTGTGATGCAGCGGCAAACACACTAGCTTTGTAAAGGATATAGTCACGCCGGATGGCGCAGCAGGAAGCGAGTGCTGAAGGCGGCGTCGAGATGAAGCACGAGCCGGCGTCCTCAGATCTGCGTTGCAGTGCTATCCCGCTGAGAGGCTTTTCGACGGCGTGTAGAGGCTTCTCCGGAGAAGACAGCGAAGTGCAGGTGAGATAGCTGAAGGAGATGAAATCTGATCCTTATGGTGAAGCGGTGGCTTATATAGTTCCAGCCACGCCTATTTTGGCGCGCTCTGACGTCCAATGGGCGCGAAGCACCCCCATTGGTTCGTTCCTCTCCACCGCCTCACCATAGGTTGCTGCAGTTGCCGCAGCACAGTCAATAAGCGCGCGAGCCGCTTCGCTTGGGTCTGCTGTGCTGCAGCAATGCGTTTTACATTATTTAAAAATTAAGGATAATTTTTGGCTTCATATTCTCGAGAAAAGGGGACCTTTTCCCATAGCATAAGCTAGCTTACGCAGTACGAGAGTACTCTCGAAAGGGAACCACGTTATTTTAAGAATAACAAAGCTTTAGCAGATCTCTCATTCTTGGCACCTCTCAGCATTTGTTCCAGGAAATGAAGGTCCATGTCAGTTCAGGGCATTTGTTAAAATGTCACACAATTCCCAAATCAGATATATTATATAATGATCTCATCGATGGCAACTAACCCATTTCAACAAAAAATACTACATCCTAAGAAGTGTGTTTGAGTAAGTTGTATAAGAATCAATTGCATGTAGAGAAATAAAAGGGAACAGCTTGGCAATAGTCAGTACTTGATTAATTTGTGGAATTTGTTCCTTACTTGACTGATAGCTATAATAATTGATTTTGAGGAAATTATACTTTTTTTCTCTTTAAAATTTAATTTAAACCTTTGAAATGACAAGTATTTTTTGCAGGTCATCACAACTTAAATGTTTCCTCATTTTGTGAATTTTACTGAGCTTGCAATTATGGTCAAATTAAATTATGGTAGCTTTTATAGCCAATGACATCCATTTCAGTGTAAACTGTATTTGGAAATAATTCTGATCATCCAGTTTAGAGAAGAAACTTTGGACAAATGACTCAGTGATCACTCTAAAACTAATTACACTACTGTCCGAAGTTTGGGATCAGTAATATTCTTTAGTTGCTGTTAAGGAAATACTTCACTTTTGAGCAATTTAATGCATCCATGTTGAATAAGGCTATTAAAGACATTTATATTATCCACAAAAATATTAAGCAGCACAATGTTTTAAACATAGATAATGGATAATGTGTACTATAAATATTGGAAGCTTTTTTGTTTGTTTGTTTGTTTATAGTTCAGTAAATTGTGACAGTACACATACTTGCAAGTATAATTTCTCAGTCTTTGTCACACCTCTAACTGTGCATACTGCCTAATCACACCACATAAATCCATTTATACAATATAGCTGTCTTGACTCTTACTTGGTAACTCCATTCTCCTGATACGTGGTCCTGTAGAAACCAACCAGAGAGCCGTTGAGCCAGCCCTGGAAGTGTAGAGTGAGGACATAGTGCTCGTCTGGGCCAGTGACACTCAGCTGCTCGACCGCCTCCACCACCACATACTCCTGCGGCTTGTACTCAAAGCATTCCTTCACCTGAACAGAGGTCAAGCCGGACAGGCCGCTGCGCTGTAGAGAGGATACAGCGCTGACAAAAGTATCTCGGATGTGGAGCCACAGGTGCCGACTGGGCTGCGTCAGGGTCAGATGAATGGACACGCTCCCGGTGTAGATGTCCGTGTCGAGGTCAGGCTCCAGATGCAGATCGTAATGGAAGGGTACCATGTAGTCAGGTAAGCGGAAGTTGTTCCAGCCGCCGTTTGTGTTGTTGGATGGTTTGCAGGGACCCCGGTCATCTGGTGGTATTGTAGGTAATGGTGTTGGTTTGTGTTCCTCTTCGGATGAGGAGGTCTTCTGACTCAAACCAACTCCGAGCCCCACGGCAACACCTATCAGGATGATGACGGCGCAGATGAGAGCAGCATGCTTGCCTCGGACAAAGTAGCGCTTTTCCTTATTTTCCAATTCCAGGCATTCCATGGCGAGCCGTCAAGCTCAGACCCAGAGTCAGGGTAAGTACAATCACTCAAAGTTAAGAAAGTCAGAACTCTCTCTCCCGGTGAACCCAGACACACACACAAACACACACTATCCTTACACTTCCATCTGCCTCTAAGGAGAGAAAACAGCTGTTTCTGGATTCCCAAATGTGTGGACATATGCAGACCCACACACTAAAGCAGGGCAGCCCATGGGAGACACAGAGGTTAAAAGCAGGAGTTAAGTTTCACCAAAGTCTAAAAAATAGCTCTGATCTCTGTAAGGTCACATCCATGCAGTGGTCAAATTGTCTACATCGGGACTTGATGCTTAAGCTGTAGTGTGGCAAGTCCTCACTCACTAAATCTCACGCTGATATATAGAGGACAGGGGCTGAATTTGTACCGCCCTTTAGTTAAACATAAATCAAAATGTGGTAATCAGCAGTCTAAGGGGATTGATCCCAAACAAGCATCAGAGAGAGAATCGTGAGGGAGGGAGGCATAGGAAAGCAGAGTATAAATGGAAAGAGTTACTATGAGGAGAGGAAGGGGTTTACGGAGGGAAACAGGGGAATGCTGTTTTAAGGTGCTAAAGAAATTATATCCAGAATTCCAAATGTTAATTATGAACAATTTTGTCAGACATAAAGGCTACAGCAGCTTTAAGTGGAGCTTTAATTACAACATCTAATATTTAAAGTGACAAATGTCTACTAATAATGTGATTATTAGTTTAAACTTTATATCACATAGACGTTTTCTTCCTGAATGCAGTTTTATTTAATCGATTAAAGATGTTTGAGTAAAAAAATAAGCCTTTAAAGCTCAGGTTTACATTTTCTAAACATCCATACACAGACAGCAAGGAAATTGTTTGTAAATCCTTTAGAATAGAGGTGCCAACATTTTTTATTCTGTTTAAAAAATATTTAAATAAAATAAAGATTTTTGGATTATGTAAGAAAATACTACGTATTTTAGTATTTCTGGGAAGTTTTATATTTAATTAAATGTGTCAGTTAGGGATAGGGAAATTAGAGAAAATTTAATAGCAATAGAGTGAATTTATTATTTATTAATTTTATTTTTTTTGTACAAAGGGCCAAAATTCAGATTTGGCTGATTGACGGCTGTGGGCTCAAAGTAAATGTTGCTTTATATCCATCATATTTTATTAAAGTTGACATTTATTAAAATCAAATTAACTTCTAACTCTTAAAAAAACAAAGTTAATTTCCCCCCTATTTGGTCATGACAGGCCAAAACAAAGAGCATCACATGCCAACTTTGGCATCTGTGCATTACATTTTGAAGAAAAAATGTAAATAATTATGGTTTGGAAATTTGAGCCAGATGTTGTATGTTATTTATTTCAGCTTTATTTCAATAAATAATGTTTAATACAAAAAAGGGTTTTATTTAACAGTAAACATTCACACACACATATATATTCTGTGTGTGTGTTTATATATAATATTCATTTTATGAAACTGTTAAAAACTCTTTTTGGAAAAATCTTTTTAAAATTGCTTTCATGGGCTGTCAGTAATATTCTATTGTGTTGTACTGCAATGAGTATTTTATGATTTATAGTTTCTACTTTGGATTGCATTTATTGTGGTTTTGTATTTTATTTGTTTGTAGCGCTTTGGGTTCTAGAAAAGTGCACCATAAATAAAATGTATTATTATATACTACTATTAATAGTTATTTGATTTTGTCAATGTATTAGTTTTGATAGGTTTCTAATTATACTTTATTTAGTTGCCAAAGCAACATTCTAATTTTCCTTTAGTTTTTTAATATATACACCGTACAGACCAAAGGTTTGGACACACCTTCTCATTCAAAGAGTTTTCTTTATTTTCATGACTATGAAAATTGTAGAGTCACACTGAAGGCATCAAAACTATGAATTAACACATGTGGAATTATATACATAACAAAAAAGTGAGAAACAACTGAAAATATGTCATATTCTAGGTTCTTCAAAGTAGCCACCTTTTGCTTTGATTACTGCTTTGCACACTCTTGGCATTCTCTTGATGAGCTTCAAGAGGTAGTCACCTGAAATGGTCTTCAAACAGTCTTGAAGGAGTTCCCCGAGAGATGCTTAGCACTTGTTGGCCCTTTTGCCTTCTGTCTGCGGTCCAGCTCACCCCTAAACCATCTCGATTGGGTTCAGGTCCGGTGACTGTGGAGGCCAGGTCATCTGGCGCAGAACCCCATCACTCTCGTTCTTGGTCAAATAGCCCTTCCACAGCCTGGAGGTGTGTTTTGGGTCATTGTCCGGTTGAAAAATAAATGGTCCAACTAAACGCAAACCGGATGGAATAGCATGCCGCTGCAAGATGCTGTGGTAGCCATGCTAGTTCAGTATGCCTTCAATTTTGAATAAATCCCCAACAATATCACCAGCAAAGCACCCCCACACCATTACACCTCCTCCTCCATGCTTCACGGTGGGAACCAGGCATGTAGAGTCCATCCGTTCACCTTTTCTGCGTCGCACAAAGACACAGTGGTTGGAACCAAAGATCTCAAATTTGGACTCATCAGACCAAAGCACAGATTTCCACTGGTCTAATGTCCATTCCTTGTGTTCTTTAACCCAAACAAGTCTCTTCTGCTTGTTGCCTTTCTTTAGCAGTGGTTTCCTAGCAGATATTCTACCATGAAGGCCTGATTCAAACAGTCTCCTCTTAACAGTTGTTCTAGAGATGTGTCTGCTGCTAGAGCTCTGTGTGCCATTGACCTGGTCTTTAATCTGAGCTGCTGTTAACCTGCGATTTCTGAGGCTGGTGACTCGGATGAACTTATCCTCCTCAGCAGAGGTGACTCTTGGTCTTCCTTTCCTGGGGCGGTCCGCATGTGAGCCAGTTTCTTTGTAGCGCTTGATGGTTTTTGTGACTGCACTTGGGGACACTTTCAAAGTTAACCCAATTTTTCGGACTGACTGACCTTCATTTCTTAAAGTAATGATGGCCACTCGTTTTCCTGTACTTAGCTGCTGTTTTCTTGCCATAATACAAATTCTAACAGTCTATTCAGTAGGACTATCAGCTGTGTATCCACCTGACTTCTGCACAACACAACTGATGGTCCCAACCACATTTTAAGGCAAGAAATCACACTTGTTAAACCTGACAGGGCACACCTGTGAAGTGAAAACCATTTCAGGTGACTACCTCTTGAAGCTCATCAAGAGAATGCCAAGAGTGTGCAAAGCAGTAATCAAAGCAAAAGGTGGCTACTTTGAAGAACCTAGAATATGACATATTTTCAGTTGTTTCACACTTTTTTGTTATGTATATAATTCCACATGTGTTAATTCATAGTTTTGATGCCTTCAGTGTGACTCTACAATTTTCATAGTCATGAAAATAAAGAAAACTCTTTGAATGAGAAGTTGTTTCCAAACTTTTTTGTACTGTATATATATTTTGCATTTATGATGTATGTAATTGTGGAGTTAACAATGTGGTGTGGTGTTATTAATTATTAAATTACTAATCTTGATTGGATATTGATGATTCTTCACTGTGATTTGTCATGTTGTTAAATGCAATGGAGTTTGTATACAATGTTGATGCCCCCGATGAAAATCATATGATTGAAACGTTGCTATTAAAGTATTTTTTATTGTTTTGCAAGTTGATAGTGTGTGGGATTTTCTTGTTTTCTCACCTTTATCTTGGTTAACATGTTTTTCAATTAGAGTACAGTATGTAGTGTATAGATGTGGTCAGATGTACGGAAATTTGGTAAAAATCCAATTTGACTTCTGCTCAGTACCTTGTGTGTGGTGATGAAGTCTAATAGTCGAGCATTTATTATGCTACAGAATAACTTTCCCAGGTTGCTGCTCACACAGATGTCCGTGTAGTTGTTAGGATCAAATTTATCTCTGTTTTTAAAGATTGGTGTTATCAAGCCTTGATTCCAGATGTCAGGGAAGTGACCGACACTTAGAATCACATTGAATAGATTAAGAATGGCCAACTGAAATTTACTGCTTGTGTGTTTTATCATTTCATTTAATATCCCATCAGGTCCAGATGCTTTTTTGAGTTGGAGGTTTTTGATTTTTTCTTTAAGTTCTTTATCAGTTATTGGGAAATCTAATGGGTTTTGGTTATCTTTGATTGCTAATTCTAGTTTTCACAATTGGTTGATTCTTTGGTTTTGTTTACAGTTTGTGTCTGTTTGTACTTCATTAAACAATGTTTGGAAATGATCAGTTTTTTTCAGATTGTTCCAGTTATTCCAAAATTGGTTTGTGTTCACTGACTTCTCAATTATTAGGGCCCGAGCACCGAGGTGCGAGGACCCTCTTGTATCTGCTTTGTTTATTATTATTATTGTGAGTTGTTTTTGGTTGTATTGTGCTTTTTTGGTTCTGAGTGTATGTTTGTATTGTTTTAGTGTTTCACAGTAAAGAAGGCGGATCTCTGTATAATTGGATCTCTGTGTTTCTGATTTGACAGTGTTCTCAGTTTTTTACGAGTAGTTTGGCAGTCCTGATCAAACCAATTTTTGGGTATTTTATTTTTTTCCAGATTTTGTTTTCAATTTGGATTGTTTTGCTGATTTTTCAAATATGTAATTTAAATCTTTGACCGCAAGATTGACACCTTCATTAATGTGAGCATAGATGTTATTTAGAAAGTTATCTATTCAATGTGTTGATGTGGTGGTGGAGTTTTGATTTGTACCAGATTATTTGTCCTCCTGAGTCTCTTCCCTGTCGCACTGTGTTGAGTTTTTGTGGTGGTAGGATGATTTCTCTGTAGTTGGGTGGGCAGTGGGTGATGGTGTCTGTCCTGCTCCATGTCTCCTGTAGAATTATAATATCCATCTCTTTGATGCTCTTCTGGAATTCAGTGTTTGAGCTCTTTAGCCCAAAGGCTGTTGAATTCAATCCTTGAATATTCCACATTGATATTGAGTCATTTTAAGAGTTCACGGTATAGAGTTCTTGTCTTGTTCTTGTTTTAAAAAATAGAGGTAATCCTTTTCTAGGCAGGTGTTTGTTATGCAGGTGTTTGCATGCTGTGTGGCCTCTCATGCTGTCAGCTGGGCACTGTCTCTCTGTCTCTCTCTCTCTCTATCTCTCTCTCTGTCTGTCTGTCTGTCTGTCTCTCTCTCTCTCTGTGTCTCTCTGTCTGTCTGTCTCTCTCTCTCTCTCTCTCTCTGTCTTTCTGTCTGTCTGTCTGTCTCTCTCTCTCTCTCTCTCTCTCTCTCTCTCTCTCTCTCTGACCGACAGCAGCAGCAGCATGGCGGCGATGGAGACACGGGAGTGCGAGACAGAAGGCTGCTGCAGCGAAGCGAAGCTCCAGTGTCCCACCTGCATCAAACTCGGAATTCAAGGCTCATACTTTTGCTCTCAGGTGAAGCACTGACACTTTTTCTTTAAGAAACAAGTGAAGCTCTCGGGTTTTGTAGCTCATGTCACGCTGCCGGCCTACGGGACTGTGCTGCTCAGCATTAGCTAGCTAACGTTAGCCGTCTTACATCACAATCAGACACTAATTCACACTATGAGCTTTGACGTTTACATCAAAGTGTTGTGCATGTTGATTTTCTGTATGACAAATCTGTCTTCGATCCTCAACCCTAAACACGGAGTGGAAATGTAATTTACGCGCTGTTTATATGCTCAGCGTGCTTTTAATGACTTGAGCTCAACGTGGCTCGCGTGCTGCTGCACATTTGTCAAATAAGTACATCAACCAATTAGGTTTTTTTTTCTTTCTTCAGTCTCTTAATAAAAGGATGCATAAATCTGTGCAGCCTGTAAGGAAATGTAACGTATAATTTTGCTGGTCACTTCTAGACTGTCTGTCGAATCCTACTGAGTTCCCTATATAGACAGCATTATTGGTATCACGTGTGTTTTATGAGTTACATGCCCAGGATGGACAAAAATGCTGTCAATGTTGACAGCTCACTGGGTTTTGAGATAAAACCAAGCAATGGCCAGCAAAGTGAGCTATCTACAGCATTTTTGGGTGCCATATGAGTGTTCATAGGCCTATACACGAAATTTTCGATCAATTAATGAGCCGCTGTAACTCACCCTCATGTGTTTCTAAACCTGTATGAATTTCTTTTCTCTGTGGATCGCCTCTGTGTTTTTATTTTCTTATACTGTGGTGTTCGATGTAATTTAGACCTCGACATTCTTGCGAATATCATCTTTTATATCCCAAGCTATAAGCTATACAAGAGTTTTTAATTTTGAGCAAACTATCCGTGTGATATTTAAAATGGGCAGAGGTTTGTTATATAGGCTATAATAGTTTTTATCATACTTTCTAATTGTTATGAAGTATATGCTTTAAGTTTATGTACTGCCTACTCAAATAAGAGGTGGAGCAGGACATACCTAAAGGTTCCTCTTTTCTTTTTTAATAACATATCCAATAGCCTTTAGTTTACATCACAGTTGTGATCCTTCATATATTGCGTATTTATTACTAAGTGGAATTTTTAGTAATAAATTTTTATTAAAGATTATTAAAGATTGCCACTTGTCTTTTATTAAAGATTATTAAAGATTGCCACTTGTCATCAAAATATTTTATCTATTTATTGGAAGAGTGTTAATAGTTTAATGAATTAAAATTAAGTATTAATTTTAATTAAATGCTAAAATATACAGCACGTTCAAAAGTTTGGGGTTGGTAAGAGTTTTTAAAAAGAACTGTTTTCTCTTAATATGTTTTAATGTAATTCCTTTCTGTTTCACACGATCCTTCAGAAATCATTTTCATATGCTGATGTTGCATGCGTAACTTGAGTTTTTTTGTGTTTTCAGGAATGTTTCAAAGGCAGCTGGGCCATCCACAAGCTGCTCCACAAAAAAGCAAGTATGTGTGTTTAATTCAGTCTCAGTGTTGAGTGATGTTCACTTCAGCATTTACATTTTGCATGTGGTGTACAAATCATTTCTTGCATAATGCCATACCATCATTAATATCTGGCTTTTCATTTGCAGAAGAGGACAAAATAAAAGATGAGGGAAAGAACTGTGTTGAGAAAGAAATCAACACCGACCCGTGGCCTGGGTACAGATACACTGGTAAACTGCGACCTCACTATCCACTGGTAAGGATGCAGCACACCAGGGATGGACATGATCACTGACAACACACATACATTACTATAGAACAAAACAAATGTATGCATTTCAAACATTGAATCTATTTTTCTTGTTTGTTTTCAGACCCCCAAGCGGCTTGTTCCTAGCAACATCCAGAGACCAGACTATGCAGATCATCCTTTGGGTAAGATTGCAAATCCCTTCACACATAAATTGGACCTCATTCTGTAAATGATGCCCTGCAAAACTCAGATCAACCTCTCTCATCTGGACTCGCTTTCTTGCTTCATGCCTTTTATCTGAGGCATTGCACTTTTCTAACAGACTGCCTTGTTCATTATTACGTTTGTGTTTAAAGTTTAAACCTTTGACCCTTGAAAATGGCCACTGATATACAAGCTTTTAAACTAATGGCCTCCATCTCATCAGCTAAAGAGTTGTTTGATTTTTAAAGGGTCCATATGATGCTTTTTGAAAGATCATTATTTTGTGTAACAGAATATGTTGACATGCTTTAATATTCGAAAATACATTATTTTTCAAATACTGTACAGTATTGTAGGTCCTATATGCCCTGCCTTTCTCAAACGCATAGTTTTTCTACAAAATCCCTCCTTCTGACAAGAGCAGTTTGGCCAACTGACCCAGTGCATTGTGATTGGCCGAACACCGCAAGCACTCATCGGAAATGTAACTTTCCAAAATCGCGAGCTTCATCTTGCGTGAACATTTGGGCGGCATTGTGCAAATATTTCCACATAGTGACTTAACTTTGATAAAGAATATCTCTATGGATTTGAGACTTTAGTCTTTGCAACTTTACAGATCTTATTTATGCACCAAGAGCTTGTAACACTCCAAAGAGAAAGGAAAAATTTAAATCGCATCATATGACCCCTTTAAATAGAGGAGTATTTACTGCAGTAGTGCATGTTTGACCAGATTAACCACAGTGCATCTGTATCATCATTACTGGAGTTTAATGCTCTCGTAATCATCCAATGATCCAACAGCATGTGAAAGACCATAAGTAGAATATATCTTTAGGTGCCATTCACATAGAATGCGCTTTTGTGTTGACAAAGATGAGACGTGGGCAGTGCAATAGGAAAAAGTGCAGGAAGATTGGGGTTGAACTTCTTTAAACCGTGTTTTTAGAATGCCGTTTCATGCATGAGACATTAGCGCAAGAGTCAAACGTGTCTATGTTTACATAGAAAAGAAAACAATGGAAAAGCAGCACAATCGAATGAAAACCTCTAAAGAAACTTAATCTACTGTAAGATATTTCATGTTTGCATCATGGTGACAGGCTGAAAGCTGCTGTTCATTGTTTTTACAGAACATTTATAGTTAATAATAGTCTACTGGAGTTATACCTTCAGTCATTTTGAATTTGAATTACCTTGACTTTTGAGATTTTTTTTTTAAAAGCATTTTCCTTGTATTAATTCTGAACAAATGTATAAGGCAAGTTTGTACAAGATGTAATTGTAATTCATGCATCTTTTTTGCAAAGATATTTAACAAGTGATTTGTTTAACGTTTACATCATGTTGACAACTTCATGTGTTCTGCTCTTGGAATAGATATAAATATTTTTTTTAATTCAAGGGTAGATAAAGAAAAAGTTACTTGAATCATGTTGTAGTTACATTTTCAAGTTGACTATTTAAAAATCAAGAATTGTTTAAACTTTCTGAAAAAAAAAAATCGAGATTTAATTTTTTTGATTATCGCCCAGCCCCAGGGTGAGACCAAATGCTTTAAGATGTGTTTCCAGTTTAGGTGATTTTATTTGTATTTATTTACTTAGCTAGTTAGTTGGATAGGGATCATGTCTAAAATGTTTCATATGCTGTTACATATGTGACCCTGGAAAGCATTTAGACACATAATCCACTCCTACTGTTACAGTTTGATTTCCATAAGTCCTTTTCGATTAGGACTACTTTTAACTTGAGGAGGTTTGGTAATTTCCTTGTCAGTAGGTGTTTTTTTTTTTGTTTTGTTTTTTGTTTTTTTTTAAATGTATATGTGGTCAATCTTTTCTGGATCAGGCAAATCAAGTTTAAAACTGCAATATTGTGTGAAATTACATTTTAAAATAACTGTTTTCGGTATTAATGTAAAAATGTAACTTGTTCCTGTGATGAAAAGCTGAATTTTCAGCAGCCATTTCCGCAGTCTTAAGTTTTACACGATCCTTCAGAAATCATTGTAATATGATGATTTGCTGCTCAAGAATCAATTCTTATTATGATCAATGTTGAAAACAGTCATGCTTAAAATTTTGTGGAAACCGGCGATACTTTTTTTTTCAGGATTTTTTATTATAAATGTCATACTGTCATTTTACATCAATTTAATGCATTCTTGCTGAATACAAGTATTAATTTTTTTAAAAACCCCAAACTTTAAACGTCAGTGTATAAATGGCACATTTTGGTGGTTTTTTTTTTTTTTTTATAAAAGACATTATTACTGACCTGCTAGTTACTCTGCTAGTACATCTGTGAACTGTGAAAATATATTCATGTGTACATGCTATGAAATGCATACATGTTTAAGTGTTCAAATACTCTTCAGGGGCTCTTAAACAATATTCATGATGGAAGGATATTTCAAACAATAATACAGTAGGTGTCTTCTAGTATAGAAGCAGCTCTCATGAATCACTGTTTTCTGAATAAATGCTCTTTTGTCCTTCATTAATGGATGCCGCAGAGTCTTCCCGTAAGTAACCATTAAGGTGGTGATTAGTTGGTATTAGGCTCTTATAGCTACAGTCTCTCTTTCCTCTGTTATTAGCTCATCCTTGAGTCTCTGCCCCTGGCTTTCAAACTAGAATAGTGATGTATTGAAAGTCTAAATGTCTTCAAAAGCATCCAATGGTTAGGTCAGGAGTGTGTGTGTATCTTTAATGTATATTCAGTAGGACTTCTATGAGAGAGTGTGTATGAGGGTGCTGAAATCACCTTATACATGTTTCCATTTACCTCTGTGTGTGTTTGGGGGTGGGCTGCTGCATTGTGTGTCTGAAGCTCTTCTCTTGCTCTCTGCAGCTGCAGAGGTTGGGTTGTTGGCAGGTACGAAGTCCCGCCGCTTCCCATGTGTGTTGTCCTCTTGTTTTAACAGTGTTACAGGGAGCGGTTTGCTCCGCAGTGGGTGTGTGACTGTATTTTTGTGAACGAGTGTGTGCATGGCTCTGTCTGTTTCTGCATGGCTGATGTAGTTATTAAGATGGGGCTAGAGGTGGGCGATATTTCCATAGTTGTATTTGTATATATATAGTTGTTTTTGTTTGGAATTCAATATGGTTGAGTGTTTAGATTATTATTATTATTTTTGCACATCCTGCTCTTTCTTTTCCATTATTCTGAATTCCTTTGCTGTTTGCGTGTAAATAAAGCAGTTTTGCCATTTGATAGCAATGCAACTGTATCTACCATGGTGCAAATGGTACACTACCAGTCAAAAGTTTGGTATAATCAAGATGTTTTTGAATGCTCGCCAAGGCTACATTTATTAAATACAGTAAAAGACAGTAATATTGTAAAAAATAATTATCATTAAAAAAAAAAAAGTTTTCTCTTATAATATATTTTAAAACATCATTTATTCCTGTGATAGCAAAGCTACATTTTCAGTCACATGTCCCTTCAGAAATCATTCTAATATACTGATTTGGTGCTCAGTTTATCACCAATGTTGATAATTGTGCAGCTTTATAATTTTATTGAAAATTATCGTTGTTGTTGTTAGGATTATTTGACGAAAAAGTTCGAGAGAACAGCATTTATTTGAACTAGAAACCTTTTTCAAGAATATAAGGGTCAAAGACGAAAAAGTGTTTAAGCATAAAAAAAGTGTAATACTGCTTTAAACTGTTGTAGTCCCCCCCGCCCCCCCCCCCCAAAAAAATTTTTTAAAAAGTTTTCTGTTTTATTTAATTGCAATTTTGTATTTGTTTTTCTGAGCAAAAAATAAATATCATAACTTTTCCCCTGATTTGCAGAAGACACCCAGTAAAATGTCATTCAGTGTAACAAGCTTGTCAGGCATATTTACAACAAAAATCAATTTATGACATATTAAAAGACTAATTACTTTCACCCCAAATACTAATGAGTTGTAATTTGACATTTTTAACATTTGCCACTATCCTAGGTTTTGCCCATTTGTCAGTAAGAATTTTGTACTAATTTAAAACACAATAAAATTTAGTATGCTCCATTATTCATTTAGATATTTTAATATGTACACGTCAGAATAAGCATGTTGTTTGAATTTTTGCATAAATATTGTGTTACACTGAATGACAATGTAACATTATTTCAACAAAATTTTGACATTTTATTCTCCAAAAACTTATTTAAAACCTTAAAAGTAGACATTTTACTTACATTTAATGTGCTTTCTATGGACACAAAATCACTTTTGTACATTTTTCTTGATGCGGACATCTTAACGTCTTAGACCCATAAATGGCTTAAAGGTCTCTTTTGATCAAAATGAATGATTACTTGCGGAACAAAAGTATTAATTTCTTGTAATTCAAGTATTAAAAGTATTCATTTCTTGGTAGTTTATGATGGTTTGCACATGAAATATTAAGCAGCAAAAAATGTTTTTCAACATTAATAATAAGAAGCAGCCAGTCAACATATTACAATCATTTTTGAAGGATATAGAAATAGACATTGGAGTAATGGCTGCTGTAAATTCAGCCTTACAATCACAGGAATAAGTTATATTTTATAATATATTACAATAGACCAATAAGTATTTTATGATGAGCATGAGAGACTTATTTCAACAATGTCAAAATTTTTTAATTATTGCAAACCTGACCGGTAGGGTATATAGAGTCTCTATCTTCACTGCCTCACAATATAAATATCGCCCAGCCCTAGCAGGAAGTGTCCGTGATTACGTCATTGCCAAACTGTCATGTCCCAGACCTCACTGGATCAGCAACCATATGCGTGTGTGTGTTTATCTGTAAGAAGTGGTTGTGTTGTCTTTATTAGTTGACTGGACACTGTGCTGTTGAGATTCTGTTGTGGTGAAGGTCAATAGGCAGAGCTAGTCCTTTTATTTGAGTGATCGTAAGATGCTTTTGTGGGTAGATGGGTATCTGTGCATTTTACTACTCCTCAATTTATCACTGCTTGCAGGAATGTCGGAGTCAGAGCAGACCATGAAAGGGACGTCTCAGATTAAGATCCTCAATGCTGAAGAAATCGAGGGGATGAGAGTTGTGTGCAAGGTAAACCAACATCATAACTTAACATATTATAACTTTGTATGTACTTGAAGAATAATAACGTGTGAAATGTAACCGTTGAAGTTTTGGGTGTTGTGAGAGCCATTTTCTGCCTCTGTTTGATCACTGATTGTTCTGCCGCCTGTCAAGTCTATCACAAGTACACAAAAAAGATTTGAATAGTTAAACATAAAGAAAATCTGTTTCATTCAGCTGGCTCGAGAAGTCCTTGACATTGCTGCTATGATGGTGAAACCTGGAGTGACGACGGAGGAGATCGACCATGCTGTGCATTTGGTACATATTCACACTTTTTTCTTTTTATAATCCTAAATATTGCAAAGTAGTAGTCTGATCAGTGCAGAATGTTTAAATAGAGATTATTTTAGGGAAATATGAAATTTCTTATGCATTCAAATGAAAAAAAAATCTTTATTTGTTTCTAAATCAGTCGTTCTCAACATTTTCGACTCCAAGGTCCAATTTGTCCCTCCTATTTAAGCTTTACATCTGGTACTTTTGTTAGGATAATAATAATAAAAAAAAAATCAATAATATGTTGCCAGTTTAATATTTAGCACTTTAACATTGTTAATGCAACCCTCTACGGACACCTTGGGAATTGAATCACCACTGGCTGGTAAATTTCTTAATTTGCTAATGGCAAACGATTTGTCCATATTTGTTGGTTAAGGCATGTACAGCGAGGAACTGCTATCCCTCACCTCTGAACTACTACAACTTTCCCAAGTCCTGCTGCACCTCTGTCAATGAAGTCATCTGTCATGGGATACCTGACCGCCGTCCCCTCGAGGAGGAGGACATACTGAATAGTATGTATTAGCATACATGTAAAAATAGTAGTATATGTATGCATCTTACTTGCAGGACTTTTATGGGAGATCTAGTTTTTGCACTCGAGGGCTGTTATAAAGCGATATAAACACCCTCCCTCTATATTGACATTATTTTTCATATCTCTGTTAGTCCAGATATCAGATAGACATTCACTGGACATTCGAGATTTGTGTGAATGTTTTTTCCACATGTTCGCATTTCTGTGAATGCATTGGCTTGTTCTTGCAGAACTCTGTCCAGACTGATGTTATTTCCTTCTGCTCAGTTTACGTTCCATTGTCAAAATGCGACATTATTAAAGCCGTTTATTCCTGTTATTGTCATAATAGATAAGTATAAGAAACTAATGACCAGTGGCATGTAGATCTCTTTATTCCTTGCTACATGTTTTGCCATTGGTCACCTTAATTTAAATCTCATAGGCTACAGCACAGAGAACAACTACTATTTACATTTAATGCCAAATTTACAACAAACAGACCTTATGTTGAAGATCCTGAGCCAGATGGAAACTAAAGCCCCCTTCTTTTTTTGCTTTATCACAAATTGTGAACGTCTGTGCAAAGGGTTTCTGTTAAACAAGTACTTTGGTCATAATAGTAGCTCAAAGCATAATCATATTTTGTCGGTTTGTGTAGTTTTTCTACAGAGTTCAGAGTAACATATGCAGAAATAATCTTTAAAAGGTAAATCGCACTGAATGCTGTATGTTCTCTTGGCTAATCATATGTAATTTTTTCCCCCTGTAGTCGACATAACAGTTTACCACAATGGTTACCATGGGGATCTGAATGAAACCTTTTTCGTGGGTGAAGTAGATGAGGGAGCCAAGAGATTGGTTCAGACCACTTATGAATGTCTAATGCAAGCCATTGACTCTGGTGAGTATGAAAGCACATGCAAATAACACTAAACCATTCAACAGACTCCATGTGAATTGAGTTTATTCATTTTTGTTGGGCTAGATCATGTAGTGGACAGTGTGTTTGTGTGATGTACACTAATGATCTTTACAGGTACAGAGGGATATCTTTGTGACCTGAAAAAGGTTTTTTCTGTCTTGTGTCTAGTGAAGCCTGGTATCCGTTATCGTGAGCTGGGAAACATCATCCAGAAACACGCGCAGGCAAACGGTTTCTCTGTGGTACGTAGCTACTGTGGCCACGGCATTCACAAACTGTTCCACACGGCACCAAACGTACCGCACTATGCCAGTGAGTAACATCTTGTCAAAAACACACCGTCTGAATGATACAAGCATTGCACACTGAGATGTAATTGAACCTGCAGAAAGCTTGTACACTTAAAGCTTGTACTGTCCTTGTTTTATGTATTTTTACAGAGAATAAAGCAGTAGGAGTGATGAAACCTGGTCATGTGTTCACTATTGAGCCCATGATCTGCGAAGGTAAACAGACAACTCACTAAATTATTTTCTGAAATCTTAATTGTGCACTTTTTGTTTAGAAAAAAAAAGGATTTCTTAAAAAAATAGGACTGTCAAAGTTAACGCATTCAAACATGCAATTGTTTTGTTCGTTTACAATACCCTTCAAAGCTTTAGGGTCTGTAAGATTTTAACTTTGTAATAAAATAATACTTTTATCCAGCTAGGATGTATTAAATCGATCATGTGTGTTTGTTACAAAAGATATCAATTGCTGGGTTTCCATCCAAATTTGCGAATTTAACTTGTGCGAAAAATTGGAATATCGCAAAAAACAATTGCGAACAAGCACCGTTTCCATCCAACGAGTCAAAGAGAACAAAATAATCTCTTCCTGTTAAACTAGCACTATACATCACTAAGAAAAGTAGGAGAAGCTACAGAATATATACATTTTCCTATATAATTTCTTGCACCTCAGAACGAGCAGATGAAACACAATGAATTCAGTTATTGCTTTCGGATGAGGATGCTGCTGTTTGGGAACACAGTCGTTTAATAGTTCTGGGAGGAAATTAAACAGAAATACTTTGACAGATTTTGATCGGGCATTTCCGAATGACCATATAACAACATTTTAGATGCTGTGGAACAAGATCAGTCCGCAGGTTAGTCAGGATTTACCGTCACGTAGTGCAAAGTCGCATGATTTTTTTTGTTTTTTAATGCGCTTAGAGGAATTTATTTGCAAAATGTATTTCCATCTCCCATTATTCGCATTAACTCTTTTCGCACAAGTCAAAAACCACCTCAAGCAAGTGTAAAAATGTTTTTGGGAATTAAGGCATTTTTATTAGAAATTCAGCATATCCATCACTCGATTCTGATGTGATTACTTAAAAATGGGCCTAAAACCAGGGTGATGGAAACTCACATTATTTCTAATAAATACTGTTCTTTTGTACCTTCTGTTTGTTGAAGAGTCCGGAAAAAAAAATGTCTCAAGGTTTTACAAAAGAATTAAGCCATTTGGTGCTCAAATTAATAAATTGAACTCTTTTCAAAATTCAGTTTCTTGAGCAGCAAATCAGCACTTTAGAATTATTTCTAAATCATGAGATGCTGAAAACTGAAGTAATGATGCTGAAAATTCAGCTTTGCCTTCACATAAATCAATTACATTTGAAAATAAATTCAAATAGAAAACTGTTATTTCATTGTAAAAATATTTAGCAATATTACTGATTTTACTGTATTCCTGTTCAAATAAATGCAGTCTTGGTGAGCATGAAGCTTATGTAAAAAAAAAAAAAAAAATCTTACAAACCCCAAACGTTTGAAAAGTAGTGTAAAACAAAACTTTACCTTTTTTATAAGCACATAGTTCCTGTGTATCATGCACACAAACTGTTCGACCTGACAATTGCGCATGCAAGTTTAATTCATTTAACAAATACCGTTAACTATACAAATGTGAGATTTGATGTGATGAAATATTGTAATCAGTTGAATATTAAAGAGTCTTTTCTATGTATAGGTGGGTGGCAAGATGAGACGTGGCCAGATGGTTGGACTGCAGTCACTCGTGACGGTAAACGCTCGGCCCAGTTTGAGCACACGCTCCTCGTGACGGAGACAGGCTGTGAAATCCTCACACGTCGCCTTGAGGATAATGGCCGTGCTCACTTCTTGTCCCAAATGTAGGATGGTGGGGGTCATATGAGCCCCATTCTGCAGTGGAGGATACAACAGCTGCGCCCCATATCACCAGTCAGCCAATCAAACAGTGGTTCTCTGTTGGGCAGGAGACGATTGGCCATGTGGCCGTGACTAGATTTGGGCAGGAGGTGGAGATTTTTTAACTTCTGAATGTGTCACCTGACAGTCACATTAATCAGCTTGGATCTGAGTAAATTCTAAGGCATTGGCCTTTAACCTGGTTACAGTGCCACCACACCTTGTCTACACGGCAGAGGTATCTGTGTGAGTTTTTTGTGTGTGTGCACCTGTGTCTTTGAGAGAGAGAGAGCACGTTGACACTGTAAGGTTTGCTGTCTCAGTCTGCTTCAGTGTGTTTGTCTGCCTGGTTCGTTGCAGTGTACCGTGTATTTTTTTTGTTAGCCATTCTTTGGGTTCGAGATGCAATGAGTGGATGTGATAAAACACTGGAGTTTCTCCAAATCTTATCAAATGTTGATTGAGATATGAAAACTCTTTACAGCTAAAAGAGTGCCTCGAAACGTTATTGAACATTGTACAAATGTTTTTCATGAACTTCTACCAGTGTCGTGTTTGAGTGACTGTGTCTATGAACACCTTGAGAAACATTAGCTTTAGTATAATAGTTTAATTATGTTTTGCCTGTTTGATGGCCTTTCTGAAATGTCCTTTCACTGCAGTCATCCTTAGTCAATGAAAAATATGATATTTGTTTGTCTTTGGTTATTTAATGCCACTTAAAGAGCAATGCGAAAATCTGAAAAGGAGTTGGGGGCCTCTTTGTCTATTTGATCTCATTAAATCAGTTTCACTGTTTCAGTATTCAAGCTGAATTAAAGTATATTTTCTCCTTTGGGTTTTTTTTTTTTTTTTTTTTTTTTTGTTACAACAAATGCCAAACGTCAGGCAATCATCACAAAGGAAAGAAATTTTAGCAATGACTTGTGAAAGCAACTGAAAAGATCATCCAAAGAGATTCATATGTATTGAATTGTTGTTCGTTTTTGATGAAACTATTCAGTTTTTAGCCAGGCATAAGATTTGTTCCATCACTTAAAGGTACAATTTACTTGTAAATACTTAATTACTTAATTACTTGTAAAATTGTAAATCATGAGAAAATTCCCATTATAAACAGTGACACGGGGCAGTGCAGTCGCCTGTCAATGACGTTAGTTACCCTTTGTTACCGCCTTTACTGACGTAACAGTGTCGTGGACAAATGTGGAAGTAGCTTCGCGACAAACTTCAACTAGAAAGAGATGCCGCTCTCGCTTGTGTTTTACTCGACAGGTGAGTTGTTTTGATTCGTATCTTTACAGAAAACGTATGCTATTATAACCAGGGCTGCACATAAGTGGTCCGCATGCGCGACCAAAATAAAAAATGTGTAATATAAATATGTTCTGACTGCGTAAAATGTTCGTAAAGTTTGTAAAACAATTCACCCACCCCATGCCCTTTGGGAATTCTTACTCCAAGTTGAACTCAAAAGTTGGCAGCCCTGGTGTACAGTATGGTTGTCTGATGTGATGTACACTAATGATCTTTAGAGGGCAGACTTGCACAAAAGGATATCTGTGTTGTGACCAAAGTCTATAGTTGTGATCTGAAGAAGGTTGTTTCTGTCTTTGTCATTCATTTCCATGAATATGTGACCACAAAGTATAATCAATCACCTGACTCTCTAGAAATAGCAAGCAGTCCGGCTGTGTGAGGTTTGTTGTCTCAGTCTGCTTCAGTGTATTTGTATGCCTGGCTCATTGCAGTGTACCATGTTTGTTTGGTACAAACTCTCCAAACCTTCTCAAATCAAGATTGATATATGAAATCTCTTCAAAGCTAAAAGATTGGCTTGTAATGTTACTAAACATTGTACAAATGTTTTTCATAAAATTCATCCAGCATTTATAAGGTTCAATTACATCAATCTTGTTTGAGAGAGAATGTGTCTGTGAACACCTAGGGGAAACATTAGGTTAAGTAGGCTACAAATGGTTTAATTATTTTCATTGCCACTTAAAGAGTGATGTGAAAGCCTGATAAGGTAGTTGCAGACTCTGTCACTAGTGCTTTGTCAGTTTGATGCATCTCATGAAATAAATTGAGCTGAATTAAAGTGTTTTCTAATGCTGAATCTCAAGAAATTATTAATTCATGAAATGTCGGATAATATTAATTTAAAAGCAGCTGAAAGACATTTCTGCAGTCATCCAATAAGTTCATCTGTACTGAATTATTGTTGCTGCTTTTCATATCATTTAACTTTAAGCCAGACAGAACTGGAGTACAAGATTCATACCTTTAGTTTTATCTACACATTTTAGAAATGTGACCTTGGACCACAAAACCAGTCTTAAATGTCAAATTTTCGAAATTGAGATTTATACATAATCTGAAAGCTGAATAAATAAGCTTTCAATTTAAGTGTGGTTTATTAGAATCAGACAATATTTGGCCAAGATACAACTATTTGAAAATCTAAATGCTGAGAAAATGAAGTTGTCTTTGAAGTTGTCCAAATGAAGTTCTTAGCAATGTTTATTACTTATCAAAAATTAAGTTTACATATATTTACGATAGGAAATTTACAAAATATCATCATGGAACATGATCTTTACTTAATATCCTAATGATTTTTGGCATAAAAGAAAAATCGATAATTTTGACCCATACAATGTTTTTCTTTTTAGCTATTGCTACAAAAAAAATACCCCAGCTACTTAAAGGGATACTCCACCCCTAAGTGAACATTTTGTCATTAATTACTTACCCCCATGTCGTTCCAAACCTGTAAAGCCTTCGTTCATCTTTTGAACACAATTTAAGATATTTTGGATGAAACCGGGATGCTTGTGACTATCCTATAGACTGCCAAGTAAATTACACTGTCAAGGTCCAAAAAAGTATGAAAAGCATCGTCAGAATAGTCCATCTGCCATCAGTGGTTCAACCGTAACATGAAGCACAAAGAATACTTTTTGTACTTGAATAAAACAAAAATATCAACTTTGTTTAAAATTCCTCTCCTGTTTCTCTCTGCATTACCGTATTCTCATCGCTTCATAATGAACAAAGCTTTTTTTTACAGGTTTGGAATGACATGAGGGTAAGTGATTAATGACAAACTTTTCATTTTTAAGGGATGTAGTTTTCTTTATTTTTATTTTATTTTTGTGGTCCAGGGTCACAAATAGTTTCAGTATTTGAACTTGAATATCTATTTCCATCAGTTCATCTAAAACATTTTTTAGAAGAGTCTGGAGAGACTGTTTCTGCAAGTTGAGATCGAATTGACCAGCCTAGACCGACAGATATGAAGAAAGCATTTGAGAAAGACATAATGTCAAGCATGTAGTAAGTTTATCAGTGTTTTGCTTCAAGCTGCAGGGTGCAGCTGCTTTTTTTCTTGTGCTTCCCAACATTCCCATGATGGTTATATAAGCAAGACAAATGCTGGAGAGTCTGGCTCAGAGGAGAGAAATAAACTATTTTGACAGCATAAATTGGTTACATAAAACGATTTGAAATGATTTACATGCTTGTCTCTGTTTTTTATTTGGCACAGAAAACATTTTCTTGCAAACTTTTTCAGAAGCATTTTGCATTGCAGATGAATAGAACAGTTTTGGATGTTAAACATTAACGTTTACATGCACTTGTGAATCCCTTCATAAAGCAGAGGACTGGAATATTCTGTTAAAGAGGATCCTTGAACTCAAATACTGCAAAAGAGGGAGAAGCGAATAAGCCGAATCAAACTGGTTGGGTGAATATGGTTTGCTTCTCATTTGGATATATTCAGGATGCATCGAATGCTGTAAAATAATAAACAAAGGTTAGGATTTTTTTTAACAATATTCTACAGAAAGATGTGAGTGAAAAATGTACCATTGTCCAGTCTTCATGAGGTTGACTGCATCATTGACCTGCTCCAGACTCATTTTGTGGGTTATAAACTCGTCAAGCTTTATTTTGCCAGACATGTAGTCACAAACCAGGTTTGGAACAGAGTCCTTGCTTTTAAAACCTTTACATAACCAGAAATGAATGTACTGTATGCACAAGCATGGACTCAAGTTCCTTCACTCTAAGCCATAGAAAGCATTAACTGACAGCTTGATTACCTCCAAACAGAGATCCTTTCCATGTTTTCCCAGATATGAGCTGAATTGGCCGGGCAGAAAAATCCTTCACATCAGTCCAGCCAACCAAAACACTAACTCCCCAACCTTTAACACACGACTCCAGCGCAGTTCTCTGAGGTCAAATATGCATTAATTCACACGCACAGCAAATTTCAAGTACTGAAAGCTTTTAAACGAGTTAGTGAATAAATGCACCTTTTACAAATGTGTGTCAGGCAGGTCTTACCATTACTTCTGTGTTGCCCACACACTCGAGTGAGAAATCCACTCCTCCATTGGTCATTTCTGCCAGTACTTCAGAGATGGGTTTATTATATGCCTTCGGATTCAGAAAATCAGTGGCACCAAAGACCTTAGCCTTCTCAAACTTTTCCTCATTAATATCCACAGCAAAGATACGAGAGGCTCCAGCGTTTTTACAGCCCATGACTGCAGCCAGACCTACTGCACCCAGTCCAAACACTGCACACACTGAGCCTGGTGTAACCTTCACACAAACACAAATGAGTTACTAGTGTGTGAGGTACCTTAACATTCACCTTTCGAGACACAAAAACTATTTGGACACATTAATCAACTTAAAAATGCTAAGCATTTCTTTGCATTGGATTGCATGCAAACAAAATTATTTTACAGTGGTGGGGAGATAAAAAAAATGTTTTTTTCTTTTGCTGTAGTGTGTAAAATTTTTTGAACACACTGATTTATTCTATAACACACTGGGGTTTGCAAGTGTCTGGAGGTTAGTGAGTTGATGAAAAGCTAATAATGGATTAAATCTTAACAAATACAATTATAATAAATAAATAGTTTTAAGATTAAAACAATCAAAATAAAACACTTACTCAAATATTTTATATTTTATTTGTTTACTTGCATGTCTTGTGACCATTAACTGACTTCAGAGCACCGTGAGTATTGGAACGTGTTGATGAATAATTTAAATATGAAATTAAAGTCCAATGTAAATATTTTAATCTTGTGTTTAAGATGTAAGTTGCTCCATATCAACTTATTAATTGGTTGGTTAAAAGCAATATCATATCAGCACAGCTGAGATAAGCATTTAATCTTTAATTTTGTTAAATGTTTTTCTTAAAGTGTCCTTGTGCTTTCTTTCTTTAAAACGAATGGCCCTTGATTCGACATTTTGTTATAAAAATAAAAAACATTCAATTAAGTGTGGCTTAAGTGTCCGGATATTTCTTGAGTGCACACAACATCTTTACACACCCCAGCTGTGTTGACAGCAGCTCCATAACCGGTAGAGATGCCGCAGCTGAGAAGACACACGCGGTCGAGTGGGGCATCATCATCAATCTTGCCCACAGCGATCTGGTTGATGACGGTGTATTCAGAGAAGGTACTGGTGCCCATGAACTGCAGGATGGGCCGACCACGGCAAGTGAAACGTGTTATAGGATCAGACATAATGTCATAATATTTACTTGACCTGCCAGAGAGAAAAAAACAATACATTCTCAAAAAGCAAGAGGATTAAATATAATGTGAAAAATTGTTCTGTTGTTCGCATTTCTGACCAGTTGCGGTCACACAGGTTTGTTTTTGGACTCTTGCAGAATTTGCATTCTCCACACTGAGAGAGGAAGAGTGGAATGACCTTATCACCTGTTCATCAGAATAGATAGACTCAATAATTTTTTTATGTAGTGTTTCATTCATGAACAAATCAGTTCGATAACCAGAGAAACAGATTCATGAAAAGATGCAATTGTTGATGGAATTTTCATTTTTGAGTAAACTATCCCTTTCAAGAAGAAATAAAGACATGGACATGCATAGTTTTATTTTGTGACCTGGTTTGAAATCAGTGACTCCGGGTCCCACACTCTCCACCACACCAGCGCCCTCATGTCCCAGGACAGAGGGAAAACCACGCTTGTCCTTCCCTTCAAACAGGTGATAAAGGTCGGTGTGACAAACACCTGTAGCTACAACCTTGAAAACAGGAGAAAAACATGTAAAACAACTTAACCAACAAGTTAACAATTCCAATGTTTAAAGGGTTTGATAACTTTCATAGGACATTTCCCACCTTAATTCGTATTTCTCCTTCCTGAGGTGGGGCGACTTCAATTTCCTCCATCTTCAGGGGCGCAGTGGGCTCCCAGGCAACAGCAGCCCGACATTTAATCACCTTCAGCACACAGAAGAACTTGATTCAGCATGTTTTATAGATATTTAATGGTTGACTAGATGTTTATATAACCGCTGTGCTTGAGTTGCATGAGCTACTAAGCATAGTTGGAAGCTGTCCAGCTCTTTGGCTTAAGCAAATGGAAACATTAAACATCTGTTTTTAGAGCCACAAATATCTGTTATTTCACAATCAAAGATAAATATTAACTCAATGAAACTGACAGAGTCCACTTTTTGTAGCTGTAGCAGGGTTTAATAGTGTCCATTTGGCAGTAAACTGGCAGAGTGACCAATAAAAACTATATATATATATATATGTATGTATGTGTGTGTGTGTGTGTGTGTGGTAATTAGAAGTGCAGCAAATCAGTTGAGCATTTTAATAATACCATATACACAAGCTATCACTGTACATGTATTTGACTCAAGACACTGATCTTATATTTTCCTTAAGCATAAATTTTTGCATGGCTTAAATCATTCATAACATTCTTATGGGGGTCTTATTAAAACATTATCATTAAATTGCTCAGATATAAAATTATTTTTAAAATGTCTTTGCACTGTAAACTGTTTCTCATCAATCGATCAATGGAAATGAGCTTAAACGTATTAAGGGAATGGAATCATATTAAAAATGCATTAACTGCTCTGCAGCACAAATGAAAAGAAACCACAAGACAAGTTTACGAACCTTCCCTGCAGTGGCCATTTCCCAATGTAGTAGTGTTGCTGTGATGAATGCAAAGAGAGGAAGTCTTTGGTGCTCGTTTTTATACTCGGGTATTATGCGAGGCAATCTCTCTCTCTCTCTGGTACTGAAGTTAAACTGTAACTTATTAATATAGTTACAAATATATATATATTAAGATTATTAAGGATTTCATATTTTAAGCATTTCTATACATGTCTTCTTCACATTTAACTTTGGGTTAAACAAGAAATTATTTCAAATGTATATGTTCGAAAAATGTATGATACAATATTATATTATAACCCTTTACCAGTGATGTTTTTTTGTTTTTATCGATAAGTTTACAATGCTTTTCGGAAACACAACCCAGATGAATTTGATGGAATTCAGAAAAACTGTGTAGCAACAAATTATTTAAAACAACACGTTTTTATTATGATAACCCAGTTTAAAAGTAAAAAAAAACAACTCAGAATGATTTAAAATATAAATTCTTTCAAAATAAATAAATTAAAGTCCTAACAACCCACCACCACCCAAAAGTACAGCATTGTGGGATTCAGTAAATGGCACAGAAGATGCTAATTAACACTGAAAAGAAAAAGAAATGTAAAAACAAAGTTTTGGCATTGTATAATCGAACATGATTTTCATGAAAATGAAGTGATGTCATCTTGCAAAGATCTTCACAGTTACATAAAGAGCAGCTTAACCTTGCTTAAAGAGTTAAGAGTTTGTTCAATAACTTTTTACATGTAATAATTCATAAAGAAACCGCTTAAAGTACACTAAAAACAGACCTTTTCATACTCCTGATCCTGAATATAGCTAATTCAACATTCTACTGTAGCAAAATTTGCATACTAAATATTTCCCTGAATGAAATTACCCTTTTGATTTTTTTTTATACTGATATTGCAACATGAATATATGAAAAGAACAGGCAACATGGGCAGATTACAGTAAAATCAACTCATAAAAATACCAAATATGAATTTACAGTGCATAATATAGAACTTTCATCATAAAAGGTTTGACTTTAATAGTTTCTTCCTCTGCTAAGACTATAAGAGCATTTTATTTCATTCATACTTTCAGAGGCGACCCAAAGTTATCCCAACAGCCCCAAACCATTCACATGCAGTAGTATAAACACATTCAAGTTTGAACACAGAATGATTATTATTCCGTTATATTTCTCAAGAAATTTTTAGGGGAAAACGAGGAAGGTTGCCCTCTAGTGCAATTGCAGGACTGACACCTGGGCGAATAAAACCAATACATTCAACAACGGCAATGACAGTATAACTGATATGTACTACTTTACCTAGAATCTGGATATATAAATGCTATTTGTCCTTTGATAGTCTGCATATCAATATGCACCATTGTTTCAATGCAAATATTGAAAGGAAGCATGCTTTTCACAAGTACCTTTCACAGCCAATACACAGTTCACATTAGACTGCAGGAATCATTCCAGTACTTAAAGTAAATCCTCTGATTATCTTCATTTACTCACCCTCTTGTACATACCCACATAAAAAGAAGGCTAATGACACAGACCCAACTATAGGGACAAGGTAAAACTTACAAATAACATTCACGTAGCTCATCTTTCATAGAAAGGAGTCTCTCCTCTTTCACTGGCACCGGCTGTGAGTGGAAAATTAACCTTCATGTGTCTGTCCAGCTTCACATCTCTTATTTCTGGATATAAATGATAATAATGCACAGAGTTCCCACAAGACCGAGGGCTTGGATACCCAGGAACCAGAGCAGCATCCAGAACACCAGCACGACTACAGGCTCCACGATCTTCTCTCCGAAGTAGAGCTGGGTGAAACCAATGCCCCTCAAACACTTATTGAGCTCCCCGAAAAGTGTGCCCAGCTTCTCGCAGTCGTCCACCAAAGCAGCCTCTGGCGCAGGTCCTGCTGCAGTTTGTGGCTCAGCTACAGAATGACTGTGTGGTCTTTCTCTTCCCCTGAAATCATTCTGAGAGCAAAAACTGAGTCAGACTTGATTACACAGTGCTTTTTTAAATAATACAAAACAGAAAGTGCAAATACTGTATAAGATGACACCACATGACCGTGCGTGAGCGTATAGTGTGGGATTATATGTTTGTATGTGCTTATGCTAAATACAGGCAAAAAAAAAAAAACAGGTTGGTACACTTGGGATTCATTATTTAGCTAAAGTAAGCTAAAAAGAGATGCTGAGGCACAAAGATATCGTTTCCGAGCAAAAAGTGAAAGGAAATGACCCCAAATACTCTATCTTTTAGTTATTATATTTAAATATTAGATAAAACAAATATTAGAGGTGAATGTTTGGTAGAGCTGGATCAGATCTAACCCTGTTACCTGCTCGCTGTGCTCGTGTCTAACAGCAGCCTCACGCTGGCACGGACACCCGCCTCGATCTCGCGCACCACAAAACACATCACGATGGCCAACCTCCGAGTCCTTTACGATCCGACTAGTTCTTGACATATCTAAAAAAAAAAAAAAAACTAAATGATCACTGCTGACCTGAGACAGGGCCGAAGGGCTGACAACCAGATGGCGATACTTCCGTTCGTGGCTGCTACCAGGAAGGTACATGTACATTTTGACGTCATGAGTCACATTGTGGTCAAAATAATAATAATAAAAGAATCATCCAAAATAGTTAGAATTGTTGTAATATGTTTATTATAACTTTCATAAACATATAGAACTATGTATGTCTATTACGAAGAGTTGATAAATGCAGCTATAAACAAAATAATCTTTCTTTTTACAAGGTTATATTTTCTAGCCTGCTTCATGGTATTATTATTCATTTGTAAATATGCACTAGAAATATATAGAGTTATTGAAGTGCACGGCTGTGTGTGAAAACCTAATGAGCCACCTACGTAGACAATATTTGGAGGCCGTCATTTCTCCGAAACGGTTCTTTCGAACCGTTCGTTCCAAAGAACCAATCAAAAACGATTCAGCTGCCCTTTTATGTCTTATCCACAGACCGTCACACATTTCGGTCTGCCATGCCCAAAACAGTCCAGTAAATTCATATAACGTTTCATATCCCCTTTTAATACTGTTTATGTGTATATTATAATTTTATTCAGTTGACTTTATGGCAGTCCTTATAAAGAAAACATAAAAATAATTTGTATTTACATTAAACAGTACTAAAATTAATATACAGCACTTTGATAATTTTTTTTGATATTTAAGTTTATTTTTTTATAAAATCGAAATTATATAGTGTACGTTAATGTAAATCCAATTTCAATAGAATAGTATTAAACTGTCTTTTTGTTGATACAATCTGTGATTCAATTATATTAGATAAAAAAATAAAAACCGTATTTGGTTAATATTATTTGAGAACTGAGAATCGTGACTGTTCGTGAACTGGTTCTACTAATTCATTATTAAGATTCAAAAGAATGATTCATGCATCGTCCGTATCGGAATCGTGTTCGAATCATCTCTGGTATGCTTCTCGTGCTGATTCGCACTCAGCACGGTTTCAGCCAATCAGAGCGTGGCTCTGAAGACACTCACTCTCACGTAAAATGGCGACGGCGGAGCCGGTGAGTCAATAAACTTCTCAAAGATTGTTTTACACTTCAGATCTACGCTACAGACCTACTGCCCTTACCAATACGTTTATACGACGTTTTATGCAAAAATCACGTTTAAATATCGTCCTCTGTAAACTTTTAAACCGTTTTTCGTCATGTTTGAATGAGTGGGTCAACAACTTTGGCTGAAAGTTGCCAAGGCTTGTTCAAGTCGCACAGGGCACTTAATTACTTTTCCAGATGTCCGTTCGTCACCACTACCCTATATGCAATCAAGTCACTTTTTAATCTTGTTTAACTGTCTTTTAGGAGCAATGCGTGCCTGTCACAGCACAGCTGTCAAAAACTAAGACAGCAACCAGGAAAGTGAAGTGAAGTGTAGTGTATTCACAGCTGTTACAATCTGCGATCAAATTCCAGATTGACACGTCAAATAAATTTTAAGCGTATACATTTGTATCTACATTTGTAAACTCCTCACACGAAAGTTCCTTAGCGCTCATAAAAATGAATGACTGTAAACACAAAGCCCAGGTTTGGTTCAAGTTAAGCGAAACGAACAGTGACTGTAGTCTTCAGACTAACATCAGATACAATACAATCACAATCACATCAGGTATTGCACTGGTCCCAGCTGTTCTGGATGCTTGTGTTAATTTAAATAAACGAGGGCAATAAAGGGATACCGCCTACAGTCTTTCTCATCTGTCAGCAATTTGTCTTTATACTGGCTACTGTGATGTCAACATGGATGTATTAGGTTTAAACTAATCTTTTAAAGGTTCCTGTGCAGGAATTAAACTCAGTTTCTTGTAAGAGTGAAGAGGAGAACTCGGAAGAGACGAATCGGGAGATTGTCAGCCCTGAGAGCTACATCAAACACCCCTTACAGAACAGGTCGAGTGAATGAATGCACCTTGTTTTAAGGGATGAATGGACTTGTTTTCAAATTATGTGCTAGCTTCTAAATGTAGTTTTTTAGTTTCTTTAGAAGTTGTTTCTATTTTTTTTCCTTGAAGATGGTCTTTATGGTTCTTCAAAAATGACAAGAGCAAAACATGGCAGGCTAATCTCAGACTGATCTCCAAATTCGACACAGTAGAGGATTTCTGGGCGTAAGGCTGATTTTCTGTTTCCAAGAGATATGAATATATTACAACACTGCCCCCACCCTCCCCCAAATTTGGTTGACTAGTCAACTTGAGTTTACGAACCTCTTCTTTCTAGGCTTTATAACCACATTCAGCTCTCCAGTAACTTGATGTCAGGATGTGACTACTCACTTTTCAAGGTAGGCTCCCATCATAACTGCTGTGAATTTAATCTGTTTAAAGGGTTCATCCAAATACTTCATCTCAATAAAGCGCTGTGTATTTTTACCCAATAAACACACATTACAGTGACTTCGAGAACTAATTGGCCCTTTGCAAAGCTGCACCAAAACATTACTGTAGCATCTGTTGCAGTCTGCCATATTATCAGATAAGATCAAATAGAAATTAAATTTCTAATGTAAGACAGACTCATTTTAGAAAAAAAATCCCAAAATTGCTGTATGCATGACTCTTTTACAAACCTTACATTTATACTGGCTTTTATTCAGTTGACTTGCATTGCATTCGAGGTACATATTTAATCAGTTCTTTCACTAGGATTCGAACCCATGAACTTGGCTATGCTAGAGGCATGCTTTACTGTTTGAGCTACAAAAGAGGACAGAGCGCTGTGAAGGATCAGTTGCCAAAAGCGTAGTGTTTGTAAAACATAACGTTTGTGTATTTCTATTTCTTTTTCGTTAGTTTATTTTTGCTTGTTTACTGTTGCCTGCTGCTTTTTAGAAGTAATGTACGAGATTCTTCAGATTACTTTGTGCTTGGGGTTGCAGGATGGTATTGAGCCTATGTGGGAGGATGAGAGGAATAAAAGAGGAGGCCGCTGGCTCATGACTCTCAACAAGCAGCAGAGGAAGTATGACCTGGACCGCTTCTGGTTGGAAACTGTAAGAGTTCGGAGTTAGTCACTGAACGCCCCCTCAACATACACGCAAGTAATTCATGTGCTTCTGTGGCCCTGAGTCTCTAACGTTCACCTGTGTCTTACCTACAGCTGCTGTGCCTCATCGGTGAGGCCTTTGACGACTACAGCGATGATGTGTGCGGGGCTGTAGTCAACGTCCGAACTAAAGGAGACAAAATCGCCGTCTGGACAACTGACTACGAGAACAGAGAGGCTATAACGACCATAGGGTGAGACGTTTGTGCATTCATGCTACAAGTAAACGAGAACATACTCAGCCTGGTGCATTGTGTGATTGTGTTTGTTTGACAGGAGGGTGTACAAGGAACGATTAGGCATCCCTATGAATATGACCATTGGCTACCAGTCTCATGCTGACACGGCCACTAAGAGTGGCTCCACCACTAAGAACAAGTTTGTGGTCTGAATATCTTCAAGGGCCTGAGTCTTCCCTCTCTCTCTCTCTATTCTCTCTATTTCTCTGCCTCTTAAAACCAAAGCAAGAAAAAAACAGACTGGACTAAACTGCCATGAAACCCCCCTGCAAGTACACAAGTTTCCCAAAAGCCCTTCACAAACACACTCCTAGATGTCAACTTGCGCAACCAATGATGTTTGCAGAACAAACAAAATTTGAAAATAGGAGAACCTTTGCTGCTTGTTACGTTCACACACATTTTATAAGTATAACTTCTGTATCATTGCTACAGTACACATGTTCATGCTTTAACACTAAACTTTCACACATCACTACACAGTTTCCTGAGAAAAAAAAAGCATGCGCATAATGAGTGTTTACCCCTGGCGAGTCTTGTTCAGAGTTTGCAAAGTATTTAATTTCAAAGTATTTTTTTTTTTAGTAGTTTTTTGGAAGAAATTGTCAATTTATTTAATGGCAGAGGAAAGGAAATGTCTGTGTTCTTTTATCCAGCAGCTTTGCTGCTTCAGTGCCTAATGAACATTAACATTTTAATTTATTTAGATTAATCATCAACATTTCATTAAGATGGTATTTGGCCAGTGAGTGCATGTAATCAAACTGATCTTCATAGAGCTGCCTTACGTCTTTTAAGCATTAACTTTATTAAATTTGGGGGTTTGCAATTCAAGATAATTGTTTTTATATTGTGTATTTTTGATGCATCATAAGTTTACATTCCTTGTTAGAATAGTAAACTGTGGGGGTTTTTCAGTGCTGTAACAGATGAATTGTGCTTGTCTGGATGTCATTGCCTTGTGTTGGCTCTTCAATAAGATAGCAGTATTATTAAATAGGCCCTGAAAATAAAATAGATTCATGTTGATTCAATTTTTTTTTCACTGAAAAAGGGGAAAGGCATCTCAGTATTCATCACCATAGTGTTAATGGACAATTAATTATTCAGAACATAAAATCTCACCATGGTAGATCAAAGAGGTGGCCTAAATATCTTGACTGAGGAGATGAAGAACAAAAAAGCACATTATTAATAAAGATAATGTATCTGCATTTTTTAAGTAGAATCTGGAGTTTTTCCCACAATTTTCTGCCATTTGTGACATTTGACATACTCAACTTTTTGTATGTAGACCCTTAGGTATAACATCTATTTCAGTTTTTTCTGAACTTTACACATTTTAAGAAATGTAAGATTCAATATCAGTGTCTATGTAACTGAATTCACAGAGCTCAGAATAAGTTAAAGTGTTCCTGCAGTAGACTTTAAACAGTGCTGTGCTATTTTGCACCAGAATGTCACCTGATACTGGCTGCTAGAGCAAGGACGAAGGGTTACTGCAAGCACATAGAAAGAAAATAAATAATGATTTATTATTGAGGACTTTGTTCAGAATCAAACCAGTGTTCAAAACTGAGATTTTCTATTCATCTCAAGGACAGGTGATCAATAGAGGCCTTTTTATTTAAATGTTTTTGTAGGAAGTCTCTTATGCTCAACCAGGCTGCATTTATTTGATAAAAAACACAGTAAAGCTGGAAATATTATTGCCATTTAAAGTAACTATTCTATGTTAATATACTTTGATGTAATTTTAATATATTTGGTTCCCAAGAAACATCTCTTTTTATCAATGTTTTTTTTGGAATTTGGAATTGCAATGGAATTTTTGTTTGTTTGTTTTTGAGGAAATCATGATATTCTTTCAGGATTCATTGACAAATAAGTTGTAAAGTTCAAAAGAATAGCATTTATTTGAAATATAAATCTTTTAAATAACATTATAAATGTCTTTACTGTCAGTGTTGATCTTGCTAAATAAAAGTATCGACTGAAAATTTTGAAAACCCCAATTTTACTATAACATTAGTCATTTTTAATCTTCTAACAATGACAACCTTGCCAGGAAGTGTTCCTGATGTCTTAATTAGAAAATATTTAAGCTCAACTCTGTCTTGAGCATAAAGACAATTTAAACATACTGCTAAAACATTATCTTTTCCATTGATGGTTCACTTATCTGTCTTAATCTAGATTTTTATTTTTTTGTGAAGCATGTTTACAATTGTAGTGCATTTTCAACCATTAGTGTGTGTGCATATTGTGTGCATTCATTTTCTTCACTTTTAATTGATTGATTCATTTGATAACACTATAAGGTCTCATTTGTAAGCAAGTAATGAGGTTAATGCATTATAGCTAACATGTAAGACATACATACAACATGTATTAGTCTTTGTTAATGTAAGTTAATAAAAATAAAGTTGCTCTTTGTTCATGTTGGTCGACAGTACACAATGTTATGATTTAAAAAAAATCTATTCATGTTGAAATCACTATTAAGATTAAATAAGCAACCCAATCTCACTGAGAAACGTAATGAATTAGTATTATGTGAATCGCATAACCTAACCATCACCATCAACAGATTGTATAAAAATGTACAAGTTATAGCCACCAATTCACCAAAACATAAAAATAATTATGAATTGCGATGGGTTTGTGTTGTAATAAATGCTGTAGAAGTATTGTTAGTTCATGTTAGCAAATGAAACCTTATTTTAAAGTGTTCCCGGCATGTTCTGTTGTATTACAGGAAGATGCTTTTAATGTTTCATATCTTTACTGTGGCTTAATGGGTCTAATGCTGTTTCAACATGCTTTGATCAGTGGATGGACAGATGCTTTAATAGTTAAACAAACAGTGTGTGAGGGACGTAGACAATCAAATTTGACAACTACAAATCTCATTTAGCCATAAAAGAGTATTCTGGCTTGTTTAATGGCTGATGCAGGGTCACTAATAGTGGCTGAAAGAGATGCATGCAGAAGTCAATAGTCTTTAATATCATTTTGATGTCCTCTGGTTGTTTATGTGGTACTGGACATCAGGATAATGAGATGCCAGTCTTGGTGCTGTTTCAGCTTCCTCACTTCACACCTCTAGAATCTCTAATAAGAGACCCTTGAGTCAGTCTTAGTGACCCTCACAAAACTAATGAGGGGCACGCAGTTTGTTCACCAATTACCGGTCTTGGGCAGATGGAGATACGCACTGCTGAAATCTTAATTTAGATGTCTGTTTTGCATATAGTGTGAATATTTGTTATGCGTGCATAGATTCATAATCTGAGATGAGAGTGTGGTCTTTAAAAACGGAGGACTCATTGGAAGGAAAAGCTAATAAAAGTCAGACCTCTAAACTGAGATGAGACTAAGATGGGCAGTGAGGGTATTATACAACCTCTCTAAAAAGGAAAAGAGCCACTAGGCATATCTTTGGCATTATACCCCATCTGACCTCTGAATACCATAGTATAAATGGTTCTTCACTAGGCAGGATCCTCTTAGGCTAAGTCATCTCTAGCTACCAGAGAGCATGAAAGCATTGTTGCAACAAACCTGGCATGTGGATTGGTGTTTTTGACAAATATTTTCATTATTGCAACAGTGGATGGCAGTGATATAAGTATGCATGGAGAGATAATATACAGTATATTATCAACGTGACAATCTGTCTTTCCGCTTTTTACCAAGTATCGTCTCCTTAATATATTATTATTTTCAACTTTTCAATGAACATCAAGATTTTTAGTGGAATATATAGGCAAAAGTGTATATCTTTGGTATTGTAATTAGCACTTTTACTAGCTTTACTGCACTTTAGCTCATTTTATATGTCCCTATGTCAATTAATATGAACTCAAAAAAGATGCAAGCAAAATAATTATTCATACATTTGAAAATAGTTTTGGATGGATTTTTGCATGCCAGTGTGTATTTATATATATTTATATTTCATAGACTGTACATACATTTCCTCTGAATCTCTCTCTCTGCCAATAACCTAAATGGGAAAGTAATATACTTGAGCATTAGGGAGGGGAGAATGTGAGATTTGAATATTATGAATATTATGATTAATGGCCACAAGATGGAGACTCAACCTTCACTTTATCTCTGCCAATTAGTCACAAGATCTCATGTCTATAGCCTGAGATTATGGCCACGGAGGTCACATGACTTCTCTGTTTGTTTGAGGAATCTTATGTTTTTGTTCGATATACTTGTCTGATCAAATTAACAACTGTAAAATACATTTTATAATGTTATGCATACATGTATTTTTTTTTTATTACTGATCCATGTGTGTTTAAAGTGTGTGTCTTTGTTTACTACTCACTGCTGTGTGTGTGCACTTGAATGGGTGAAATGCAAAGCGCAAATTTTGAGTACTGATCACCATACTTGGCCACACGTCACGTCTTTTCCTTTCCTTTTACCACAGTACTCTTTGAAATCAGTATGCCATGTTCAGGTATAAATGCTATCCCTATTTATAAATCCCTATTTTATAGATCAATTTGCCTTGTTCTTTAGGTTTATATTTGTACTGGCCAATAATTATTCCATTTTCTAAAATGTCTGGCTCAATATCCAAGCACAGCATGACCACTAACTGCTTTCCTGGCCATTATTAGACTGCTGATAGATGAGTTTCTGTTTCTTTTATGAGGCAAGGGGTGAGAAACCGAATTGTCCACATCTGGGAAACGGCAGTCTGTCACACACACTGTTAAGTGTGTTACAGTGGATAGGATTGCTCGTGGCAGGAGTCCCTCGAGGACTTGTTTTGATGTGCTCTGATGGTTTCCCATAGCAACCGACTGCCCAGTGAACAGCTACATATGGAGTGTGTGTGAGAGTTGAGGAAATGTGTTCTGTTCACACTTAAACTCTGACACACGATGCTGCGCGATTATCACTGGTGCTTCTTTTTGCATGGCAGATGTGTGAAGAGAAATTAATGAATGCATCTCATTCTGGACTCCTTCTTTTCCACATCAAAGTGAGCCATTGTGTCTCTGCGTCTCGGTTTGTGGCTTTCAAACAAAGACGACTGAATTGATCAAACATGCAAAGAAACATCAAAGTGTCTCCTGCATAATTAAATTGGTTGTTTTTAAATGTAACTTTAGAATGTTTCATTTTCTTATTCATTAAGATGCAAAAAAAATGGTCTCTTCCAATGTTGTCAGTTCAGTGCATCAAGCCTTTTTACTGGTGAATTCAGTCATGTTTATTCGGGCACATGATAGGTGGCGTCATTTCTGCACCACAAGCAGAACGAAACAGAACTGGAAACAGTATGCATGTAAGATTGGAATGCGAACAGGTTTCCTAAACACTTGCCTTCTGTTCAAATGTTCATTAACCAACTAGTTCCAACCATTCACTATTGGTTCAACCAGAAGGCATTATATGTAGCTAAAAAAGCAGTTCGACAGTTTTGGGAGTGAATGCAGCTGCAAATGTTCAATTCAAGTGTGTACAGACTACAGGAGTCACTCCTGAATCATCTGGGTGTAAACAATAAACATGCAAGTTTGCTAACAGATTATCTTATTTGTCTATTTGTGAGTGAAGTAATGTTAGAAACCAGAGGCATCAAGAAGCTTTTCTTTTCATTTAGCTGCTCTTTTTATATATCATGCTCACTTTGGACAGTAATGGATAACCATTGGACCACAGGGCTTGTAGAGAGAGACAAGTGGTTGTCAAAATTTGCGAATAAGTCAAGACACGTACCTCATTCTATGTAATTTTCCAGCAGTGTTCAGAGTGAAGGAAGACCCACATCGACAAGCTGTCAAGTGTCCAAAAGAGAGAGAAGCATTTCTGCATTAACAACTAGTTGTTCAGTTCGGTTCCGTACACAGCATTGAGGTTTAAAATCAACTTGGTTGTAGTACCAGTATTTTCAGTATTTGTTAATTTTTTTTTATCTTAGAATGCAATTGTCCCTCTCATAAATAACCACATTTAATGGGTGTATAAAAAGATTAAGCAGTCAAAAGAGGAGTGACTCTGGATTAAGTTCCATTGTGAACATAATATTTCATTGTTACTACACATGTGTTTGTATGTTAAGAAGCGAATGCATTTACGGACACCTAAAAGCAAAAGAGATTGCACTTTCGCTCGCAACAAACAGAATGTGATTTTCTTTGCATTACAGTAATGTGGTGAAGTCTAGCCTGCCCAAGCTTTACAATAATTGTCTCTGGGTGTATCTGGCTTTGCATGTGTGGGATTCCTGCTCCTGGAATGTGCAGTCACAGTAAGCTTTCATTTCTTTGATATCAGATCAGCATGACAGAATCAGATGATAGAGCGCTACAATTACAGCTGCACCTTTGAAAGCACATTTGGCATTCGGTACAGCATATGCTGCATACATTGACGGCCCAGATACCGTTGACTAACTTGTTACTATCAGATCATATACATCAAAGGCTTCATCTGTATGGCTGACAGCCTCCTCCGTCAATTATTTTCTTGTTAGCGAGGCTTAAACCTGATGGGGAGTGGCTTAAATTATAACACCCTCTACATTGTGCACAATTACTGGCAGTAGCATCCTTAGTTTAGTATGTAGAATGAAGAGTCTGTCGTACTCCCAACGACAGATTGCCATCTACACCATGTTAATAGGAATTAGACATGGCATTTTGTGTTACCTAAAGTACCATCAGGAAATATGCCCTCGCTGTGTCCCCTCAGCAGGGTTTCATATTAAAGCTCACGTTGCTGGACAAGCGAGTGCTTTGTAATCTTAGAAAAGGTGGCGGTTTAAGGCATTTGGCTGCAGCTATTTTAATCTGAAGGCTGGAGCATTAAGTCAGACGCACGATAGAGAAATAGAAGGGCCTCCCCAAGGGCTAGCCGGTTACACGAGTAGGGCTCAGGAGATAGCAAGAATATATGCTTGCAAATCAGCACCAGTCCCTTTTTTTTAGCATGATCGTTTATTTTTAAATGCCAAACTGAATCAAAAGTGTGTCATAGAGCTTCACCTAACGCCTCTTCTTTCTTTCCATCTCTATCTCATGTCATTCACCCTACATTCCCTTCATGGGTGAAAATCTCCATGACGACCCATCTCCAGTCTCTTTCGCCCTCTCTCTCTCTCTCTCTCTCTCTCTCTCTATCTAGTGTGCGTCATGAAGATGAAAAGTGCCTAATCCCTTGGTGGAACTCAGTCTAACAGACACACATGCAGAATCCCTGCTTTTGGGAAGACGTCACACACAAGCGCATCACTCTCTCCGAGTGAGCGCGGCTTTACAGCGGGAAGTGGTGGATGGAGAAGGAAAAAGAGAGAGAGGGAGGGTGGCGATAAACACTTATTGTTCTCGAGGAGCCTGAACTGGAGGTGTGGCATCTGCCGGGCGTTGTCGTGGAGACAGAGTCCTGGCTGTTCCCTCTTCCTCTTAGCTGATCAATCAGACGCTGATCCTTATGGCATCTAGAACAGCAGCCACAGGTAACCAGCAGCACGCATTGAGCACATAAGCCTACCTTTGGCATGAGGTGTGTGTGTTTGTGATAGAGTGAAGACTATTTAAAATGTAGTGCATGGAGCTGAAGGTAAAAGAAGATGCTTTAAAG
Organism: Carassius carassius; assembly: GCF_963082965.1. Taxonomy (NCBI): domain Eukaryota; kingdom Metazoa; phylum Chordata; class Actinopteri; order Cypriniformes; family Cyprinidae; genus Carassius; species Carassius carassius. Next base: position 18,827,836 of record NC_081784.1, read on the forward strand.
TGTGTGCTTGTTTGAGATGCTCTGCATATGGCAGGTAAGAACGGATCAGAGGTGTGTATGTGTGTGTATTGTGACTCATAAAGAGGAAAGTGGTGATGTATTCTGCCAGGGGTTTCATCGAGACCCGCTGCAAATTTTCACAGCCCGCTCCTGCTGCGCTTTAGTGGAGAGGTGGGAAAAAGAGAGAGACACAGGAGTGAGGGAGACATCACTGCGATATTTCATCAGCGCGGTGCACGTAAGTGTGTCACTAGTTCACTTTGTCTGTGACGGACGGTCAGGTGTCGTTAATACGCTCGGTCATAGTGGAGCTCGTTCGGCAGACGGCAGCCACTGTGATTCTGCCTTCACCGCTTCCGATCTCATGCTCTGATAGACTAGAAGGGCTCCGGACAGTGATGGATGCTGTTCATAGGTAAAGAGCAAAAAAGTGTGGATTTCAGCGGGTGGAGAAGGACAGGTTTAGGGCTGTCAGACACAATAAAGAAGACCTGCCTTCGGAAAAGACACGCAGAGCTTTTGACTGACTGAATAAGTAAGTAACTTAAAAGGAAATAGTGTGTCAGGGTGTGATTCACCCATTTGCATTTCCATCTCATCAAAGTGTGTCGTCACATGTGGCAAGAGCACGATTATTTGATTTAAATCACATTAAGACAAAACAAACTCAGCGGATCTCCAGGATATGCAATTCCATTTTCACATCCATTAGGGGCTGAAGGAAGAGGAAAAAAAAGAGGGATTGAGAAAATGGACCTGGCAAATTGATACAAGGCTATTTATGTGTATAGCGAGGTGAGCTTCTGTTGTATTGTAGGAATGATGCAGGGAACATTGGGTAATCTGTTTCCTTTTTTAAAAAATTGTTAATGTAACTTTCTGAACTTGCTGTGAATTAGTACATCTATCAATGAGTGTGTAGGCTGTAACTGAACATCTGAGTACATACTATTTTTGAAAGTGAATTGGTGTTGTTTTGAGGAAAAGTTTTAATAGGCTTATATTCCACATCAGGAAGGAAATTATAATTGACCCTACGATCATGTTGCTGTCTACACCCTAGCATCTGCTGATGTATTATCCTTTATGTTCGACCCGATTAAATCACAGCGTCTCATCACCCCCCAGAGAAACAGTAATTCTTTACATTCAGAAAAAAATGTGTTCCACCTCTTTAACATTTTAGCTCCTAATCAGGCTCTAGGGGAAATATTCTCTAATGTGGTATATTACACAGTAATTACCATGTAATTATTATGTAACAAACGTAGCACAAATTTCACAGTGTTTAATAGGTTTAATCTCTTCTTTATTTTTCTCATAAGCTACACCAACAGGTCTGCTTTTGACGTTATGAAATATTTTTATTTTTTTAAGCAAAGCAAAATGGTTTTCCTAGATTTGTGCTGACATATTTCAAGAAAGGAAAGCCTCCAGACTGCTTTTACAGAAATTGACAAATGCATTTGAATTCACAAATGAACGGAATTTTAAATGATTGCTCGGTGAATTAAGTCAGTTTTAAAAGTAAATGTAAACACTGAAGACATAACATTCTGCTACTGTTTAAAATGCTTTCAAAAGGCATGCAGGAATGCATTTACATTTAACATGAATAAATTTTTTCTTGTATACTTTTTGTACACTATATCTTGCCATAAGTGACTTAGAATTAGATTGTGCATATATAGTTTTTTAAAATTACTCTTCAGTAGGATGCAAAAGATATGAATCAGGAATAAAGCCAGAGTGGCAATTTAGAAAGTGGCAACAAAGAAAGTGCCACTGAAAATATAGTGCAGCATGAAGCAATAGTTATTTGATCTAGATTTAGTTAGTAGATGTGGTTAATAATAAATGTATTTATTTTCTTTGATCTTTCTTATTTTTAATTTTTATTTTACAGTTTATTGGGTTTTTATTTTTACACTGCTTATTTGCTGTAGTTTACACGGGCTAAAAGGAGGGTTGGTCTTGAACTGGTTTACTGTTTTGCTTAATTGTCTGTTTCACCATTTATCCTAATCCTATAGTCAATTTCTTAGATTTTTCGATTAAAAGCAGTTCACTTCCCCATAGTCTTGGCAGGCTCAGACAAGACACGACTGTGTTTGTTGTGTTACAGCATGGTTGCAAACAAGTAAATAGCCATCTAGCAACAAACAGCAAACTAAGAGGAAAGGCATTTCTAGATGCAGAATAATAGGCACCTCTCCCTGTAGTGAAAGGCAGCTTAGCCACAGCAAACCAGCACAGATGTACTAAGATACTGAAGTAAATGAGAACTAGTGGCAAGTAATATAAACCCTACTTCCCCTGGGGATTTGTAAATCACAAATCTGTTTCTCCAGAGCCAAGCTTAATAAGTCTGACAGTTTAGCTGGCTTCATTAAGGAATTTTGAAGGATGCCAACAGGGTTACAAATTAGACAGACTAGTGTTAACAATCTGCAGTATATGCCAAGTGCATATGGGGAGGATATGCAGCATATTTACTGAAATGAATCCGATTTTACCTGGAGTTTTTTAAATCGTTCTCTGTCACTCCACAATCAGTCCAGTACAAGCATAATGCAGTTGCATGTATTCACCAGCACCACATATTAAACACTGTGAATAGACAATTAGCAGTCAGAATGACTGAATCTGGAATCTGTTAAAATATCGTTGGAAACCATATATTATTGTTTCCCTGGTTTCCCCACTAGGGGTTTTTCTAACCTTAAAGTGAAGATGGAAAATGGGAAAACCTGGAATGTGGTTGGATAAAATGATTACAAATGCTTTGTTTGAGTGAGATTAGATATTAAGCTACAAGATTGGGCTAATTTAAATTTCTTTCATTAAAAAAAAAACAGCACAGGGCCAGCTGACCTAAATATTTGCAACCTGTCTCACCGGAGATATTATCACTGTATATTTTGCTGGGACAATAATTTTATGAGAGCGTCTAGAAGCCTCACAGAGAAGCTCACATATACATGCTAAACCAACTAATATTCATAATTAGATGGATTCATTATACTGTCAAAAGCATGACATGAAGAAAAAAGTTCTTGCTCTGAATCCTGTCTGACTAAGCAAGTGTTTTTTGCTTTTTAATTAGGCTTCCTTTCAAAGTGCCTGTTTCTCTGCTTCAACTCCACCGGCCCTGACGGCCTCCAGGAGCTTCCTGAGCGGAGACAGCACACTAGCAGAAATGTCTTTTTTCCTAAATTTATTCCCTCCGTTAATGCTATGAGTCATCTTTTAATATAGTTTTGATGAACTCCTTTCTTCACTATTTCTAAAGAGAGGAATTTATTTATTTATTTTTCATATCCAGGAATGGCCAGTTCCAGCGTATTTGTGTCTGAATGAACTCTAACAAGGATTCTCTGTGGTTCATCCTTACATCTGCATGCTGTTCACATCCACGGTGCCATGAACTGCTAGGAAAGTTCTTACTGTTTTTGTTAATATATTTGTTTATTTGACTGTTGTTGCTTAACACAATGCTGCATGGGAGAATGAGGTCATATATTTGTTCCTCCAGCTCACTTGTTTGGGGGCAAACAGCTCTCGAAGAGCTGAAATCCAGATAACTATCTCAGTAATCTGCATTATGTGCATGAATTAGCATATATCAGGGAACAAACTAAATATGCATGTGGATGGATGTGTGGCTGTGTCAGTCATGTCTGTATGTGAGATTTTGGCAGATTCTGTCAAGTTGCTGTGAAACTTGTGCAGCCATTGCCAAAGTAATTTCACTTAGTGTCTCACTTCACTTATTTTAAATTGCTTGACCAGTGCCTTCCATTAAGCATGTTATGGTTATTTAGAAAAAAGACTTGGTGAAACAATGATTTTTTTTAGGGGAATATGTGTTTATTCCACTTGTATGTGGATCAACTCATGCATTTTGTTGGTGGCAGTGGCTGTTGCACATTATCCATCATTATCCATCCAAGTGCCAAGATTTTACGCCAGAGCTGGTTGTATATTGGTAATTCACCTATGGAATCAGAAACATACTTTCCTGAAAGCACAGGTTCTTAGAGCAGCTGACATAATCTTGATTCTGTTCCCTGAATATGCCAAGCAAGGATAGATGCTCAGTCTCACCTCCAAGAGGAAAATGTCTTAATGAGTGTGAACACCACCAAAATCCTCACGAAGAAGATGTTTTGTATTTGTCAACCTATACCAGGTGGTGGTATTTACTTTTTTTAAATTCACTTCCATTTTTTTCACTTCCAAACTTTGGGGTATGGCTAGTTCAATTCAAATTAAACACAATTTTGCACATCCCTCGTTCTAAATGACCTTTTCTTAATTCCTATATTACCAGCTTCTGTTTTTATATCTGTGGATTCTTTTTTTCTGCTGTGTCAACTATTTTCTCATGCCTTACATAATATCGGTGTTCTCTCTGAGGGTGTTTTGAACTTTTTTTTTTATTATTCTATTATTTACATAGTATTGTTATTTTCTAATAGTTTGACATTACAGAAACTGTTAAATGATTTTTTTTAGAACCGACAAATGTATGGAAATGAACTGAAATGTAAAAAAAAAAAGTTTATTATAACCCCAAAAAGTGTCATTTTTTAACAAAAAGGAAATACTGTCAAAAGTATTTTTTTACTGTTGAAGAATTCCATGAACATATCATGGGTCTTGAGTTATGACATGGGGCAGGGTGCAAACACCTAGCAACCACACATTTCCTAGCAACGCCATAGCAACCGCCCAGAATGCCATGCTATCAAAGCAGTGGCTTTTGCATGAGTAAAAACCACACATATTTTCTGCATGAAAGGTAAAGTCTAGCCCTCTGTTGTGATTGAAAAGAATTTGGCATAATTATTAAGTGATTAGATCACCTTTTAGATTAGAAGGAGAATAATTATAAAAGAAAATAAAAGAGAAAGGAAAAAACTACGCACCTAAGTAAAACTTTCATACGTGCTTAGAATTGAGGTCCTGTGTGTGTTTATGTTTAAGGGTTAGTGTCTTGGTGGTAGATGTTGCCTGCAGGGTTAATTAGCATTGCAGAAGCAATGTCTGGAGGCAGTCGGCTCATCAAATCTCACCTTTTCTCCATCTCTCGTATCCCTTTCTTTTTGTGTGTGTGTGTAATTGTGTACACTCAGAATATTGTATATGCAGAAGAGAAATCAACAAGAAAGCATAAATGATGCTTCCACTAGTACACAGTATGGTATGATGAGCACACACACAGACAAATGCCAACGGGGGGAGAAAACCTGTTGGACAAATAAACGTGACTGCACACACATTAATGTTATTACCCAGGCGCGCAGGTGGAAGGATGAATCTTATGCTGTATGCCTGATCGTATGCCTGATTTCTTTGTCTCATTGTTTTTCAAATTACCTCTTATATTCTTTTTACCAGCTGTTATAACATCTGGTACATTACTTTTATTTTTTATTTTTTTTGGTTTTCTCTTCCCTTACATAATATCTGTTCCTTTTGAGGGCGTTTTAAGCTTCTCTCTTCAAGATATACATTGTCTTTTTATTTTCTAATAGATTAGAGATTATAAGCTGTTAAATAATTCTTTAGATCAGAGAAGGTGCATGCAGTAATCAGAACTAATTCTCCTGCTGAACATTTGTGACAGTGAACAAGACTTTATGGTGTGTATATGTAGATCTATTTGGGTGTTTGACATTATGTGTCACAGTAGTTTAACTAAAGTCCATCCAAACTAAACATTTTTAAAATTCTTTTTTCATTATTATGCGTTTTGATCTCATATAAATTGCAAGAATACACATATTTTTTTATGAAAAAAGGTGATGAATTTTTAACAATATCTTGAAAGCAGGCTAACCAATAGCCATGTAATGTTTATACAGTATACATTATATCATAATAAAAATCAATTATATGTATTAATTATTTATTCTTACATTTCATAAAATGAACAGTTTTCCAAGACATTTAATTATTCAAATTTTTACATTTAATTCAGTGTTACTTTCTGCAACTTCTGAGTAACAATTGTTTCTTTGTGTGTGTGTGTGTCTGTGTACATATATACACACGTTGTCTTAAACGTACTCAATAGTCTAAAATAATATATTACTTTATTACAATTATCGTTAGATTATTACTATATTGTACATATAGTATTATACTGATTCAAATTTTATAAAAAAGGCGAACGCTTCTGCTAATCGACCAAGTGGACAGGGTTATTTATCATAAAATGGCAAATACTGAGTAAATATTGAGCTACAAATGATCATTGGGTGTATAAACATTTACGTGTTTGTATTTTACACTTATTAGTGTCCAAGTTAAAATACTGTCATTTGAAGAACAAATGCTGACGGGCTTGACAAATGCACCCTAAATTAAGGCATTAGCAGCTGAGCCCAGACACCCTACTGAATGTGTACTGAATGTCCGTTAAACATAAACACATCGCATCAGTGCCGCCAGCGAGACAGACACATGTACACAAACACACTTAAACACACTCATTTATACTAATAAGAATAGCTGACAGCATGCAAACATGCATGAAATACTGTATTCCTCCATACTTCCTTCTCATGGGGGAAACGGTCATCCTAATAGCACAGAAACTCAAATGAGTGTAGCCAAGCACTCTGGCAAAATCATTTGGGTATTATTAAAGTATTCAGTGGATTCTCACCTGAGCTCCAGGGATATAAAACATTCAGAGATAAGGGTTTGACTGATGGCTCGGTTGCCATGGGTGCAGAGGGGTTTCAGTCTTGCGCAATGTGAGAGACGTGTGAAGAAGTGAATGTGTAATAACGCAGAGATCAATAGCAGGAGTCAATAGAGCTCCACTGGGCTGGATCAGAGCATCGTAGAGATACTAGGCCTACAGCATGCTTTCTGAAAGCGACACGCTGGGAACACACACAGCCCGTGGCACCTACATTTAGACACCTCTGTATGAAATGATCACCAAATGTAGTTCAAGCTTGCGCTGTAGTGCTGAATTAAACATGAGATCCAAAGACCCCGAAGGATCAAGGTCAGCACGTATGCACTCTCTACCATTTGCAAGATGATAGATTTACATATGCATGCTTGATTCGGCTTCACGAACATTCCCAACACCAAACTTTAGCTTTTTCCCATTCGGTCTCAAAGCTCAGACACACGCACCCGGTGGGAGATGGGACACTGCGCTCTCAATGGCTGTGGTGGTTTCACTCACTGAAAAATGGATGAGACTAAAATTAGATAAACTAAAATTGGACGAAGTTAATCTGCAGAATGTCCTCAAAGTAAGAGAAACCGCAGGCTTCACAATCGCTGTCTGTAGAAGCGAGACGCTGATGTAGACCAGTGAGACAGACACCGGATTGTTTTCCACAGCTCACCTGCAATGTATGAAGAAATGCTCTGATCTTTACTTTGATATGCTAGAAGGGGAAAAGAGAAGGTTTTTTTGATATCTCATATCTTACACTCTCGGGAAAAAGGTACAAAAGCTGTCACTGAGGCGGTATCCTGATTTACCCCTAAAGGGTGCATATTAGTAGCTAAATGGTACATAGACTATTAGTACCTTCTGAAAGATGGCAAACTTGGTACCAATTTTTCTGATAGTATAAGGATTCGGAATTTGTTCCCTATGTGTAAGTGATGATCACTCAGCGTACTGTATTTCTGAGTGGTAAAGCTCGGCTGCCTTGTCTGTGGGTTGAAGAGAGAGCGACAGATTGCTTTTGCGAGATAAAGATTTTGTGAAAGTCTACAAAGAATCTGCTCACCGCAGTTTGACAACATATCCTCTCGAATAATGGCTTATCTCCATTCCCAGAAAGAGGACTTTATAATGATTAATTGATAAACTTTGCCTTCGAAATGCATCTCTGATCCAGGTACCTTTACCAAGAATTACATCAATGCCCATGCTCTCCCCTGCTGCTGATACTGTCATGAGATCGGCTGCGATGAATTGAATTATTAACTCATTAAAACTTAATCAACTTCTCCTGTCAGTGAGCTGCTCCCCATAATGAACCACAGGCTTCGCGCTGCCCCCTGATGTTCCACCCAGACATGTCCTCCGTCTTCATTCTGACACTCACGCTGGCAGGCAAACATTTGACGTGTTGCATCGCGACACACCTGATGGAGCTGTGAATGAAACTGAGCGCGGTCAAGGTTGAGAAACGCTTTTCTTGAACAAGCAAGGACATTTGCAGTCACACTCCTTGAAAAGCAGTGCATATGTGGCAACATATTTTGTGCATACATTGATATTGATTTGAAAGGAAGGCTCTTATTAATCAACATTCGAATGAAGCAACCTGTGCTCCTCATACAGGGTCATTTAGGCCAGTGTGAGGTGAAATAGACTTCTAAGGAATTTGCACCTTGACTTTTGTCTTGGCGATTTTAACAAATTCCTGTATTTAACTGTGCAGTCTCAATGCATTAGGTAGATTTTTAGATGTGATTAAACATTAGGTTTATAGAAACAAGTATGGAAAATTGTTGTAAAATTGCACCGTAGATTATTATTGCTGTAGTGAAGCCTTATGTCTAAATTATACATCAGAAGAAAGCTAGGCACAAGGTTTATTCCATGCGTGCAGGTCAATCTGCAGCTATATCGGTTATGAGAGCCTCCATGGTGGCTTACCAGTTCACTGAAAATTGTCTGCCCCATTTTTCAGCCCAAGATTTCGAGAAATAATGGAAACAGATGCCTTTATTATACTATTCTATTCTATTCTATTTTATTCTATTCTATGAGAATATGTGCATGTAACCTTTCCCCAAATTATGCTCTTTGACAATTCTGTTTTCAAAGCAATTACTCCAATCATGTCTCTTTCATTATAATAAGAAATGAGAATTTGTGTCAAAGTGAGTATTTAATTAAAATATATAAAAAAACACATTCCAAAAGTGAGAAACATATAGAGGTTTTTATAATCAGAGCTGCTGGATTGGTCTGGGGATGCTGTAAAATGTAATTATCCATTCTAAATCCAACTTCAGCTTTTACTATGGAGACATTCATTTTTAATACAAGACTAAATGGCGGTAGTTTAGATGCAGGTTTAAATGATGCATTCTCATGCAAAATGTAAAAATGTAAAAGCTCCCCTGCTGTTGATTCTTATCTGTGGTGCTGTCTGTTCAATTTTCATATTGTCTGAAATAAGGGGTGTATTAAACCCACCTCATGTTGGTAGGAAATTCAATAAATAGATAATAATAGATAAGATAGTAAGTACCAAGGTTAAATTGTCATTATATAAAAATACACAATTAAATAAAAATCCCCTTCTTGGTTCTAATATTGTTGTGCCTTTTTCTGATTTGATATTGTATGCCTATTTTATCATCTGTGTACTCTCCCTCATCTGTCCTAATTACCTTGCAATTTTTTAAATAAACATAAAACATTTAGACAGACATAAAGTCAGTCCTCATATCTAATCTAAAGTACACATTTGTGATCCGAGTCTAACAGACCTGTGGAATGCCTGCCTTTTGCTTTCCTCCATTATTGATTTTGATTGGCAAAGCAGGACTTGCACCAAGGGAGCATGGGGTTTCCATGGTTATGGCATGTTTGGAGATGTCTTTCTGAAAGCAGGTTCTGTGTGTGTGTGTGTGTGTGTGTGTGTGTGTGTGTGTGTGTGAGAGAGAGAGACAGAGACAGAGAAAGAGACGATCGATGCACCACAGGGTTCCTATCAGCTAGAATCAGGAGAGGTCTTGCACGGAGGAGGTGTTGGGAAATTGGGATGGAAAAAAGGACATGATGTGCATTATAGGGGTCATGCTGTATATATACTGCATGCATAGAAATATACAGTGGATACCAACTTTTACTGTCAAACATATTTGTAAACAAATTCTTTTTAAATATTTTTTAGATTTTCATTTATGTATATTATAAAAGATTGTGTCACTATGTCAATTGTTCTCAATCAAGAAAAGAGAAAAATGTGTATGTTAACTGAAATCATATTTTTTCCTCACAAAACTTTTGCGTTCACTTGCAAAGATAATTGTGTTTATTTATTCCTTACTTCCGTGTTTAAAAATAAGGTGGATACAAAAGCCTATAATTTTAATTTAAAATGATCTTGTAGAATGACCGGTTTTGTGCAATGACCTATAGTCTCCTATAGAAAACGACGTTTTGCATGTTTGCATTACCTTGAGTAACTAACCATGCAGCCATCTCTCTCAACTACTGTATATCATATTTCTCTGTCTCTGTTCTCTGTAGGTGGCCATGCTGTTCTCTCCGTTCTCTTGTGCTCTGGGGCTCTCCCTTCTGCCACTCCTCCTGTTTCAGTGCCCCGCCCACGCCTGCCCTGCCCGCTGTGAGTGTTCTGTGCCCACGCGTTCTGTGTCATGCCATCGCAGGCGGCTAGCACAGGTGCCTGAAGGCATCCCTATAGAGACAAGGGCATTGGACCTCAGTAAAAACCGGCTGCGCATTGTGACTCCACAGAACTTCTCCTCACTGCTGTTGCTGGAGGAGCTGGACCTCAGCAACAACTTGTTGTCATCTGTGGAACCTGGTAGCTTCCGCACTCAGCCGCGGCTACGCTCGCTCCGACTGCGCAGCAACCAACTGACTCTGCTGCCGCGTGGAGCACTGGCTGGCCTCAGCGAGCTTACCCTGCTGGATGTCAGTCAAAACCGTCTTGTTATTCTGCTGGACTATGGTTTTGAGGAGCAGCGGAGGCTGAGGGTACTAGAGTTGAGTGATAATGAGCTAGTGTTCATCGCCCCACGGGCCTTCAGTGGCCTGGCATCCCTGCGCTCTCTGACGCTGCAACGATGCAACTTGAGCACAGTGCCCACACATGCTCTCGCACATCTCCATGGTCTAACCAGCCTGCGGATGCGGGACTTGGGCATAGAGGAGCTTCAGGCGCATGCCTTCAAGGGTCTACCACGCCTGAAACATCTGGAAGTGGACCGTTGGCCATTGTTAGAAGGGTTTCCGACCTCTGCTTTGCAGGGGCTGAACCTCAGCACACTGTCCATTACCCACACCAACTTGACGTCCGTACCAGTGGTGACACAGCTGCCATATCTAACTCATCTCAACCTGTCTTACAGCCGTATACGTGTCCTGCCAGCAGGGTGGTTGCGAGGAATGGACCGGCTGGAGGTTGTACGTGTGCGACAGTCTAACCTGCTGAGTGTGGAACCTCAAGCCTTGCAAGGAGCCACCTCGCTGCGCCTTCTTGACCTTTGTTACAACCGTCTCTCCACGCTGGAGAGAAGTGTTTTTCCTGCTTCCGAGGCCCTGCAGACTCTTCTAATTGGCCAGAACCCATTAGTGTGCGACTGTCGTCTACGCTGGATCCTGGAGAGGACTCCACCTTTGCTGTACGGCGATGTTCAACCTGAATGTAGTGCTCCTGCACCCTTGGCTGGGAAGCCTCTTGGCTACCTGGTGGAATCTCAAATCTCTCGTTACGTTATCTGCACCAAACCCAGGGTCGTCTCCATGGCAACTTACCCGGCACAGGTGGAAGAAGGGCAGAGAGCTTGGCTATATTGTAGTGCAGATGGGGCTCCACCTCCCTCTGTGTCATGGCTTACACCGCATAGGCGACACATTACCACAAAGAGTACAGGAAGAATGGTGGTCCACACCAATGGATCACTAGAGTTCCGCATGGCAGAGTCTCAGGATAGCGGCATGTACGTGTGTGTGGCATCAAACCCAGCAGGCAATGCCACTCTCTCTGTCACGCTTGCTATTAAAAGCTTGGGAATCAGGGACAGAGCCCTTTACACCAACCGCAGCTTTCTTTTTGACTCTGACTACAACAGTTCCCTAATTAATGGCACAGAGGAGTACACCATCAGGGTGGTTCTGGACTTCACCACCATCCTGGTCTCCACAGCAATGGGCTGCCTCAGCTTCCTGGGTGTCGTCTTGTTCTGTTTCTTGTTGTTGTTTGCATGGAGCCGTGGCAAAGGAAAGCACAGAGGTGGCGTGGACATCCAATATGTCCCACGAAAGCGGAAAGGTGCAAACTCAGAACTTACAGAAACAAGTGGGCCCAGAAGAGTCAACATGAAGATGATCTAAATTTTTATATTGCCGAGGAATTCATGGGTTGCATGGTTGCGTATGTGTGTTTGTTGGACTTTGTGAGTCTTTGGGTAGATGTGCTGCAAAAGATGAAAAGGATGTATTTAAACATGAGATTGTATATGTGGTATCCCAATGACAAAAAGAAAGAAAAAGAAAAACGCCAAACTATATAATGTGTGTCTTCTGCGATGCTAGTGCAGAAGTCCAAGTTGTTGTATATATTTCATATTTGTGGGAAAGAATGGTATATTTCTCATATGTATATGTATGTACGTATATATATATATATATATATATATATATATATATATATATATATATATATATATATATATATATATATATATATATATGAATATATATATGAATATATATATGAATATATCTATCTACCTTTCAAAACGCTGCAAAAACTAATGTTGTCTTCCCCAATAAGCAAATTATCTACTGGAAAAAGCCTCGGCAGTGCTGTGTTGTGAAGTGTTTGGTTTTGCTCAGAATTCCTGTTCTCTTGGGACATCCTCTTCTTAGCAGAACCTCAGGGGGAACCGGAGAGTTTCCTGCCATTTTGTTGTAAAGATGTTAAAATGCAAGAAGCCGTTTGACATGGTGGGTTCCAGGGGCTGTATTTGTGACTCAGTGGAAGTCTGTTGAACTGTGTGAAAATGTTTTTTTTTTCTTATGTTCTGTCAAATGCTGCTCAAATGGTTTTACATACTAAATATCTGGTTATATTTTCAGAAGAAAATAAATATAAATTGTACAGCTTGATAAGTGTTACTGTCATCACAGATACGATTGCCTGTCTCAAGTGTCCCCTGTGGCACAAAACATGGCAAATAGAAATGAATCTACACCTTGTTAGCCTTACTGCTGTTGGTGCTTCTTATATTTATTTATGCATTTATTTATTTATTTTTGCATAGCTATGACTTCATCTTTTTATGGTGAAATGTCACCCAATTTTGCATGCAGGATATTTCTGTAGCTAAATTTTCAAATAATTTCAATTATGGGATAGATTATTGCTGTGGTTGCTTAGCAACAGGCATATAAAAATGTAAAATAGAAAAGCTCAGTGCTTTTGGTAATCTGAACTTGACATTTTACACACATATCCAGCTTCTCAAGAAGCATAAATTGTTTTATATTTTTAGTTTTATATTTATTTCAAATTTTGCATCTCACTACATTACGAAGGACAACTAAAAAGGACAGCTCAAGTGACTAAATTTCTTTAAGCAGACATAACAAGCAATTATTCCATTATAGTCCAGTAGATGTCTTGGTAGTGACCTTTTTCAGGGCTCTTAAAAGCATGAAATGGACTTATATTTGTTCCTGTCTGCTGCCTTTGACGTCACAGCTCAGGATAGTCACTAGTCAAGGGTTTGGGATTGTGAATGTACTTGTGGTGTAACCAACAAATCAATGTTGTCATGATGTCACTTTTCCACTTCTCCAGGATAAAAAAAAGAAAAAGAAATGGCTCAAAAAACAGTATCCAGAACTGAGTTCCCATGAGTAAGGATGGCAGACTTCAAATTGCAGACTTCCAGGTGGTCACATGGCAGGCAAGCAACTGCGGTTAAAACGAATGGGAATCCTAACTGATAGCTTTCACCTGGTATTATTGACCTCCTTGTTTCAGGTGTACAAGCACAAAGCTCCTGAAACTCTATTGATTTTTACTTAATACAGTTAAGCTAAATTGGTCAGCAAGGAGTATTTAGAATACTCTTGGAATATTTTACATTGCTTCTCTGAGTGAGTTCATGTCCATTAGTATCATAGTGAAATAAATTATGGGTGAAACCCACACTCATCTGTCTGTAATTATCTGTAGTACATTCATATTATATTTCTATCCGCGTACTGAATACAAAGGACTCCTCTCTTGCTAAGGGCTTTGTAGTTATTATTTTTTAAACACATGAAGGTCTAAGCTGTATTGGTTTGATTTTCTCTACAGCGTCATGTGCAGTATGATCCCTTGTTCTACCATGTCTTTAAAAGTGTCATTTTTAAAATCCTCAGTCCAAATCTTGATGTCAGTTGTGTTACATTTAATCATTTAATTGCCTGCTTCTTGCTGTTCAGGTTAGACCTCGTATACAGCAACTTGAAGCTGTATTCATAATATATTTCCTCCTGAATCGGTCTTACCTCAATTTTAAAAAGGAAAGACGGATAGCTGTAAACTGTATTTGATATAAGCATTACACTATATTAAATTTAGCTTATCCAAACAGATTATCATTTTAAAGTCTTTCCTCCACTTAAACTGCTTTAGATTGATCGTGTTACATAAAAGTGCAAGGACAGAGTTTTCCATCAAGACGATGTGCCTCAGGTTACTACTTTTTGTCCTTGGTGCCAAATGTAGTCCAGCTGTATTAAAGAAACTGCACGCCAACCCGTCAACCTCCATGTCCTACACTACCAGTCCCTTAAAGTACCCTGAAGGATTGCTGGTCTGTATGAGCTTGTTTTGTTACACAATCAAAAGCATCTAAATATACCTGAACTAATCATGTCCATGTCTATGACTCACAAACTGAAACAAAATAAGTGGCTTTTAAACGAGTGTGTTAGAATGTGCGTCATCATCATATGACTACATGGTGCTCTGTGGTGAGTGCTTGACCTTGCAGTGTACTCTCAGGATGCGTTTGGGGTGAAAATATGAACAGGGGCCTTTTTTCTATGTGAATGAGTCTTCCTCAGAGACACATTAAAGTATCAGGATCTGATGCATACAGGCCTGCTTCAAGATGGACCTGCCTGCTACCCAAGAGAAAATGCAAGAGAGAGACAAACATAGAAGGACTTCAGCACAGAATTCCCAAGAATAATTTATAGTCAGATATTACTACAAACACTTTAATTATTCAGACATATCTTTAATTCATTTTGCCAAAAATAAATACATTTAATAAATCCTGTCGATAACCTACAGAGTGTCTAAACTGTAGGTCGCAGAGTGTGAGAATGATGGCTTGTTCATATTATGTCAGGAAATAATAATAAAAGTGCTCAAAATCAAATCTGATTGACTTGCCGTATATTTTTCATGAAGCACCACAAGTGTTTCTTGTGCCGTTTTTCATGCATTTCATGCTATCCGCTTGTAAAGTTGTGACAATTGAGAATACGATCCCATGAGCTGCATATGAGTGCTATTTATAGCACTGTTTGTATACTGTCTCAGAATCATAGAGTCCTGGACACTACAAGTTTAACAATAAACTTTAAAGATAATTCACTGTCTAGCAATCTGAGATTTTGTTATGGAGACAAGGTTTATGATCATGATTAGCAGTAGTAGCACCATTTTTTGTTTGCTTTTGGGATCTGATAGAGTTTTTGGACCCGGAAATGGTGACACTTGTGAGCACATATAACAACCAGTTAACAAAAATACAGTGCTACACAGTGTGATTCACAAGCAGATGAGTCTTACATGAGCTGGTTGATTTAATGAATCTTTCTGTGTGTCTGTTTTTCATCAAGTTTCAATCAGTCTGATGAACAAATTCGTCAGCAGCTACTCAATCAACAAATGACTTCCTTACTGAACTGAATCATTCCTCCGCTAAAGCCATTTCTTTATCGGTATACCGCATACTCATGTCTGTGTTGAGTTCCCCATTTTTACAGTTTATGCATGCAATGAAGTTCTCAGCCTACCAAATTCAACAGTATGACATAGAAAACAAGATAACGAGAGCAAAATGAGAGAACAAATGGGTCTTTCTCCCTCATTGTCCATTATGAAATGTTTTGGTGGATCTTGAGAGTAATTATGTGTCTCTAGTAGGGTCATAGCTTGAAAAAGTTTGGGAACCCCTGCTGTGAACAGTCCCAGTTCAGCAGTTATTTCACCAAGATTTCCTTCACCCGCTCGGTTCCCAGACAATGCTCCAGGGAGGCTGTTCCTGCAGTTAGGGTACTGTAATCACTTCAGATAAAAAAACACTTGCTAAATGACAAGCAATCAATATTTCCACAAGGTCCTGATTTTAAGGGAAAAAACGTTCCACCCAAAACACTTTAAAATCTTTACCCTGTGGATTAACATCGCTGGAAAATGGATGTTGGCTAATGATTACCAAGATGGGGTTCATCTCCCCCATATATTTCACTTTGAATGATGGGGAAGCAGGACGGGTTTATTCTAAAGGTTTGCCAGCTGTGCCTATCTGCCTGCCAAATAAGCAAAATAAGAAGCAAAGGGGAACAACATGTCACCAGCTGAACCCCAGTAATAAATCTCTGAGCTTTTCTCATATTTTAAAGTGGCTTCAGGTACAGCATCCCACAACACAACCATCGCCCATGGGATTTTTTTTTTTTTTTTTTTTTTTTTTTTTTTTTTTACAGGTTTTGACTTTTTGCCACTGAAGGCATACTCGATTTGAGCTTCAATCCGCTAACATGATGGCCATGTTGTGTATGCAATCTTTTCAGACCCATGGCATTAGTAGGACTGTTCTAGAAATAATAACCCATTACCCGTCTCAGTGCGGGCTGGGGCAAGCAGGAGCCATGCATCTCAACTCTTCCACACCACAGAGTGATGGGATGAGGAATGGGGTGGAGAGAAATCACTCTGGCAGATGTAATGACTCCTTATCAGCACAGCAAGCCCTAATCAGTGAAGAGAGCATGTGAGCGCGAAGGTTACATTAAGAAACACACACACTGATTCATCAAGACTCACTCATAATCAGCTTCTCATCACGCTAATACAAAAGCTAATATTAAACTGCAAAAAAAAGTGTTGCTATATTTCTAACACATTGTGTAGCCAAGCAAATCAAGCAGAAGGTAACAGCTCTAACAAAAGCCTCCACAAATGATTTTGTTCCTAGTGATGTCTTGTAACCTGGCCTTTGGATGCATGGATATGGTTGCTAGGCGCCGCCTAAAAGTCTCGCTAATGCTGCTTCTCACTTTTGTTGCCATGGCAGCCTGAAATGCCTCTGTGTCTCTCCTCTCTCTGCCATCACAATAAGTCAACGAGGTTTGTGGCATTGTAATGGAAAACTGAGAGCACAATATATATCATCCAACAATAGCGGTTCGAGGCGGTGAGGGTCAAGTGGTGTATTTAACCACAAGAATGAGTTCAGTGGAACAGTTCAGCGAGGCCCGATGGTGTGTAATACAAACTGATCGGCAGAAGCATGATGTGCCAATCAGAAGGTTAAGAGGGACCACAAGAGACATTTCATCAGTAGGCTCGTTGGGTAACTGAACTCTGAGCTAGGCTACAGGTGATTCCATCATCCAATTTCATGTCTGTACTTAATTTTACAACCTACCTTCTCACAGACCCATGAAAATAAATGGATACTTTTTATTCCACTATAATTCTTCATACAGTACATTTAACAACTTTGGTCTCAAAATAAACATAGTTTAGCCTGCTGTTCTAGTACCATACCATTGTACAATGATGTAGTATAAAGTAATAAAGGATTATTGTATTTATATACTGGTAGGAAAATGTCTTTATCTGCAGCGAGTCATTCACAAGCTGCTCTTGCAGATGTTTAATTTAATAAAGACGTTACAAGCTCACTAAAAAAATTACAGGTAGTTGTGTTTAATCCAGCTTGGAGGTGGAGCTAATCACTGCAGGAAAGTGGATCTCTGGAGGTCCAGAGTTGAGGACCCCTGGTCTAAAAAAAATCTAATTTTGACTAATGGCAAATCGCTTGCACACTTGTTTGGCTGACGCTACTATTTCTGCAATATAATATTATGCTAAAAACATCAAGAATAGTATGCTAGTGTCCCGAATTCAGTCTGATTCTTTAAAAAGAATCAAAAGAATCATTAGTGAATCAGGTTGGTTGTTTTCTGGCAGCAGACAGAAGATGTAGACCGCAAGAGAAATTATTCTCACGTCGTGTTATTTTCCACATCAGACAAGTATTTATATGGAACAAGTGGGGCACAGCAAGACATGACTATTCTGTAGTGACACCCTAGTATACTGTAACTTATATTAAATAACATACTGAAGGAAATATGAAACCCCATTATAGGTAGTGTTTGGGCTTGGTAAACAAAACAAAAAAAATCAATTTAATATAATTGTAAATAATCTGCAACACAGTTCGATACTATAATATAATAGCGATATCTTCGTCAATACAGCTCACAGCCTAAAGTGATGGTTTGACAAACCGACTCGTGAGGTAACTGACCCTCCGGTCTCTCCGGAATCAAATTCCTCCTTCAGCCGCCAGAGGACGCTGTTGTACCCTGCGCTTCAACAGCGCGCTTCTTCGCAGCCTTCAGCTCAATGACAGCACAGGAAACCAGGAACAGCGCTGACGAATGTGTTGTTGTTTTGAGCCACAACAGGTAGGGTTCTGAATGTGTGACATACAGGGAACAAATAACTGATTTAGAACGCTTATACAAGCTATTGCAGATGTGTTTTTTATACAAGAATGTCGTGCTGAAGTGATTAAAAATAGCTCGACGTATGTTCAGACACATGAAGCTCTGCGAGAGCTCTAACATATTTGGATATTTTGGCACCAATGATACATTTGGAGAATGAATTAGCAATCAACAATGTAATTTTATAACGTTATAATGTCCTGGTTTACGTGTCATACCACTGTGTTCACTTTCTAGTCCACTCTACTGTATTTTCTCTGTTCCTCTTCAACAGAGTGCATGGGTTGCTTTAGAAGGATGTTGCAATCTGTTTGTCACCACTGACTTCTGCACTGTGAGACTGACAATAGGGTGACTGTAGATCTGTGTGAGCATCCGTCATGTCTGCAGCCGGTCCGCCGCAGTCTCCTAGTGTGGACAAGACTGAAGTGCTGGTCGAGGACTGGTGTCCCATGCTGGCTGCAACCTTCGCTTACTGGGATAACATCCTGGGACCTCGTGTACAGCACATCTGGGCCCCCAAAGGTCAGGGGTTGTCGCTGCTGAGTGATGGAGAGGTCACGTTTCTGGCCAATCACACGCTGAATGGCGAGATCTTGCGAAGTGCAGAGAGTGGCGCAGTGGACGTGAAGTTCTTTGTCCTGGCGGAAAAGGGAGTCATCATAGTCTCGCTGATTTTCGACGGAGAACTCAAGGGTGATAAGAACACTTGCGCGCTGTCAATCATCCTGCCGCAGTCAGAGCTAAGCTTTTACCTGCCACTGCACAGCGTGTGTGTGGAGAGACTCAAGCACATCATCCGCAAGGGACGCATCTGCATGCAGAAGGTCTTGTAGCTGTGCACCTTTTACTTCTAATCCAGCTGTTGTTCAGTATTTTCCATAACGTATCAGTGTGTGTGTTATATCTCATAGGGTTACAACATAATCTCGGTGTTATCATCTGAGATTGTTCCCATAATGGAGCTCCTTACCTCCATGAAGAAACACAGTGTACCTGAGGAAGTGGATGTGAGTATTTGGACATTTTTAAGGGGCTTTTGGACACTTTTTGTCCTCAGTGGGAATTTAGAGTGGATAGAGAATGATGAGGAGGGAGAAGTAGATTCAGATGTGAGCCGGACTCAGACTTGCTTTTTCCTCATTACAGTTAAAGGACACTGTGCTCAATGATGATGATATTGGAGACAGCTGTCACGAAGACTTTTTACACAAGTAAGACACAATGCATCTTTAGTAGAAGTCAATGATCTGGTTTGAGTTGCTTGTTTCGTTGTTTAGGTTGTGATGTTTGTCGTCCTTCTCTATCACAGGGCTATCAGCTCTCATCTTCAGACATGCGGCTGTTCCATGGTGGTTGGCAGCAATCCTGACAAAGTCAATAAGGTGCACATACCCACATGTACATTCTCAACATTCGTATCTGAGCGTGAAACTCGAATAATGATGTTTCTTTTGTAGATCGTGCTCACGCTATGCCTCTTCCTCACTCCAGCGGAGAGAAAGTGCTCTCGACTGTGTCACCCCGAAGGCTCGTTTAAATATGACACTGGCCTCTTTGTTCAAGGCCTCCTTAAGGTATCCATAGTGTCACTCCATGGGAAACTCATAACTACTGCCCATTTGCACAGAATGTCCAGTACTAAATTACTTGGGTCCATAATCATTAAGAAGCCCTCGTAGCTCTGGTGTATGGTAGTTTATAAATGTTCCTCTCTTCTCTTTCCCAGGACTCCACAGGCAGCTTTGTGTTGCCCTACCGGCAGGTGCTTTACTCCCCATACCCCACCACCCACATCGATGTGGACATTAACACGGTCAAGCAGATGCCACCCTGCCACGAGCACACGTATCATCAGCGGCGCTACATGCGAGCTGAGCTCAGTGCCCTCTGGAAGGCCGCCAGCGAGGATGACATCAGTTCTGACAACCTCATCAATGCCCAGGACTCCTACACTCCAGACTTGTATGACCTTTGACTTCTACATACCTTCTTAGTCTGGAAACTGTATCATGATTGGCTGATTCTTACTGTCAGGATAGCAACATCTCATGGTCTTTTAATTCAAATGCACAGAATGTAAAAAAATATATATAGTTAAGGGATGATGTACAGTGAGTTGGTTATTATTGCAGAGTGAAGGGATCTTGTTTTTTGTTTTTTTGATTAATGCTGACTGCTGGTGATTAATGACCTACTGACTGTATATTATTCTGCTCATTATATGATTACTTAACAGATTTATAAAGTGATTAAATGCAAGAAAAAGAGATTGTAGAGAGATACAAGATGTATCAATTAGCTCAGTGTTTGATAGCAGGGACAAAGAAGAGTTTAGTGGTAATCGTGTAAAAAATATTTAAATGCATTTTTTTTTTTGATAAAATCAAATACATATTAATTGATCTTAGGACTTGTTTTATATATATATGTATATATAATGCTTTACAATGAGGTTCACAAGTTAGTTCATCCATAAGCAAATAAATGAATCTTAATTTATTCATAAACATGCTATTATTTGTTTTTAATTCATCTTCTTTCCTAATATAGGCTTGTGTTGAAATGTTTGGGGTCAGTAATTTTTTAAAAGATGGAATACATTTATTCAGCAAGGATGTTTTAAAATTGAACAAGAATGACAGTAAATACATTTATAACATTACTAATAAATGCTGTTCTTTCAAACTTTCTATGCATCAAAGAATATATTGAAATCGCAAACTTTTGTAACTGTAATAATATTTCACACACTGACTGTGTTTACTGTATTTTTGACCAAATTAATGCAGCCTTTGCGAGCATAAGATACTTCTTTCCAAAGTATTTGAAAATATTGCTAACATTTGAAGGATTGTGTATACATGTTAATTCATACAACTATTTAGAATTTAACATTAACATTATGATTAGTAAATGTTGTAAAATTATTATTTGGTGTTACTTTATCTATTGCTTTAATGTCAATGTAAACTGCTAATGTACATTTATTTTTTGATCCGAGTTCTCTGTTTGAGATGCTTGTACAGTGTGAATAGTCTCCACTCTCTGTTAATATCATGGTTCAGGGCTGTGGCCAGCACAGAGCTGCATCATTGATTTGTTTTCAAGGACTGTCAGTGACAGTTTGACCGAGAATTTTTCCATTAAAAGTTGCTGAGAGGTGAAACCGAGATATTTCATGTCTCATTTAAGGGCACTGACCGTAACATTCACTCGATACGCTGTGTACATGTTCAAAAACAATGTAATCGACGTCACTTGTCAAGTAGTCAACTTCTGAACCTTTTCTTTAGAGAATTAAAAGCAGAGGTTTCTAAACCCTCTGAATCACTAACTTAATTGTATGGCTTTTCCTAGGAATATATTTCAGGACGTAATGCACAAAGACACACTTGTGAAGTCCTTCATTGATGAGGTAAGCTTGCGCAACTCCTTTTTGTCTCTCTTTCTTCTGAGCTTTATAATAACTTCCTCCGCTTTGACCTTGATAACGTTTGTGTTTGCATCTTTGTCGATCTCTAGGTGTTTCTGTTGAAACCAGGTCTGTCTCTGCGGAGTGTGTATTTGTCCCACTTCCTTCTCCTGCTGCACAGGAAGTCCCTGACACTGCTCAGATATATTGAGGATGAGACGTAAGTAAGCTCAAGCAGCTTTGAGCTCACAACTTCTACAGGCACCACACAGTGTAATTTATTTTAAATACTGTATTTAACTAGATATTCAGTATCTTATTCTTACTGTAGATGAATAATGCACTCATATGCAGTGAATGACAATTTTCAGTAACGTCAAGCTCAATTTTATGTATTGTTTTTCTATTATTGGGAATTTTATGTATTGTTTTTCTAAAATTTTCTATTTTAATATATTGTAAAATGTAATTTATTCCCGTGATCAAAGCTGAATTTTCAGCACACTTCTGCAGTCTTCAGTGTCACATGATCCTTCAGAAATCATTTTAATATACTGATTTGCTGCTCATTATTACAACTTATTATTATCAATGTTGAAAACATGCTGCCTAATATGTTTGTGGTACATTTAAATTTTAGTGTATCTTTTTTTCAGGATTCTTTGATAAATAGAAAGCATTTATTTGAAGTAGAAATCATTTTTGAATGGTAGTGTAAACTATTTTTTAGCATGATTTAAATTTTAAGGTTGTTTCTTTTTTTTCTTTTTTTTAAGTCATGGATATTACAGTTACATTTTATCAATAAATAAGAAATTATTTAATATAATATTTAGCTCTTTTATCTGCTCTGCATTGCTTATTTCAATCTAAGCAAATTGTTTAGTTAAACTTGATAAACATGTATTGCATTAAACCTTCAACATACCTGGCTGTACTTTTAAGTTGTGGTTATTTTCTGTTTGGAAACTACTCATTATGTCACATTGATTGTTATTAATTATAGGCAGAAGGGCAAAAAACCTTTCAGATCTCTACGCAACCTGAAAACGGATTTGGACTTAATGATGGAGGGTGACTTGAATATCATCATGGCGATGGCGGAGAAGCTGCGGGCAGGCCTTCACTCCTTTGTTTTTGGAAAGTCTTTCCTTACCAGTGTGCAAGAGCGTGACCTCCTCATTAACTTCTGACCTCTGAACCCTGTGGTCATTATGCTACAGGGCACTTTGGGCACTCTTTATGTTTTTTTTTTATACTTATGTGTGCTTTTTGTTTACAGGCTTCTGAACAACAACTGCTGCTGAAATGTCAACTGATTCACTTGTGCTTTAAAATAATGATAACCTGCTTAGTGATGCTGATAAATTCATAGTTGTGTGAAGAAGATTTGGTGCTCATGAGATTCTGTAGCATGGCAAGGTCATTTAATCCCACTCTAGATTAATATATAATGGACATGACTTTCCTCTAATTTCAAGTGGAACACCGTAAAGTAGTTATGGTTTAATTAAAGTAAGTTTTACTCTGTAATAACATTCCCTGGCCTTTTTCTCTTTGATGGTCTGTAGACTTTACAGATGACAGATCTGTTCTTTTGCAGAAGCCTATTTACTGGGAGACATTTATATGTGCCTTTACTTGACTCTAACAAACTAAACTAAGGTTTAATTAAATGGCTCATACTTTTGCATCTGGCTTCGGGCATGAATATAGGAAAGCTAGTGAGAATGTGGAAAAAGCGAAGTGCAACTTGACTCATTAGGCCAGATCTCTGGTGTAAAATGTGCAAGGAAGCAAATAACAGGAAGGGCCCCATAGACATCTTGCTTTCATTTTGAAATGTTCTTCACAAAATATTACTCCACTGCTATGTATGTTATATATCAATTAGATATTACATTAATGGTCAAATCCTAATGTTTTTTCAAGACATAAATGGTGTTCTGAATATTTTGAACTATTTATGAAATCATAATAAGAAGTTTATTTTAGACTGTGATGTACTTTGAAATAATTCAAGTTGTAAATGTGTTGTCTTAATAAAGTGTGCCTTTTGTTTGTGAAACATGGCTTATTTGATTGATTATACCTGTTAAAATCCTTTTCTTATTTACTTCTCTAAATAAAGAAGACGTTTATGAGGCTCATATGGGCATTATGATTTGATGGGACAAGAGTACACTTTATTTCTGTAGTCATGAAGGGTTGGGACAGGAGACAGAAGCATGGAGCCCATCTCATGTGAAATAACAAACTATTATCAGTCTCTAATCTGATTTTATTTGCAGTACAGTGGCAAAGGTACTTGAAATCAGTTCTGTCAGTTTTAATAAAAAGGCTTAAATATACTAATATATTCACACATTCTAATATTCAGTAAAATACTTTTCAGCACAGACAGCATTGCACAATGTTATATATTTCCTAAATAAATAGTGCATTTCTAATTTTTAGATAACCCCATATGTATTTACAACGTATCACAGATAAACAGTCATTACCTGAAAAAGAAAAATCAATTATATTACGTTTTTGAAGATCGCTTAAATAAACTGTTTTTTATTCAGTTTGGTAAAAATCTTAATTACTGTATCGCTTGTCAGCGTTTTCTTCGCCCTCCTTGACAGTTTATCAACCTGACACAAATAACGTGATTTATATTGGCTGCTCTCCATGTCACTCATGCCAAGGTTTTATGACCTCGCCCTCTGATTGGCTCTGTCGTGCACAACATATCCGTGATTGGTTAATCTTTGCACATGACACCAAAACAGGAAGCACAAGCGTTGCTCATGTAAATACTCCGGAAAAGAACTCGTTTGAGAGAAATGGGTGCTTTCGCTTGAGAGGAGTATGAGAGAACAGCTCTATGGATCATGGCAACGTGAAATGTAATTCCACACTCTACAAGGCGAGGTGAGTACGCTGCGTGTTCCCAAATAGGTCGTGTATGTGATCACGGGCTGCGGCCTGCGATACAGCTGCGATTGTCTGGATTTGATCCTGGATCACCTGCTGAGCCCCAGCGCTGCAGTCATCCACACTGCCATCTGTTCGTTGCATTAAATATGATCATATTTCCAAGTAACTATGTCTTGCAGTTTACAATCATCCAAAGGTTGTACTTGACGTGCCAAGAGCGATTGCATAATTAATACTCTATCAAAAATCATCATCATCATCATCATCATCGTGTGGCTTTTGTAAGGGTTGTCCCGTCATATTTGTTCGTTTAATGTGGGTGAACTGTACACATTTGGGTTTCATTATTCTACAGTCTATTATTCAGAATCGCTTTGGTGCCTGTAGGGCACATACGTACAATGGTCCAGTTGTTACACACAGAAATAATGAGCTTCATTATTGCGTAACATGCCTCACCTTTTGCCGAAGCCGTTTATTGGACAGAATGTGTTAATATGTGTTTTTTTTTAATCTATAATTAAATGGGTAGAATTTAAGCACAGTTTGGTAGAACAGCACTAGGGAACCTGTCATGTTAAATGCACTCATTAGTAGGTGTTTCCTGTCATGGTCCCGATCCATTTATTTTGGTGTTATGTCCAGCAGACTATACATTATTCCACGTATTATGCAGTTAATAAATGAAGTACAGGGGCATTAATATTGATTTTATTATCCTGTACAGACAAACACGCATACATAAATAGGAAACGTGCTGTGATTGATGTATTTGAGTGCTTTGTTTTTGGAGCAGAACATGTCACAACTGATCTGAGGAATTCTACTGAACATTGCTGCACTATTTGTCAATGTCTCTGTCAGGCATTCAGAGCAAACTAAAATAATGCAAACCTGAGCTATTGCTGTTTAGCTTAAACATTAGGACCCATTTTCTATCAATTCAATTCAAGTTTATTTGTATAGTGCTTTTTACGATACAAATCATTGCAAAGCAACTTTATAGAAAATTAAGTTTCTAAAATATTTCGTAGTAGCTTATTAGTGGTGAAATTTTCAGAAAAAGGAATACGAGACATAGTCAACCAGACGATGAACACTATTAACAGCAATTATTATATGATGCAATCCCACTAATCGCAATATTTGTTAGTTCTGTATATTGTTTCAGCGTAAGCATCATCTGAGGTCCTCTGAAGGGTTGGCATCATCTCTTCTCAGGTGTTCTGGATCCAGACTGGAGCTTGTGTAAATCCTAGTTACCATGTAAATCGGGATGTAAATCCCGTGGTAAAACAGAGAAACAAATAAAGACATAATTAGCGTATCTGCTGTTCCAACAAAGTAAAATTAATTAGTTTGACCCAAGCTAAAGAATAATAATGCGCATTTGATCAGATACAACTGCAGTCACAAATAATGAGATGCATTATTTGAATGCTTGGTGAAAGAGATGTGTTTTTAATCTAGATTTAAATATAGAGAGTGTGTCCGAACATTATCAGGACGGCTATTCCAGAGTTTGGGAGCCAAATGCGAGAAAGCTACCTCCTTTAGGGGATTTTGCTATCCTAGGAACTACCAAAAGTCCAGCGTTTTGTGACCTTAGGGAGCATGATGGATTATAGCATGGTATAAGGCTAGTTAGGTACGCAGGAGCTAAACCATTTTGGACTACTTGTAGCTTGTTTATTGAATATGCTGGACAACCACCTAAAAGTGCATTACAATAGTCCAGTCTAGAGGTCATGAATGCATGAACTAGCTTTTCTGCATCAGAAACAGATAACATGTTTCGTAGCTTGGCAATGTTTCTAAGATGGAAGAATGCAGTTTTTGTAACATCGGAAATATGGTTTTCAAAAGACAAGTTGCTGTCTAATATAACACCTAGATTTTTGACTGTAGAGGAAGTAACAGTACATCCATCTAGATGCAAACTGTAGTCTACGAGATTCTGTGTACTGTTTTGTGGTCCAATAAGAAATATCTCACTCTTATCCTAATTTAATAGGAGAAAATTGGACATTAGAGATGACTCCCTATTTAAATAAACAAAATGGTAGTGATCGGAAAGGTAGGATCTAAACCATCTTAGAGCCTGCCCTTGAATACCTGTATAGTTTTGTAACCGATCTATGAGTATGTCATGATCTATGGTGTCAAACGCAGCACTAAAATCAAGTAAAACTAGAAATGAGATGCAGCCTTGATCTGACGCAAGAAGCAAGTAATTTGTAATTTTAACGTGGAGTTTCTGTGCTATGGTGAGGCATGAAACCTGACTGAAATTCTTCATACAGATCTTTTTTTTGCAGGAAGGAGCAAAATTGAGTGAACACAACCTTTTCAAAAATGTAAGACATAAATGGAAGATTTGAAATGGGCCTATAATTTGCCAGTTCACTAGGATCTAGTTGTGGTTTCTTAACAAGAGGCTTAATAACCACCAGCTTGAGTGGTTTTGGGACGTGACCTAAAGATATCGACGAGTTAATAAAATTGAGAAGCGGTTCTTCGGCTAAAGGTAACAACTCTTTCAGTAATTTAGTGGGTACAGGTCAGGATCTAATAAACATGTTGTTGGTAGGGCTGTCACTTTTGTGAAAAAATCATTTTCGATTTTTAAGACATAAGTGTTCATTGAATCGATTGTAAAATCGATTTTCCATGTCTAAAAAAAAAGACGTTTCCTTTTTCAACGTCAAATAACGGACGAACGTAAAGAGAGCGCTGGAAACGCACAAGTCATCAATATTTCTTATTTATTGGCATGAAGTTTCGTTCAGAATAACAAACAGCAACAGGAGTGCAACATTCTCGAAAAAATATATATGCAGAGGGGATGGCTGCCATAACAAAAGAAAAACATCACTGCAGGCTTCAACCCGGCTGCATTTATGATTTAGGCAATTCAAAAATCTCCAAGATTGTTTTAAATAATGATTCAATCCATTTCAAACAACTGTTCAAAAAGAAAACGCGCTCTGACTGCACTGATGTCCCAGGGACACTCAGGTACAGCTGCACAAGGTGGGGGTATTACTGCTAATTTCCACCACAAAAGCCAGTCGCTGTCAGCTTGCAATGGTCCTTTTCATAACTCAGAATCTGCTGTAACTAGATGCGCGAATGAGGCGAATTCGCATCTACCGCGCCGCGAAACCTGCAGACGCGTGTAAACGCATCTTAACATTGACTTAAAATTGAAATCATTCGCGCCAGACGCTCTATTCGCGTTTGGTGTGAACGCAGAGAGGTCGCTTTCGACGTCACGGGGTCTTTAAGGCGCGTAAAATTGCTGGTATTTTCTGTCTAGCTTTCGCAAGGCATACTGCACTTTCGGAATTCTTTATGTTCTTTTTCTGCTTGTTTGTGAGTTTTTTTTACATCTATATTTTTTAATTGTTTAATTATTTTATAATGAATAGTGCAAATATTTGGTTAAAATTGATTCCCTATTTTCATTTTCAAAACTTTTTTTGATTGGTCCGATCGATTGTGCAATCGATTTTCGAACTAAAAGTG
The DNA here is from genome assembly GCF_963082965.1 of Carassius carassius. Lineage (NCBI taxonomy): Eukaryota > Metazoa > Chordata > Actinopteri > Cypriniformes > Cyprinidae > Carassius > Carassius carassius. The sequence continues at coordinate 18,856,218 of NC_081784.1, forward strand.
ACAGCCCTAGTTGTTGGTTTAGATACAGTGATAAGTTTATTTAGCTCTTCCTGTCCTATATTTGTAAAGCACTGCAGTTTATCTTTGGGTGCGACGGATGAAACTGAAGTATTAGACACTGAAGAATCTACATTTGTTATTGTGTTTCTGATGTTATCTATTTTATCAGTGAAGAAATTCATAAAGTCATTACTATTAAATGGTAAATGGACTGCATTTATATAGCGCTTTCAACAGACCACATGGCCATCCAAAGCGCTTTACAAGTTGCCTCACATTCACCCATTCACACACTCATTCATACACCGACTGCGGTGTCAGCCATTCAAGGCGCCATCCAGCTCGTCGCGAGCAGCTGGGGTTAGGTGTCTAGATCAAGGACACCTCGACACTTGGTCAGTGTCACCTACATGAACCACTGAGCCACTGCCGCAAGTCATTACTATTAAACATTGATGGAATATTTGAATCAGGTGGCGTCTGGTAATTTGTTAATTTAGCCACTGTGCTGAATAAAAACCTTGGATTGTTTTGGTTATTTTCAATGAGTTTGTGTATATGCTCTGCCCTAGCAGTTTTTAGAGCCTGTCTATAGCTGGACATAATGTTTTTCCACGCAATTCTAAAAACTTCAAAGTTCGTTTTTCTCCATTTGCGTTCAAGTCTAGAAGTTTCTTTCTTGAGAGAGTGAGTATTACTGTTATACCATGGCTTGGCAATGTTCATTTTTCTCTAACCTTTTTCAATTTGATGGGGGCAACATCTTCTAATGTATTTGCAAAAATAGTGCCCATGTTGCCACTCATTTCGTCTAGTTCATGTGTATTTTTGTGTACACATAGCAGTTGAGATAAATCAGGCAGGTTATTTGCGAATCTGTTTTTGGTGGCTGGAACAATAGTTTTGCCCAAGTGGTAACGCTGAGCCATATAGTTAATATCAGTGATACGCAGAATGCACAATACAAGGAAATGGTCGGTAACATCATCACTTTGCGGAACAATATTTATATCAGTAAGATCGATTCCATGCAATATAATTGAATCTAGTGTAGGATTTAAAACAATGAGTGGGCCCGGTGACATTTTGCTTGACTCCAAAAGATTTTATTAGGTCAGTAAACGCAAGTCCTAATGAATCATTTGTATTATCAATGTGAATATTAAAATCTCAGACGATTAGTGCTTTATCAACTGTAAAGAAAGAAATTTGTGTTTTATGTATATGAATCAGTTATTTGTAAAACACTGCAAACTATTTTCACTGAACATACTTAGCTTTGACAGGATTTTAAAGGTGCTTTCACACTAGCACTTTTGGTGCTCACCTGGGTTCAATTGACGTCAGAGTTCGGTTCGTTTGGATGATGTGAAAGCTGTGTTCCAAACTCGGGTGCACACCCACGAACCGTACCCGAGTCCGCTTAAAAAGGGTGGTATGGGGTATGGTTCATGTGAACGCTGGTACGGTTCACTGCTGATGTGAGCTCAATCGTACCAAATTAATGACGTATTATTTGATGAAAATGTGTGTTTGTGTGTGTGTTTCACTCACTTTCCTGATGAGCGCTGACTGACGAGCTGCAAACAGAGAGCTTTATGTCTCATTTCTGTTTGCCTTTAGCGTTCTTTAGAGCATTTGCAGTACATTCGTAAGACAGACGCAACTGCTTTTATGTACCGAAGCTTTAGGGCTGAAACGATTCCTCGAGTAACTCAATTACAAATCTTTTTAATTTATTTTAAATCTCACGTCATGTTCTTTCGCAGTCATTTTTTTAATGTGACACAACGCGTTTACGTTACCCACAAAGCGGAAGGAGACACAAGCGCTGCGTCTGAAATCGCATACTGCAAGGAGTCAGCAGTGTTTTGTAGGGATGTCCAGATCCGATCACGTGATCGGAAATCGGGCCCGATCGCGTGGTTTCGGACTCGATCGGAATCGGACGTTATCTCCCGATCAGGACTCGGATATATATATTTATAGCTGTTTTATATTTGAATATATTTCAAAATGTAATTTATTGAACATCCTGGATCTGTTTTTTCGCTCTTCTTTATTCTTTTTTTTATGTATTATAGAAGTATCGGATATATATATATATATTCTCATTAAATTTTAACACATCTTTTGTTATGCGGTGGCACAGAGTTAGACCCTTTTAACTCCACACAGAAACAGCGACGCGTGCGGCATGACATCACTTTGTTTTCAAGAGCTGGTGTGAATAAATATAGATTCAAACTCAAAGAGACATGATAGTTTGCGCATGACCTGATATTTCATTCGGACTCAGGATACAGCGAGATGAACATCACAGAGCGCTAAACTCTCATGCAGTGTGTGTTTCATTCATACTCGAAGCCGGAGCGCGCTCTCGCGCTGATATCAGGAAATTCCTAATATGGACAAAAGCGTCCAGCTATGCTGTGGTGCGCACAGGAAAACAGAAACTTATGCAAACACGAAGACGTTAATATACGATCACGACAATAAATTGTTCTTCAAGTCATCTCCAGCAGGTGATAAATAAAGTATGAACAATGCAGTGCTGATTGACATGGTATTTATTACAGTATAGAAACTATTCTGCATTATTATGTGATAAACAGTGTTTGTAGTATATAAACAAATCATTATTATTTGTTATTGTCCAGCATTTATAGATTTCTAAGCCAATTTAAAGCTAGAAATTAGAGAAAAAATAAAGTTGCCTATACTACCAGTCAGAAGTTTTTGAACAGTAAGCTTAAGGTTTTTTTTTTTTTTTTTTTAAGAAGTCCCTTCTATTCACCAAGCCTGCATTTATTTGATCCAAAGTACAGCAAAACAGTAAGATTTTGAAATATTTTTACTAGCCTATTTAAAATAGCTGTTTTATATTTGAATATATTTCAAAATGTAATTTATTGAACATCCTGGATCTGTTTTTTCGCTCTTCTTTATTCTTTTTTTAATGTATTATAGAAGTATCGGATCGGGACTCGGTATCGGCAGATACTCAAAATCAAATGACTCGGACTCGAGGACAAAAAAACCTGATCGGGACATCCCTAGTGTTTTGATTTGAGGGCGCGGGCAAACGTAAAGAGAACGTCGTGGCGTGTGTCCATTGCAAGATAGAACTGGCATACCACAACTAGGGCCCTATGATTTTCGCAATGCAGAAAACTTGGCTTGATGATGCAAGTGAACCGTGGTTCAGACTCAAATATTGTAATATGAACACAGTCCAGCAGGGGCAGGGGAGGGGGGAGCAATCGAACTCTGGTTCGGACCAGGCAAGCGAACCAAGTGTGAAAGCACCCTAAGACTGCATTCATTTTGTCATTCAGTTATTATCTGGTAGACAAATAATGCAACATATTTAATATGTATATCCTATTGCATATTGCAGAGTAAACTAGCTGTACCAGAGCAACTGAGAAACCGTTGTGATGTGCTTTGAACTCACACAATGCGGTCATGTAGTTAATGGAGCTATCAATAGTACTAAACAAATCATAGTAGTTATTTGAGAATTGGCTTACTAGTCATATGGAGCAAAGTGTCCTGGAGAAGGAGTTCCGCTCCGACTCTGTTGGGGTGCAGGCCATCAGTGCGAAAAAGCCTAGGACGCTCCCAGAAAAGTTTCCATTTATTAACAAATAGCAGTTTCTGTTCTTTACACCATGACGATAACCATTCGTTTAAAGCAAGTCTACTGAACCTTTCGTGTCTTCGTTGATACGTGGGCAGTGGTCCTGACACGATGATCGTCGATGCGGGCATAGTGCTGCAAACCGTTTCGATCAAGTCCCTCTTCAGTGTCTCCATCTGGCGCAGCATGGTGTCATTAACCCCGGCGTGAAGCACGACCGCTCTGGGGCTCTCGTCGTCCTTCAACATCGAGAACACGAGCACCAGGGAAACAGTGAGTGTGCACTTTACCTAGTGTAGCACAGATGTGTCAGACGATGGAGTCTCGGACGATCACAGCATTGCATTCTGTCTCGCGGAGGGGAGTGACGCAGTTCCCGGTGGATATCTCGAAGACCGGAGGGAGAGAAGTCATCGCCCGGGGTCTGGCTCGCGTCCTCCGCTGTGGATGTCCTGGTGCCGGTGAAGGACATCTGGGAGGATCGCATCCTGGGTGCACCGGGCCTGTGCAGAGAAACACGCATAGTAGAGGTGGTCAAACTGTTAGCAGTGCACTGTATACTTACCCCGAATGTTTCCAGGGCGGCTCTCCGCTCTCTCAGCTGGGCCTGCCTCATCTCCAGGTCGCGAATCACTAAATGCAGCTCGAACGTGTCCTCACCTGCACTCAAAGGTAGACATACATCCACCATTAAAGCAAGTAAGATTGAGTAAAGTAATGGTAATCTGTGTGAATAGAGTATTAGCAATGTGTGCGGGATTAGAGGCAACCACGCTGTAAGCTAAATAGCAGACTTGGGAAAATAAAATAAAACTTGTGATAACAAGGAGCTCTGATTGTTTTTGTTGTAGAATACGATAGAGGATATATTCACACGTTATAGAAACGAAAATTATGGTGTATTAAATAGATTTTTCAGATAAAAAATAGTCTATAAAAAATAACATGACCGAGCTCAAACTCGATACACACTGCAGCAACAAACAGGAAGTGATATTATAATTGTCTTTGTTCTTACATTAAAAATTAATTAGTAGATACAATGTACATATGCTTTAACTTTGTAAATACCTGCATGTAGTAACATATGTGATACATTTTCGTAGTTATGTCTATAATTACACTGCTGACCCTACCTCTATGCCTTAACTCTCCCTTAAACCTAACCATACCACCCAACCTGTACCTAAACCTAACCGTATCCCACCCTAATACTATCAGAAGTGTTTGCAATACAACATGGACACAATTACATTGTACCTAACAATTAATTATTATTATTTTTCTAATTAACATAAGTACATAGTAGTTCAAAACCCACAATATAAAGTAGGACCCAAAAAGTAAAAGGTTTAGAAAGTCCACCAGATCTTCTGTTGTTACTGGCTGTGTTTAGCACCTAAAGCTCCGCATATCCTTCAGAAGAAAGTTGATAAGGGTTGTTTTTAGCAAGGTCTATGATAATTCTTTACAGTTTATTTGCAATTCATAGCAAATTGTTTTGTTAATTCTGTCTTAATGGAAGGAGGAGGAATTAAGTTAAACCGTAAACTGATTCAACTGCAAATCTACAGCTCATAGCAAAGCACAGTGGCTCACACACTATAAAAATAGCTAAAACAAATAAGGCCACCAGATTTTCCATTTAATGTTGCTCAATTTATGGTGGTAGTTACATCAGTTGTTTCTCAAGTATTTGCACAATTGTTCTTGAAGAGTTGAGGAAAGGGAAGCGTCTGTTTCTGTTTTAGATTTATACTCTGAACACTAGAAGACTGCTCCTCTTGTTCAACAGCAGACTTTGTCTAGCTTTAAATCACTCAGACTTTACCAGGGGACTAGACTCCACCGCAACACTAATTCAAACAGATTCTTCTCCTGTTGTAAGCCAGAAGAGTAGGCTGAGATGAAGGATGTGTCTTGACTCGAGGAAGTGTCACGTATCATTGGTATTCATCTGACCCAGTGATGTTCAGTTGTAGATTATATGTTTTTTTTTTCATCATACAAGCACTGATAAATCACTATAGAATATCATGTTTAATTTTTTTTTTTTTACATGTTTGCTTCTGTCACATAATAGTTTGTCATCATTCCATAATTTGAGTCTCATTTTATCTTTCATCTAAAAAAGTGATGTCTCATTCTGAGAGCTGTCTGGACAAACCTGTCACGCTAGAATAAAACAAAAAGCATTACTGAAAGAAATATATTCTTTACAAATGACGCAGTTTCACGGTCACACAGATGTTTTCATGCCAAGTCGTGTGGCATGCAAATAATAGGGTTCAAGAATCATACGCTGAGCATTGTGCCTGTGAATGCTTTAATTTTAGCTGTTTTAGATTGATGCATTTGATAGACTTTTCTGCAGTATTTTGTGCTGTTGGACTTTTTAAAATGAAATTTTATATGATAAATTAAATAGTGTAACACAGTAGTCTGTGGTTATCTGCTGAAGAAAGAGTGTGGATAAGTGTTTACAGCTGAATGGATACAGCTTATGTAGTAGTTTAAATGGTTCTGTTTACAAATGTCTTCCAGTTACAGGATTAAGGTGCTTTTAGGTTATTTTGGATTTAAGGTGGATTACAAGCCGATTTGATTTTGCTGATAATTAATCAAGCAGCATTTGCAAACAATTCCACTTTTGTGTTGATTCACTCTTTTGTAATGGTTTCTTTCTTATGAATTTTAAAATATTTCCCTTACAGCTTTATTTGTGTTGTCCAGCCAAAAGGAATGGTTCACCCAAAAATGTAAATTTGGAAAAAAATTACTCACCCTCAGGTCATCCAAAATATTGATGAGTTTGTTTCTTCATCGGGACAGAGAAATATAAGTTCGATATTTGCACTTCCAAAGGATGAGGCTGTAAAGAATCAATGGTCAAAATGAATCTTTACCACGATACCACAGCAGTATAATCCCAAACTTTTGCTGTGTTCCTGTCATTCCACTGACGACTGCTTCTCCAATCTTTGCGAGTTCAACAAAAGATTCATAAACAGCTTGTCTTTGAAAGTTGGCTCATTGCCCAGTTGTTTGGACCAGCTTGCTCCTCCGAATCACAACCTGTTAGTATGATTAATAATTGTTGCTTTAAAGTTCTGTTGAGCATTCCAAAATCTGTTGTGTTGTGTTGTGTATAGACTCAGTGCAGCTGTAGGACTCTGGCTAATTCTCGTTATAATTCTGCTAATCAGCTGTGTGTCTGGCTGCTATTGTCCAAATGTGTTGATTAATATTGGATGTCTGTGGTTTTTATTACTTAGAGTCATGATAAAGGAATGGTGGAATATATTGGTTTTGAAGCTGCAGTGATTTATCAGTACTCCTTGTCTGTGATCAGATAATGCATATACCATTATTGTTTGAGACTTTACTACCAAGTTGTGGGTACGGTTCACTAACAGAAGTGTAAAACAACCTTTTCCCCTCTGATAATTTATTTTTTAGAACAGAGTGAAACACTATCAATATTATCGATGCCATCTTCTCGGTCTGTACACTGTGTGCGCTCTCCAATTATTGATAAGCTGTAATCCAGTAATGTTGATGGGCGTTCTGTTTTCGACATGAGCTGTCCGCAGTAGACCAATCACAACAGACCGGGTCAACGGACCAGTCAGAGTAGCCTCACGCAAAGGAGGGGTTTAGAAAGATGAATCTTTTGAGAGTCATTGAGAAATTTAAATGCATATTATAAGACCTTGCATGCATGTAAACCTGTAGTCTGGGACTCCAAAAACCAAATTATGAAGCTTTCAAATGGCATAATAGGGACACATTAAGACATTAAAACAACATTAAACTGTCACTGATCAAAATAATATTCCATAATCAAGTTCCTAGTGGAAAAAGTCTCCTGTTGTCCTCTCACATCAGAATCCACCAAAATATTTATAACTCCTTTGCACTCTTTTTGCTTGTAAATGGTGCTTGAGATAAATTTCTTTAACTTGAGAAAGCAATAGGCTCTTATAATATAAATAGCAACAGTTTGAAATAAAAACGTCTTGATGGATTTGCAGCACAAACACTGCAACTTCCTCTTCAGTAAAAGCGTCCACTATAAGAGGATCAGACAGACTCATATGACTGAAAATGCACTCAGACGACATTTACCCGCAGTTAACTAAAAACTGAAATGTGCCGTACACAAATGTTGAAATCCTTATTATGTTAACGTTGTCCAGGATGGTGTATCACTTTAGGACAGCTAATGAACTAGTGCTGCGTTTAGCCTAAGAACCTCCCTTTTTGCACACTGTGATTGTGAATAGTCTGCTGATTGTGCATTGGCAGTGTTTTTCATAAATCAGAGGTTGATGCAAACCCGGTGTAGTTTGATAGTGATGTCTATTCTACTTTTCTGCAGTGGGGTGTAACCATGGAGAAAGCCAACAACAGTTTCCCCAGTTTCAATGAATTGGATGACTACCTCACCAGACGCAACTCCAACTTTGTGTGGCTCCTCGTGGGTAAGTGGGCATCTGATGTGATTTAGACATTGTTTTCATTTTTCAGATCATAATTAGAAAAAGGTCTAGACTAGAGGTGCCTAGTGCATTGCATTGAGCCTTAAGTTGACAAACACACAATTTCCATTTTAGACTACTTTATTTCCACCATTTGTCTGAAATAAAAGAATTGTATTTATAAATGTAATTTATGATTTTTCTTTTATCTATATGTAAACAACTTTTAACCGATGCATGAAGCTTGATGCTTGATGCATGATGCATGAAGTGGTGTCAGAACACAAGTCTGTCAGACAAGTCTGAATCAAGAACCTATAGCTAGCAATGCTTTATGACAACGACATCTCAGATGGCAGATAAAAGTAAACGATAAATAAATGAGTTATCGTTACAAAAGTGCATTAGTGGTGTATAGCATACCGCCTCCTGCTGCACAACACTGACATGACAGCTGAAGTAAAATAAGGATCTGTCTGAGGAGAGCCAATACAGATCAGTTAAAAATTGCTTTATTAGCCCGGATTGTGATCCTTGAAATTGGCTCGGGACATCCCTAGTTGAATTTAATAGCTTTTTTTTTCATTTTAACCTTTAATATTATAATAATGTTCCAAATTAAAGGGTTCCTTGTGTAGTTCACAGCTTCGTTTAGGAGAGATTTTTTCCCTTAAGAAAATCAAACCGTAAGAATCGGCAGATAACATTCTGAATAATCAGCTATTGATAACGGCAGAAAAATTCTGTATCGGTTGTTCAACTTATTATATGAAATAAATATTTTATTCAACAAGGACACATTAAATTGATTAAAAGTGACAGAAAAGACATTAACAATGTTACAAAAGATTTCTGCGTCAAACAAATGCTGTTTTCTGTTTGTTGAATCATGTATCATGTATCACGGTTTCCACAAAAATATTTAAGAAAGACTTTTAAAGAAACCTTAAAAAAATCTTACCAACCCCAAGCTTTTTAAATGGTGTAGATCTCCTGCAGGTGACTCGTTTAGCTTGTGTTATTAGCTTGATAAGGCTTATACTCCATTATTAAGGATGGTGGTTTAAGCATTTGTTGTGTTTGGATTTATGTTTTTTCACAGCCACTATTATGTCATGTGGATGGATCATATACCTGACATACTACAATTCCCGTAATATTGGACTCATCCTCACCCTCATCATTAATCGTCTCTATAAGAATGGATACATACACATCGGTGAGTTAGCCTCTTTTTTTTCATGATCAATTTTCTGTTTCATACGTTTATTTATTAATTTATTTTACAGGTTCATTCTCATTCTCTGTGCTGTCTGGCAAGGTCATGTTCCGAGATGTCTATTTCATCAATGAAGACATGTCGATCAGGTAAACAACACAGTATAATTCAAACTCTGTCCTTTTTTTATTCAATTTCTTTTTATTATCCATTGCTTTTTTGACTCTACTTATCCTTGTTGTCTGTGTGTTGAGCATCATCTCATTGTTTATGGGTGATATTCCATCTTTATTTACTGTATTGGTAACTTTTTTTCAGAATTCAAGATGGGTTACTTATATTTCGTTGGTGGAAGATGTACAACCCCAAACAGAAACAACATGGTCAGTGCAAAAGCATAACGAATAACCCACAGAAATTGTGCAAGATTTATGTTGTTGCTTTTGTTTAAGGGATATTGTTTAAATATAACATCAATCCCACAAATTTTGTACTTGTTTTTTTGATTGGGTTGATCTGTATTTTCAGTGAAACTTCTCCATGAATTGTGGGTGAAATGCATGTGTAATGATACATTGTTGATTCTGCTGTTTCCAGATCCAAAGGCTGAGACAAGGGTCTATGTAACGGTTAACGGCTTTGAGTTCCATGTGTATAATCGCACGGATCTGTACGCTCGGCTTCAGGAAATATTTGGCCTAGAGCCCACCCTTATCCCACCCCACCAGGATGAGGAGAAAGGGCGAGAGCAGAGGGATAAATCCCTGGAGAGGTAAACACTGTGCTAATACAAGAAAAAATAAACCGGCTTAGATTCTGCTTCCTAAGATTAAAGGGGTCATATGATGTTGCTAAAAAGAACATTATTTTGTGTATATGGTGTAATGCAATGCGTTTATGCAGTTTAAGGTTTATTTTTTATTTACATTATTTTACACATACTGTACATTATCGTTTCTCCTCTATGACTCTCCTTCTAAAACGCATCGATTTTTACAAAGCTCATCATTCTGAAAAGCGAGGTGTATGCTGATTGGCCAGCTATCCAGTGTGTTGTGATTGGCCGAATTACTCAAGCGCGTGACTGAAATGTTACGCCTCTTACCATACTGTGATGCCTTGTCCCTAGTGCGATAAGACAAACCCAATAAAATCCTTTTTTTTTTTTTTAAATGAGGCATTTGTTGCATTCTGTGGGGACATAATTACTGATTATAATGACTTGTACTGTCTTTTTACACGTTGCGTATTGACCCGCGTAAACATAAAACCAAACAAACAACAGGCGCCACTCTACACTGCTTAAAACTCAAATTCTTTAAATATGAAAACATACTTCCAAGTCAGAAAAGCAGGTATTGTAGGCTAATCTCCCAGGTTCAGGAAACAGCCCTCTGTAAAATGCGTTGCACACACACAAATATTTTTTATGGAACCGTGTTGTTAATACAACTTAACCACTGAGTGAATGTCAAAATGGGTTTGTTTAATTTTACGACATCTATCATAATTTTATATCTAGCATCATGTTGCTTGAGCATTTCCACATGCAGGCAGTGTCTTTGTTGGCTACAAAACCATTGATTTATTTTTATGGAATATTCTAAGTGGAATCTAAATAATGGCATTCGCAAAGATTCTTTTTTTTTTTTCTTAGACAGTAAAGATGCAGTACTTCATATCTGAAGGTGCTCATGAATGAAGATGTTTTTGTTGTTTTTGAAGTGTTCACATCAAAGCTGAGACTCAGGACCCGTCAACTTCCTGGAGGTCTCTCATCCCCGTCTTCAAAGTCAACATCAGTACAGTGAGTAGCAGTCAGTGTTTCTCTCATTCACCCATTCCTTGTCTGACATCAGCATGCTCCTACTTGCGTCATTCATACTCTATACTGTAACAAAGAACTCTACTTAATATTCATCTACTTAATATTCACCTTCTTATGCCTCAACTTACCTAGCTCTCGCTGGTCTTGCCCTTAGGGACGTGTGGCATTCGGTAATCACCATCTTCCCCAGACCCTGTGTATGAATTTTGACGATGCCTTCCTGACATATGCCACCAAACCACCTAGCAGCCACTTGGATCAGTTCATGCACATCGTGAAGGGTTCTCTGGAGAACGTCCGTGTCATGCTGGTGCCCAGCCCACGATACCTGGGCCTTCAGAATGATGAGTGAGTCTAGAAATCTCTGGTCTGTCAGAGTAAATTAGATTAAATTTTTTCATCATTGTGCAAATGCAGTACATGAAATAGCAATAATCTAACCTGATGTGCAAAAAGGCATACTATATATTATTTAGAGATTGCATGAAATCACCTGTTAAGCACAGTTTCTTGTGTTGGCATGTTAACTTTTGAAGCAGTCAATAATAAGTCAGAAATGTGGATGTGCTTATAACTGCAACATGTCATTAGTTTACATTTTAAATGCTTATATCTGAAAAAAAAAAGTTTGTCTGTCTACTTTTGAAGGGAAACTGGCATTTGGATTACACACATGGCTACTAATATTATTTAATGGGGTGCTGATTGTGTGAACTAAAGATGGCCCATTCAGTGCAAATGGGATGTAGTATAAATAGAGAAGGTGCTGTGTTCAAGTGATAATGAGGTGTATGTGGCCATTGACCATTATAGTGCACATGATGTGGTGTATAAATAGAATATGGCAATATGACTTGATTGATGCAGGGTATAAGAAATGGCAAATAACCACTGCATTTCAAGTGACATGGTTTGCAAATAGAGATAAGTTAAGAAGAGAAAAAATAGTTACATACAGGAAATATCAGCAAGACATTTGTGCAGGTTTTATACACGCAAAAAAATGGTCCGATATTAAAAAAGTTAGAATTTATATAAATGAAAAGTGACCTTTGCAGTGAATATCACATGGTTAATATAGAGCACTGAGTGACGTGGTGTTAAATAATGCAGAGTAAAATTTTTTTAAAATGGCACAAATATGCAAACTGGCAGAAATATAGTACAGATTGTTCAGCTACAGTTTTTTTAAAGGTGAATCTGCAATAGTGAGTACCATAGTCTTTTGCTGCATTATGAGGCAATGAATTTGCTCTAATGTGTGTGTGTGTGTATTGTTGTTTAAATATAATTATCAACGGTTATTAATGTTAAGGTTAATTTAATTAATCAGAGCTGTTCATTTGTTCCATTAGTTAACAACAGTTATACGCTCTGATCTGTGTAATTTAATTTAGATTGAAAATCTCAAAGTAAACATGGGTTAATTTTCATTGATGAAGTGAATTGGTATGCTAGAAAATGAGTCTTGATTGTCAGCTGATTTATATGTAATGAGTAGTGATCTGTAGTGGTCATTTAAAGAGTGATTCCCTGACTCTAGACCACCCAGGCTCATGGGAGAAGGCTTTGTGGTCATGCAGTCGAATGATGTCGACATCTACTACTACCAGGATGAAGCAGGTAATCATTGTGATTGCTTAATCTTTTTTTCTTTCATTAATTTGTAAATAAGTCTGATCTGGGTAGAGTTGCACCAGCCATAAGTTCTTACTTAAATTAGAACATTAATTCTACACTAGAGTCTCAGTAACTACTAGCTAGTTTGTAACTAAATCTATACATTATTTGGTTGCACCAGTTGTTCGTAAGGCCATTGGGTAGCTAATAGTCTGTAAGCTCTCCATAATGTAATGCATAGTCACATAATAGATGTTTACCCTAAATCATACAATAGAGGCCTTCAAATACGCGAGCAGATCTTGTTTAAATACTGTGAATTTCAATGTATCGTTCATGCTAACTTTTTGCCTCGTAACCTAACGGTAAAAATAAGTTTACATTAAAAACGATAACATTACAGGCTATAGGTAAGGTATTTTTATATGTAAATAACATTCAGAAGCTGTAATTGAAATATAATATAAGGATAAAAAACAAACAAACATATGAAATGCCCCCAATTTATTATTATTGATTTCATTTGACATGCGCAATACGGACTAAAGCACACAGGCGCATTGTAGATGCGGTGTTGAAGAAGTGCTAAAATAAGAAACAAAGTATGTTTATTCATATATTGTTTTCTCTTTTAATGTGTACATGAGTGTAAATGTCAGCAGCATCATTATATGTCTAAAGAATTGATGGTTGTTGGGTAAGAGAAGAGCATATTGATGCAGTTCACACAGTCTTGCTATTTTATTCCAACCGTCACTCCTGACTGGACACTTCCTTTAATATTTAGTTTATACATAGTTACGCTTCAACTAAGGGTTATGGTGCAACGAAAAAATATTTAGTAATGCGTAACTAAGTGCCCATTTATGTCAAAACTAGACTAAGTAGTAACTTGCATACGGCTGGTGTAGCCGGTCTTTAGTATAGAAGTGATGAGTGTTTTACAAATGTTTCCTGTGTGTTTTTAGGTTTGGTCCCAGAGGAACAGGAGAATGGAGATACAGAAGCCTGCTCTGAAGATGCCAAGCTACAAGACTTGCCTCCATGCTGGGGTTTGGATATCGTGTGTGGCAAAGGAACAGACTTTAACTATGGCCCATGGGCCGACAGACAGAGGTACACAATCTCGCTCACATGGTTGTAGTTTTGCTTGTGGTTTTTTTGTTCAGGTTGTGGAAGGCTTATTAAAGCTGTTACATTTATGTGAGATTCTATTTTCTGGTCAGTATTACTGCTTGATTATTATTATTATTACTACTTTTGTCTCACCGCTTTACTTGTAGTAATTTAGCATTGGCACACTACTTTCAGGGCTCCAAACTGCTCCTAAAATGGCCAGTGGCAACTGTATAAATTTACGTACAAATTTATAAATTTGCGTGTACCGTATTTTCCGGACTATAAGTCGCACTTTTTTTCATAGTTTGGCCGGTCCTGTGACTTATAGTCAGGTGCGACTTATTTATCAAAATTAATTTGACATGAACCGAGAGAAATGAACCAATAGAAAACATTACCATCTACAGCCACGAGAGGGCGCTCTATGCTGCTCAGTTCACCTGTAGTCTACACTGAGCAGCATAGAGCGCCCTCTCGTGGCTGTAGACGGTAATGTTTTCTCTTGGTGCTTGTTTCTAAATAAATGTGACTTATAGTCCAGTGCGACTTATGTTTTTTTTTCCTCGTCATGACGTATGTTTGGACTAATGCGACTTATACTCAGGTACGACTTATAGTCAGAAAAATACGGTAATGCCTTTTTTCCCTAATTGTTTTGTGATCACATATTTTGTCATGTTGACATAATAAACTGAGACGACGTGCTTCAAAGTTTTAGATGAAAAACAGTCCTCAATTCAAACCCTAGCGTTGACAGCACATCTGCTAATGAAAAAGCAGCTCCAGTTCTGGCAGCGTGAGTGAGATTAAAAATTACGGAGACATGCAAAATAAAAGTGCAGAAAAGCAGTGTCTATTTCATGCACAACTTGAACAATCTACAATGGGTAAAGCTGTCAGCTGTGTGGATATTTAGCAATATTGTTTCTCATTTATAATGGATTCTAATATGGATTCTTGTTATCAAGATCTTAGTCTACATGCTTGTTTCTGTTAATGCATGAACTTCATATTATTTGTAGTGCTTTTGCCATTCAATAAACACAATTAGCTTTGTGCTCTATTACCTTTTGATAAACAAAATTAGGGCTGTAGCTATCGAATATTTTAGTAATCGAGTATTCTACCAAAAATTCCATCGATTAATCGAGTAATCTGAAAAAATGTGTTTTTGCTTAATTAAAGAGCAATATTAATTATGCAAGAGAAAATAAGACTCCTGGGTCTCTTAAAATGAACAACTAAGTTTCCTTTTTAAGAAAATGTTTATATTTATTTTTTAAATGCATAGAATGCAATGCATATATCAAAAATAAACATTTAATTATTATGCATTGTTTCTCTGTCTGTACTTGTACTGTGAACAATGACAATAAAGTTGACAGATGAATTAAGTGCATTTAAGTGCCATTCAGTT
Organism: Carassius carassius; assembly: GCF_963082965.1. Classification (NCBI taxonomy): domain Eukaryota; kingdom Metazoa; phylum Chordata; class Actinopteri; order Cypriniformes; family Cyprinidae; genus Carassius; species Carassius carassius. The sequence continues at coordinate 18,871,545 of NC_081784.1, forward strand.
GGGGTTTTAAATAAAGCATTTTCTGAGATGCACATTAAACACATAAAACATTAATTTAATTTATCTTTTAATTATTGAAAATTAAGCAAACTTAACTTTTTGGTAAACAAAGGGGACTTACTATTAAAAATAAAACATGGAAGAAATGTGTGATTAAACCTTTAAAAAAAATAATGTTCGAATTTTTTTTTTTTTTGTAGTAGGCTATGAACATTCTGCTTAACAATAGTAATACATATCTGGCAAATAATTGTCATTAAACTGGACTTTTATTTTGACGGGTTGACGTACCTTTACAGTTCTGTGTATGTGATGTGACGCTAGTTTTACTCAAATCAAACGTTCAGATGCTCATGAAGTGACTCTTAGAGCAATTCTGGAGATGTTGTCCATGTGTTCACATCCTTATTTAGTGAGACAGCAGACGCTGAAATCACCGCGAGCGTCACGCGCGCTTCAGTGTGTGTGATTAAAGGAAGAAGCGCTTCTGCTCCATTCATTAACAGAGACATGCAGAACATGCAGGATCCATATTTAAATAGACTGTTCCGGCTTAATATTTACAGATATTAATCTATATCGTGATTTGATGTAAGTGCAATTACCTATTTTTGATTAATTCATTTAAAAATTGGCAAATTCTGTGCCATTCCGCGTTAAACTGTAAATTCCGTTTTTATGACTGGAACTTATGATTCCCTCCGCGTTTTCTGCATCGCGGAAATCATAGGGCCCTAGTTGTGGTATGCCTGCTCTATCTTGCAATGGACACATGCCACAACGTTCTCTTTACGTTTGCCAGCGCCCTCAAATCAAAACACTGCTGACTTGCAGTATGCGATTTCGGATGCAGGCACGCAGCGCTTGTGTCTCCTTCCGCTTTGTGGGTGATGTAAACGCATTGTCACATTAAAAAAATCACTGCGAAAGAACCTGACGTGAGATTTAAAATAAATTAAAAGAGGCTTCGAGGCAGAGGAATTTGCCTCGATCATTTTTTGTAATCGAGTTACTCGAGGAATCGTTTCAGCCCTAAAATATCAGCTTTAAAATTCTGTCAAATTCATAATGAAATTCAAACAATAAATACCGTTTTGACGCTCTTTAATGCGCCACAAATTATCACTTTAGCGCCTCAGTTCAAGTGGCACGTGAACCCATCATATCTTTCTCTTTACTACTATAGTACGAAATAGACATGAATAGACATCAAAAGGTATTTTATAAGAAATCCTACAGTACAGCTTACTGAAATGTCTCAAGTAATCGCTCATTCAATTTTTCAAACTGCGGAAAACATGTAAAGTTGGTAGACCATGCCAGTTCTTCCCAAATTCTACCAGGACATAAATTTCCCCACACGAGGTGATAAGACATTAGATCACTGCTGTTAAACACACTACAGGACAGTTACAAACCCCACCCCTGACCAGCATTTGGCAAAGGTGACCACATTAGCATACTGCTGTTACCAGCCTACAGACAATGCCTCAAACAGGAAAAAACTGTTTTCTCAAAACTGTTTTTAAAACAGTTCACAGATGGAGTGAAGATGCCATCTCCACACTGCAGGACTGCTTTGAATCCATAGACTGGCAGATGTTTCAAGATGCAGCAGGAGACAACAACATACATGAATACACAGATTCTGTGATATGCTACATTAACAAATGAACAGATGATGTTGTCCCATCCATTTATGTTAAGTCATTTTCAAACCAGAAACCATGGGTCAACGGTGAGGTGCATGCCAGATTAAGAGCACGAACTGCTGCCTTCAACTTTGGGGATCTAACTGCTTACAAGAAGTCCAGGTATGACCTTCAAAGAACCATCAAATTAGCCAAAAGAGACTTTAGGGACAGAGTGGAGTCAGAATATCATGGCTCTGACCCCTAACGCATGTGGAGCAGTTTGCGCTATGTCACTGACTACAAAGGAAGAAAAAGCACTTTGTCTACCTCCTTACCGGATGAGCTCAGTACATTCTATGCTCGCCTTGAGACAGGCAACACATTCCCTGCTATGAAATAACTGCTGACCTTGACACCTGCCCTCTGGTTCTAACCACAATAGAAGTGAGTAAGGCCTTCAAGAGAGTCAATGGCTGGAAAGCTTCAGGTCCAGATGGCATTCACGGATGTGTCCTGAGGGCCTGTGCTGTCCAGTTAGCAGATGTCTTCACCAACATCTTCAACCTTTCCTTGAGACTAACGGTGATCCCCACATGCTTCAAGCAAACCACAATCATCCCTGTTTCAAAAATAACAACTGTCTCCTGCCTGAATGACTACCGCCCTGTAGCACTGACATCAGTCATCATGAAGTGCTTCGAACATCTAGTCAAATCCCACATCTACTCCTCTCTGCCTGACACTTTGGACCCATTCCAATTTGCTTATCGCTCAAATAGATCCACTTATTATACACTTTGCCCTGGAACACTTGGAGGGAAGAGACACATATGCGGATGCTGTTCGTTGATTACAGCTCTGCATTTAACACCATCATCCCTACCAAACTTATAGCCAAACTGAAAGATCTGGGTCTTAACAGTCACTTAGGTAACTGGTTCCTGGACTTCCTGACCAGCAGACCCCAGGTGGTTCGAATTGACAATCACACATCCTCCTCACTTACACTCAGCACTGGCGACCCACAGGGATGTGTACTCCGTTCTCTCTTGTACTCCCTGTTCACTTACGACTGCTCTGCTAAGCATAGCTCCAACATCATCCTCAAATTTGCTGATGATACAACTATCCTAGGACTCATCAATAATGGCGATGAGACATCCTACAGAGATGAGGTTAATGCACTCACAGCATGGTGTGCTGATAACAATCTCTCTCTAAATGTCAGCAAGACCAAGGAGATGATCGTGTACTACAGAAAGTCACAGTTCCCATTCACATCAGTGGAGAGATAGTAGAGACCATTAAGAGCTACAAGTTCCTTGGCATTCACATCTCTGTGGATCTTTCCTGGAGCCTACACACAGAGACTTACATTCAGAATGAGAACAGCCCTTCAGTGTCTCTACTTACTGTGGAGGCTGAAGAGGTTTGGCATCTCCTCTAACATCATGTCAAATTTCTACTGCTGCACTATAGAGAGCATTCTGACCGGCTGCATCAATGTATGGTACGGCAACTGCTCTTCTTTCGACCGCAAAGCTCTTCAGCGAGTGGTGAGAGCAGCAGAGCTCATCGTTGGACATAAACTCCCAGCCTTACAGGACATCTATCAGACTCGCTGCTTGAGAAAGGCTCGCAGCATCATCAAGGACTGCACTCACCCTGGTCTTCACCTGTTTGCCACACTGCCATCTGGCAGACGCTTACGATCCATCTGATCACGGACAACCAGACTGAAGAACAGCTTCTATCTTCAAGCCGTCAGACTGCTTAACAACCAGCTATCCTTCATCTAAAACCGGAATACATGCTGATCTTATGTTTACTTTTATTGTACTTACACTGCCACTTTTTAATATTCCTTCATGTAGCTCTGTAACACTCTACAATGACATTTTGGACATTGCTCTACTCAGAAATACAAAATCAGAATGTGTGCTGCTCTTAAGTTTATTTATTGCATCTGCATCTGCACTGCCACTTTTATTTTCTTTCATGTAGCTCTGCGACACTCTACAATGACATTTTAGACACTGCTTTACCCCGATAATCTTAAATTAGTACCTCAGGACTACTTATGACTACTTATAACTCTTAACACTGTCTACACTTATTGTATCTGTTACTGCCACTTATTTGTATGTAATGCTCTGTCTGTGTCTGTTCTGCCTATGGTTTACTGAAGTCACTCAAAATCTCAGTGCCCTCCACGTACGTCTATGTCTGTTTATGTCCTGTTATTGTATGTCTGAGCCTCGTCACAAGCATTTCAATGCCCAGTTTTCCCCAGTGTTAACTATGCAATTAACAAATAAAAGCCTCTTGACTCTCTTGAGGTAGCAATACATTTACCTCAGAATAACCATTCGGTGTCCATAAGCTCATTAGTCAGCTAGGGTAAAAAAATAACAAGCATTTTGCTAAATATATGTTCTGTATTGCATATTCATATTTTTACGTAACCTGTTGTCTACATAAGAAAAAAATGCAAGGTGCTAAAAATAAAATTGAACACCCATATAATTGCATGTTACTAATGAAGAAAAACAGACTGGATGTGAGCAAGACATGTGACAATATTTATAGGATGCTTTGAGGAGGAACTCAAACTACACTACACTACACAAACTACATGACCAAGCGATGCTGTTATAATTATGGTCAATGTTATTGGCACAGATTCTATGTAATACATTTTTGTTTTGATTGTGTATATAGTTCTCAAGTTGGAAAAGACACTTTAAGTAATCCATATTTTCCAGGATATCTACAAGATGGAATAAAATGCTAATAAAGACAAGAAATGATGAGAAATAAACGCATGACATTGACTGTAATGTTAAAGTGTAAAAACACTTTTTTTTTTTTTAAGTCTCTTATGCTCAAGGCAGCATTTACATAATAATAATAATAATAATATAAAAATAATATAGTAAAATATTATTCTCATTTAAAATAAGCATTTCCAGTTTTTATATATTTAAAAATATATATTTTATTCCTGGGATGGCAAAATTGAATTTTCAGGAGACATTACTCGAGTCTTTAGTGTCACAATCCTTCAGAAATCATTCTGCTGATTTGCTGCTCAAGAAACATTTCTTATCATTATCAATGTTGAAATCGGTCGTGCTACGTAATTTTTGTGCAGACCGTAATACTTTTTTTTTTTTTTTGGTATACTTTGATGAATAGAAAAAATGTAAAAGAACAGATTTTATTTAAAATAGAAGTCTTTTGTAACATTATACATGTCTTTACTGTTTTTCTTATTCAATGTAATGCATTTTTGCCAATTGGAAGTATTAATTTCTTTCAAAAACAAAGAAAATGTTACTGACCCCAATACGTTTATCATCCATTCATTACACCGTTGTTTGACCACCACAGAGACAGCCTGTGGAAGTTCTTCCTGCCTGCAGACTGTCAGCCAATGAAAGTGAGCGATGTCGCCACACCAGGCAAACCTCGACAGATCCTTGCCTTTGAGCTGCGTATGAACATCATAGCTGATGCGACAATAGACCTGCTATTCACAAAGAACAGGGTATTTATGTGCATACAAGCCTACTTATTCATTTTCAGTCACACACTGCTATGCATAAATGTTTGCTAGGGCAAAGTTTGCTTGCAATCATATGAACAATGTGTAGGAAACCTTTTGTTGTTGTTTACTCACTAACCCATAATCCATTTGTCTTCACAGGAGACGAATGCGGTCCATGTCAATGTAGGAGCAGGTTCTTACCTTGAGATCAACATACCCATGACTGTTGGGGACAATGGTAACTTTCAAGCTTAACAGAATAATAATACGCAGTTAATGAGGGTGACATTTGAGAGTTTTTGTTTGTTTAATGTAAATTGACTTGACGCATCATTATTATGAACTGCCATTTTCCCCTCCTGGGATTATATTTTACTATTTCTAACCCTGTTTTGTCTCTCTATTTCCATTCAGGTTATTCTCCCACTGTTAAAGGCCAGTTATTACATGTAGATGCAAGCAGCAGTATGCAGTACAGGACACTTCTAGAGGCTGAGATGCTGGCTGTGAGTGCGGCACATGATTTTATTGTTTATAAATGTTATGCAAACCTGCCCTGGATAATTAGGCTGGTCTAGGGTCATGTTTACCAGACTTGATCATACAGACTCCAAGCGTAGCCCTTCAGTACACTGAATAACTTGAAACATTTAGTGCACAGAACTGATAATCTTCAGTTCTGATAATGGGACCTTTGCTTGCTGCAGGCGATTTGAGATGTGACAGTAATTGTCTTGAAATGTATCGTTGAAGATGGCAAATTTGTTGCAAAGCATGAATTCAGCGAAGTAATACAGTATTTGTAATAATTCATGTATTGCATATTGCAAGGCCTTTTCTACTTTGCTGACATTCACCCACACAGCACTTTGGGGAGGATTGTAGCATCAGCATTAGGGCTGTCACTATTATGAAATTTGTCTAAAAATAGTCACTGTTATTGTGATTAAATGTCTATTTTTGGGCTTTGGCGATTATGAGGATTATGCTGATTACCACAATTTATTGTCTGGTTTTTATGGCTTTCATTATATAATTGTGATTAATTTAAGGGTTCGGTAAATAATTCTGATGTTAAAGGGTTAGTTCACCAAAGAATGAAAATTCGTCCATCTTCTACTCACCCTAGAAGCATCCTAGGTGTACGTGACTTTCCTCTTTCAGAATAATCCAATCAAAGTTATATTACAAATTGTCCTTGCTCTACCAAGCCTTTCAATGGGGGTAAGCAGGTGTTTGTTGTCAACAGTTCAGATGACGTGAAATAAAGTGCGCGCATCTGTAATAAAAAGTCCCTCACATGGCTCCGCGGGGTAAATAAAGGCCCCCTGTAGCCAATCCATGCGTTTTTGTAAGATAAATATCCAGAATTCAAACATAATAAACACTTTTTTTTCTAACTTCTGCTGACTGTAAATGTGAGGGACAGAATTATATTTACATTGTTAAATTTAAAGTTACCCCTTAACTTTTAATCTATTTTTGAGTTATTATTTTGCAGTGTAAGATTGCATAAGAGTATTCAAATTATAAGAATCAGCACAATCCACTAAATACTTTCTTCCTCATTACATTACTACATTTAAAATATAATTTAGCAGCAAAAACAATATCTTGAAAAATCTTTGGTGCACATTATATAATTTAAACATGCTTATTCTGTTGACTATTTGTATTCTTTCAAAATACATTCATGAAAATAAGATCGAAATCATGAGAAAAATAAAAGTTTTTAGTAATCTTTCTGTGTGCAAAACTTTGATCATGTGAAACACTTCAAACACTTCATGGCACAAAGCTCTTATGCACATCCAGGGTGCAGAATGATGTACTTGAAGCACATAAGTCACAGCGCACTGCATTCCACACTACAACTAAAGAGAAAGGAAATGAGAGAGCAATGAACTCTAGCAAGGTATAATTTTTTTGTGAATCCATAGACCTTTATCTACACATCAAGTTTTATAATAATAATAATATTTCATCTTGGAAGGAGAGTTTAACCCGGCTGACTGTCATAACTGAAAGCGGAGAATGACTGCCAGCTGTAGCAGAAGGAAGATCAATTTCTGTAAACTAAAATTTAACAATGTAAATATAATTCTGTCCCTCACATTAAGATATGGTATGGCTTCAGATGATAAAGGCTATACAGTGCATGAAAACCAAACTGGTGCTCTTCTGTTTCTTTTGGTGTATGACTCCCCTTGTGGCATATAAAAAGCACAATAATTGCCCCCCCCTCGTCCCAATAAAAGCTGTTACAACACCTTCAAATGCTAAAGCTAAAATAACCGAATGAAAAAAGCTAGATAAAGCAACTAGTGAACCAACCTGCTTGTTAACAGCTTTCCTTGTACTCCTCAGTTCCATGTCATAGCCAGTTACCCACGCGTGTGGAACATGCCTCAGTCCTGGCAGTGTGAGATTGAGGTTTACAAAGCCATGTACCACTTCATCTATGCACAGAAGAACTTCTTCACAGGTAATGCTCATCTCTTACCTGTAACTACCTTGTCTGAAGTCCATCCTCCAGCTGATCTCCTCCTGTTGTGATCTGTAGATCTGATTAAGGACTGGGCCAGTGACAGTGAACCGGATATCTACTCATTTGTACCATATTCGTGGAAGTTTAAGGTACTCTTTCACCAGTTTGAGATGATTTGGGCTACCAATCAGCACAACTGGATCGACTGCTCCACCAAACAGCAGGAGAATGGTGAGAGAGACTTTCATAATGGATGTGACGCTGGGAAAAAACTAATATAGTCTATGAGAAATGTAAACACTGTAGGAGATCTAACAAATTAATGTATAAACACTGCACACAATTTTGACAGTCTGTCTTTTTGATCGTGATTTAGGAAAATGTAAAAGACAAAACTGATGTGATGATGCATACAATAGTTTGGATTGGATTTGTTGAATTGAATTAAGCTAGATTTTGTGTGTGTAATATTTATTTGTATATTTACATGCTGCTTGATTGAATATTGAATATTAATTATAACAAACATTATTTGTATTCTACCTTTCATGAAAATTTCCGGAAATGTAGCTCAAAGTGCTTTACAATAAATAAAAAAGTACCAGTAACTTCACATGAGAGCAAATAAAAATACCTTAATATAACATAAGATAAAAGATGTAACCAACTTTATAATTATAATAAAAGCTAAAATTGGTATACACAAAATGCATAACAAGGTAATAATAAAAGAAAACATACTATGTACATAGAATGCTTCAGAAGTGATTTTTTGTTAAAAGCCAAAATAAAAAGTATTTAGCTTTTTTATTAATTTCATTTTTTTTCTGATCAAGCCGTCTAAACAGTCTAAACAAAGCCTTTGTCATTTTAATACTTTGTTAAAGTAGTGCCAAATAAAAGGAATATAGACTGTAAAACAATGCACAAAGCTCACTTCTAAACATCAGTTTAAACTTTAGAATCAGCTTGACTTTATTTTTCTTGATTTCTGAAAAACGTGTAACCTACTGATGCTCTTTATTATCACTCTTTGTCTGTAGTTTATCTTGCTGCCTGTGGGGAAACGCTGAATATTGACTTCACTTTGCCATTTAACGATTTTGTCCCGACCACCTGTAACACACGTTTCTGTTTGAGAGTGAGTGTACACCCTTGCAAACATTTACAAGCACTTGTCTGTTGTGCCGAATGATGTGTGAACAAGCATTACAACCTTATAAGACAACAAAACATGAGCGGCCACCTAAATCTCCTCTGAATGACTCTGAACTCTCATACAGGCTGAGGACACAGATATGCGCTTGTGTCTGCCTGACTGTCACCCCAGCCGGTACCCACTGCTCACCCTCGCTAAGGATTACCAGCACTGTAAGACCCCTCCAAACAGCAGTATGCCAGCAGAAGGGCAAGGAGCACCTCCCAAAAACAGCAAACCCCGTTGGAGGAACATGACTCATGCAGAGTAAGAGCGCACCACTGATCGACTTCTGTCACTTTACTTTTCTGCTTCCTCTCACTTGCGCTGCTCTTTGACACTTCGGTTGTGCTTATGTGTGTGTGTTTTTGTTTCCAGGGCTGGTTGGGTGGACTGCTGGAGTGTGCCGAACTTCATGCTTATTATAGACTATACTTGGCATCCCATCTATCCTCAGAAAACTGACCAGCAGCTCAAACAATCAAGTAAGCATTTGAAAAAAACAATAAACTTATTTTAAATATATTGTAAGGATTCTATAGACACACCTACATTCTCCCTCAAATCAAGTGGAAGTACCTAGTTGAAAATAATTAAGCAAATTAAAACTACATTTTGGGGGTCTGCATGTAATTGTTAATAAATAATACATGAAAACAATCAGATAATTTGTCATTTAGACCTGGCTTTCAATTATACTGTAATGTTGTATGACATTAATGCTCATTTTATCCCAAGAAATTTTAAATAAAATCCATGTAACAGAGGCACTGGTCTTTATTCATAAAACAAATATTTAAAATATCAAACAATATTTTGGTGTTATCTGTTAATATTTGGAGATTCATTGTGAAAATAAAAATATATTTGAATAATCATGGGTAATTACAGAAACCTGTGCAATTAATGAGTTAATTTTTGTTTTTTATGATTCGCAGCACTAAAAAACATTTAAAGTGTTAGTTTTGTAAAAAAAAAAATCATATGTAGACAGTTTATTTTTGTGCATTACAAAACAAAATCAAGCATTCAAGCAAAAAACTTTGATCATGAGATGAATTGGTTCAGTCAAGTGCCCCAAAATTTTAGACATGCCCTGCATACGTTTACTTATAATATCTCTGTTGCTGTTTTTACTTGATAAGTTCATTTAATAACCTGACCTTTTTACACTTCACTTTACATTATGTGCAGTGTCGGAAATAGAGGAGTCCATGCTGTCAGCACTGCGACCGCCAGAACATGCTCCACCTGTGCCTCCTCCACCTCGAATCTCCTCTGACCCCAGCCTGCTGCCCCCTGACCGTTTACATGTTGAGATGGAGTTGAGCCCAGACTCCCACATTACCCTTTATGGCCCCCTCCTCAGAGCACTGGTGTCCATCAAGGTACACATGTATACGCATTAATGCTCGCATATGGGTCCAGGATTCTTAAATTGAGCAGTTGTTGTTATTTTCTTTGTGAAACACAAAATTAGAATTTTTGAAGCAATGACACACTCCTCTTTTCCTTATAATAATGGATAAAAATGAGGGCGACTAAACACTTTTTTTTGGCTGCGATATCACTTTAAAATGATTGTGTTTGTGTTTATCTGTGCAGGAAAACTACTTTGGAGAGGACGACATGTACACAGACTTTGAGGAGTCTCTATCCAGCCCTGTGCTGAGCTCCTCTGGTTGGCTCGGGGTGGGCCTGGAGGAGAACCGCTCTAAAGACACACCCAATCCTCTCTCCCTACGGCCCTGGGATATCACCGTGCTCATCAATTTGCACAAAGTCCATGGACGACTTCCAACGGTCAGCACCGCTTAAGTAATTTCATTCATAGAAGCCAGTGTCCTAGACATCAGGAATGACGTCATTGTTAAATTATCATATTTGTGATGGTTGTGAGCCTCTACTCTTTTGATGCCTTGCAGGCACTGATTTTTTCTTTCAGGAGTCACAAATGTGGTTGTAAATCTTGTTTGTTCTCTCTCTACAGCACTGTAGCAGTGATGGCCCAGAGGGTCCTGCAGGCTTCCTGGAGCGCCTGTGTTTTGAGATGAAAAAGGGATATAAGGAGACCATGCTACAGCTCGTTCTCTCGCCTCTACATGTGTTTGTCAGTGATAACTATCAGGTGGGAGTGAGAGGCGGTGACCTCATTCATATTCTCTCAGGTGCTGGTATTTAAAGTTCTCATGATGTTTCTGTTTCGTGTAATTTATTCCTGTGTGTGTGTAGCGGCCTGCTGTTGATGCTGTGTTGCGAGATGGGCATCTGAGCCTCTCGGGGTTGCAGATGAGAGCCCACGCTATGTTCTCAGCGGAGGGCTTACCGGCAGGCAGTGACACACTGGAATATGCTTGGCTCATCGATGTTCAAGCTGGAGCTCTTACAGGGAGAGTCAGCGTGCCACAGGTGACTCATTCATTTTGGCATTACAAAAGGGATGCATGATTTTGCAAAGGAATTTTTCTAGAAATGTCTGTGGCATGATGACCTCACACAAACATTTTGACACATCCCTCATTGAGTTTGAATGAAAATGTTTTCAGTGATTACACTTTTAATAGAAGTGTAGCAGGCATGTGGACTGGAGAGTTTAAAAGAATGTGACGGTTGGATTTTTGTTAAAGCACTTGCATGAAATCTACAGGTCCCCCCCCCCCCACAGTTCCTTACTATGAGATTAATACTGTGGATTTAGAAAAGAATCACCCCCTTTAAAATAATCACATTTTTTATTATCAGTCATACTGTCCACACTGAATAAAGTCAATGAAAAATTGGTAAATGTGTTCACAAGAAAAGCTTAATAAATTATTAATAAAAAAAATGTTGTTGCTTTGCAGTATAAAATGAAGATGGACAAAGTTTTTGTTTTATACAGCTGTATTTACTCATCCACGTGAAAGATATAAAAACGATCACTCCCCTCCTAAAAATGATTTGTAAACACAATCAGATGTAGCTGATCACCTTCTCAATGGCATACAAAGCCATTTGACATTCAACTGTGATCAGCTGCGGTCATTTTGATTAGCTCAGCATGAAAAGAGCTTTCCAGGAGCATTTCAGTCCTTAGTAGTGCAACTGAAGCAAACAATCAACTATTGGTGGCAAAGCACTGTTAAAAGATCTCTGGGATAAAGATGTGGACAGGCACGAGTCAAGAGATTGATACAAAACAAATTAAATATCGTTATCAATGTCTAGAAGCACAGTGAAGTCTGTTATTAAGAAGTGGAAGGAATTTGGTACAACACAGACACTCCCTGGATCAGGACGTCACTCCAAACTGGATGAAAGAGGCAGGAGGAAACTGTCATAAATTCCCGCAACTGCTTCAGAGATCAAAGTGTGGTTATTGTGTGCATGTTTCAACAATATCACAAATTCTCCACAAATGTGGCTTGTATGAGAGGGTTGCAAGAAAGAAGCCACTCCTCAAGAAAGGCCACATGCAGTCACCACTGAGCTTTGCCAAAACGCAACTTTTAAGATTCTGAGGCAGAAGATAGTAAAATAGAACCATCCAAATAACAGCATTCCTCCAGTAAAGTATAGAGGAGGTAATATCCTCTTCTGGGGTTGTTTCTCTGCAGCAGGGACTGGAGCACTTACTCCAGCAAAATACTGTCAAATTCTTGAGGAAAATCTGCTGCCCTCTGCAAGAATGTTGTCAATTTGAAGAAACAAAACACAGTAAAACTGAGCACATGGTTGTTGAAGGAGAAAAGGTTAACATCGTTGCATGGCCTGTCAGAGCTCAGACTAAACTGAAAATTTGTGGAATGACTTGAAGACTGTAATCCACAAACGGTCACCATCAAATTTAACTGAACTTGAGCAGTTTTGCAAAGAAGAGTGGGCAAATACTGCAGTCTAGTTGTGCAAAGTTAGTAGAGACATATCCCAACAGACTAAAGGCTGTAATTAAAGCTAAAGGTGGTTCAACAAAATACTGACCCAACGAGGTGATCTTTTTTCCAATACTGGGTTTTTTTTTTCGTTTTTTTTCTGACATGTCGGTGTTATATCTTTCACTTGGATGTTGGATGAGTAAATACAGGTGGATAAAACAAAACTGTGCCTGTCTTCATTTCAGGCTGCAAAGCAACAAAATGTTAATATTTTAAAAGGGGGTGATTCTTTTCTAAACCCTATGTATATTGTTATGCATTGTAGTCATCTCATTGTAAATTATTTGCCATGCATATAGCTGCTGCTGCTGCTATAGCACTAAAAATGCATTTGTCATTGTGATTTAATATTATATATTTATCTATAAATGTAATCCTGACAAATTGTTAACCTTAAAATCTTTTACATGTACATTTTTTTTAACAATTCTTTCCTTTTTTATTTTTTCCTTTATTTAAATCTACTGTAAACATGAATTACTGTTTGTATGAATTTCATGCAGCAGATGTGATCTGGTTGTGTTTGTGTTTCAGTGTGCATCTCTTCTGGAGTGGGGCGAGAGCTTTGTGTTTCATGTGGTGTCCCGAGAGTTCCAGCTCGAGCAGCCAAAACCATCTGTCACCTGCCAACATGGAGTTGATCGTAGAGTCTGTGTTGCCAAGGTATTACAGAAACACGCACATCTGCACTATCATACTCAGATAATTTTCAGAATGACTGCACAACTGAGTGTGTGTCTGTACGTGTAGCATGCAGCACTGCCTGGTCCCTGTCGCACATCAGAGGATCTGAAGTACACCATGACTCGACTAACAGTTGATGGAGCCCAGGTTTTCATTGTTGAACACAGCTGTGCAGCCAATATTAAGGTATGATTAGTGATTGATCAGATGACAATTGATCTATACTATTTATTTATTGAGAAAACAGATATATAATGATTTCTAAAGTATGAATAAGTTACATTTTACAATATATTCAAATAGAAATATACAGTTTTTACTGTATTTTTAAACTTCTTTCAAAAACGTTAAATGATGTTAATTATTCCAAACTTTTGACCAGTGGTGTACATATGTTTGCCCGTCAGACCGGAGCCTTGCGGTTGGCCACATGTAATCTGCACACAGCTGCTGTCAGCGAAGGCATCAGTGCCGTTCTGCAAGACGTAGTCATCGCTCAGTTCATCGAGCAACAGGAAGTTGCACGGCTTGGCCTGCCTCAGCCCCTTCTTCGACGGTCTCATTGGCTCGAAGCTGGTTCAGTGAGCTTTAACCTCATTACAGCTGATGTGGCATTGGCTGCTGACCATCCAGCCAAATATGAGGTCCAGAGGCAGTTCCTGGAGCTTCATGACATAAAAACAAAAAGGTTCATGAATATCCTTTATGATTTAAATTTGTCTATTGCTTGATGTGCAGGCAAACATATTTCCTATGTGTGTGTGTATGTGTGTTTTAGACTTTGGTTCCTTTGGCCTGAGGAGAAATACAAGCGAAGCCGTAATCGCTGTGGTTGTCTTGGTGGATGCCTTTTTTTCGGCGGCTCGGTTGGTGACTTCTTCCGCTTGGAGGAAATCACACCCTCATCAAGCTCTGCCTTCTCTAGCATCAGTGCAGAAAGTGATATGTCCTATGGACAATCATTATTACATCCTGGAGAATGGATCGTCACTAAGGAAATTCCCAAACTTTCTGACTGTAAGTTTTGTTTGTGGTTATTTACTATTGTGATGCTGATTGATTGTCAAGCGAATTGTACTTATTGATTGGTTTACTTACAGCTAAAGGAGTTGCTATGCGGAGAGACACGTGTTCCCCTGCTCCGATGGTGGACTTGGAGAGACGTGGCCAGCACCTCAGTCTCCACGTACCTCAACGCTCTTACAGCTCTGTCTCTTCCTCTGAGGAGAACTCTTCCTCCAGTGCTGCCCTGCCTCTGTTAGCTGGAGAACGAGAGAGTCCCTCCCCTTCTACAGAGTGAGTCAGACACATGTGCTCCTGTATCATATGCTGTAGGACAATTCCACTCCTATTATAACCACTTTATATCGCAATTGTGAGTTCATGTTTTGCATTTGGAAATTTTTATATCTTACAATTTCCATTTATTTCTTATTTTAAACTTCATCTCACACTTTTTTAATATAGGGTGGAAAAGGGCTCCTATAAGCCCTCCTGGCAGGCATATGAATGATCAGTCATTAAGTCCACTATTGTTCAAAATCTTTCAAAATGTTTTTGAAAGAAGTCTCTTATTCTCTCAGTGGCTGCATGTATCCATCCATTTTTTAAATGAAACTGGTTCAAAATAAAAACTTTTTGGTTTTAGTGTTTAGATGTGTATTTTACGGTGTGTATGCTTTTAGGTTAATGAATGTAGCCACTGATGGTCCGATCCCTGAGGGTCCATCCTTGCGCTCTCCACGCTGCTCTCCTATCAAGCGGCAGTCATCTGTCCAATCAGCTCGCCTCGGCAGCACCAAGAGCCTATCGGCTGCAGCCTTTGCAGAGAAAGCCACGCCTCCTACTGGTGTGCAGTTTAGCAGCGAGGTTTCCCGTAGCGACGAGAACGTTCTAGACTCGCCAAGGCAGAGAAGAAGCTACGGTTCATTTCCTTTCACTCCATCAGCTGATTCTAGCACATTCCATCAGTACCGCTCCGTTGACTCCTCCATGTCTGTGGCTGACAGTGAAGCCTACTTTAGCGCTAACGAGGAATTTGAGCCAGTCAGTAGCGATGAAGGTCCAGGTACCTATCCAGGGAGGAAACGCAGGCGAAGACAGCAGGGTCAGCCTCACGCGGGACACAGTCGTACATCTATATACCACAGTGTGGAAGGACCTCTGTCAATCGCTGAGACCCGCCCACCTCCGCTGCCTAGCCACACTTCCCAAGCCTCATTTGTCTCTGCACTAGGATTGGAGGAGGAGGGCTCCATTGAAACTGAGAAGGCGGAGCCTGGCCTCCTGACAGCACAGCCACTTTTAATGACTTGTTACCAAAATTACCTTGCGCATTATCATGTTTCTAACTGGGCTGTTAAGCAGCCAACCAATAAGAGAACATCTAAGTCATCACTGCATCGCCCACTTGACCTTGATACGCCCACAAGTGAGGAGAGCTCCGCCTCCTTTGATCAGCTGTCCATCCCATCTTTTAAGGTTAATATTTGAGCTTTTTCCTTAATTGTTATATATTATTTATGCAGTTCGGAATCTGAACTGGATGAATCTTATAAAGAAATGTCCAGGTCATATTTCACCAACAATATCAAGGAAAAAAGAACTATGATTCGTAAAAATAAAATGAAGTTTATTTATAAATTCAAAATATTGTTGTTTTCCTGACAATTAAGCAACCCTTCCTAAATTAATAGTCATTTGTGAATGTAAATTAAATTAATCTAAAATGAACTATATATTATATAACAATGTTTTAATATAAATATTATTTTCTTGGAAATTAAGCACTCTCCTTAAATCAATATAAATCTAAAATTGTAACTATATAAATTGAAAAGTGTGTATATATATTATAAAATAATAATTTCAAAATTATTTTCATAAATGTCATTATTAATAATATAAAATTAATTATTAATAGTAATTCATATTAATATAATGTTCATTTATAGATATATGGACATGTGTAATGTATAGTGTAAAGTTTGAGGATGAATTTATATTTTTACAATACATTAGGCTACTGTGGGTTTGCTTAAAGGGGTAGTTCACCCAAAAATTAAAGTTAGCCCATGATTTACTCACCCGCAAGGCATCCTAGGTGTATATGACTTTCTTCTTTCAGATGACTCCAATTAGAGTTATATTAAAAATCGTCCTGGCTCTTCAAAACTTTATAATGGCAGTGGGAGGGTGTTTCTGTTCTACAGTCCAAAATAAGTCCAATAAAGTGCATTCATCCATAATAAAAAGTGCCTCACACTGCTCCGGGGGGTGAATAAAGGCCTCCTGTAGCGAATCGATGCGTTCTTGTAGGGGACATATCCTTATTTAAAACATACTTTTCCACTTTTCTGTAATTTGCTCAAACTAGCACATGCGCAGATGAGCAGAAAGTGCAGAGGAGAGAACAAGACAAAACACTGTTCACCAATTAGAAGTACAAAATGAGGATTTTTAAAGAAAAATGTCAGATTTCGATATAAGCTAAGAGGAGAATGGTTTTCCTTTGCTAAAGTAAGGAAACTTTGCTTCCTTTGTTCCTGTAAGCAAGCATTGGTTTTCATGAGAAAATCCTACGTCATCTGCTCTGAAAGATCTTCTGCGGACGACAGTTGGCACAAGCTACAGAAAAGTGGATATAACGTTTAAATTACGGATACGTTTATTATAAGAATGCATCAGTTTGCTACATGAGGCCTTTATTCACCCCTAGAGCTGTGTGAGTCACTTTTTATTATGGATGGATTCACTTTATTGGACTTCTTTTGGACTGTTGAACAGAAACACCCACCCACTGCCATTATAAAGCTTAGAAGAGCCAAGGCAATTTTTAATATAACTCAGATTGGATTCGTCTGAAAGAAGAAAGTCATATACATCTAGGATGACATGAGGGTGAATAAATCATGGGCTAACTTCTATGTTTGGGTGAACTGTCCATTTAATTGTCATGACGTTGATTTTTCCTCTATGCAGAGAGTAACATTTGGGTAAAATATGATCTGGACATGTTCTTTGTGTGAGCATGTTGCTTGTTCATTCATTGTTTGTTGTTGCTAATTGTATTTGTGCTCTTTTAAAGATGGTGAAGGGTGGTTTGTCTGCCAGCTCACTATTGGACAGAGGAATTCATCTCATGGGTGATATTAACAGGTAATACGAGAAATCATAAATCAACAGTGGTTGTTTCAGAAACATGAAACATCATTTCAAGCATGCATTTTGTGTGTATTTATGTGCAGCACACCTTACACACCACTTGACAAGCAGGCAATGGACAACACAGATGAGGACACAGTGATGGAGGACTGGACTGTTGATCAGCCTCTTGCCCAGACAAGAACCACAGCCATCATAGAAGTCAAAGGGGCAGTCAATGTGGTTCTGACTCCTTTAGTAGCTGAAGCCCTAGACAGGTCAGACATCACAGCAATTCTCACATCACCCTCTTTGTGGTGCCATGATTATCTTTCAGGTCATTTATTTGCTAGTGTACTCTTAAAAATTCACAAAATTTGGCATTTGATTAAAAAAGGATCAAGCCCTCATGAAAAGCCCATTAGTATGTTTTGATAAAATAGGAAACAGAAAAGAAAATTTCCTTATCAGGTGATTTAATGTAGTCTTTCATAAATGTCACCGTTTTCGTGAATTTCTCTTTGTTGTTTGTTCCAGGTACATTGAGTCGATGGTTCACTTTGCCAGTATTCGCCACCCTGCATCAATCCTCGATGACCTGCATGGAAAAGTGCTTAATGAAGTGTATCAGATCAGCAAATCCACTGTCTCTGAGTCTGTAAGTAATCAATACAACACACAGACGTGACAGCACACTTAGACCTTAATGTGATCATGATGAATGTTGCATTTTCCAGAGCACAGTAAAAGCAGAGCACAAAATATCTAAGACCGAGGGAACCACCCCTGGGTCTCTGAGCACACCTCATGGACAGACCGACCTGTCAATCAAACCTGACAATGTGAAGATAAAGGGTTTGCAAGCTAACGTGACTGTCCCAAAGGTATCTTTCTGTGTGTGTGCATATGAAAGAGAGAAATCTTGTCATGGAGATATGGAGAAAATAATGTGCATGTATGTGCATTTGTTTGCAGGTGAACCTCTGTGTGCTTCAGGCGTCTGTTGAAGAAGGTTCACCGTCCAATAAGAGTGTCACACACGTCTCTCTGGTGGCCTTGTGTTTTGACCGGATTGCTACTCAGCTGCGCATGAATAGGTAACTGCAGATTTCTCTCCATATATTACATTACATTGCATGTTTTTATTATTTTACATTTTTTAAGTTTTTTTTACCTTTTTTTGTGCCCTGTCTGTTAATGTGTTATCTGTAGGGGAATAGTGGAGGACACAGAAAAGCCCTCTGTTATGATGGAGAAGTTCTCGTCTGCATCTAAGATGGCACCGCAGTCCAGCGGTTCTCTCCGTTCTAATGCTGGAATTGAGAAAGGCAAGGAGATCGCAGCCAGACTCAACATACACCGCATACACAGCCAACTCCGTGGCCTGGACTCATCAGGTACACACATACAATATGTTCATTTATTACACGTCTCTTGAGAATATTGTGATTTCAATATTCAAATATATATATATTTTTTGTTACTTGAATGCCTTTTGAAATTGTAATTGTGTATATCTATCTATCTATCTATCTATCTATCTATCTATCTATCTATCTATATTTATTTATTTATTTATATATATATTATATATATATTATATATATATATATATATATGTATATATATATATATATATATATTTATATATATGTATATATATATATATATTTATTTATATATATGTATACATTTATATATATATATATATATATATATATATATATATATATATATATATATATATACATTTATATATATATATATATATATATATATACATTTATATATATATATATATATATATATATATATATATATATATATATATATATATACATTTATATATATATATATATATATATATATATATATATATATATATATATATATATATATATATATATATAAATATATATAAATATAAATATATTAATATTATTATTTTTTGCTTGTAACAGACCTTGGAGCTTGTGCCATCACTGCCATTCCTTTTGAGAAGTCCAAGGTTCTCTTCAGTTTGGAGGAAACTGACGACTTTGTTTTAGTGGATGAGACTGAGCCCTCTGTCTCCACTGATCATGGTCCAGACCACACCCCTGACCACGCTCGCTCTGGGGCCAATCCTGAGAAATGGGGTTGGATTATGTTTGAATGTGGGATTGAGAACCTCACTGTCAAAGGTATTATACACACATTGAATTTCGGATAGCATTAAACATTTGTATTTCAGGAGTGTGAAATGCATGTCTGACTATTCCTCAGGTGGGCGGCAGTCAGGAGCCGTGCTCTACAGTGCTTTTGGGGTGATGGGCGGGGTCGACAGCGGGGTCAGGGATGGAGCCTTAAAATCAAACGATTCTAGTGGTTCTCAGACAGGAAGTGGCTACAGCACTGATGTATCTGATGATAACCTGCCCAATGATGCACAGAGCCCTGCTTCTGAGCCCAACAACAACTCAGACTCTGACGATCAGGTTCTCATATGTTGTTGTTCATGTATAGTTAATCGCCATTTGAGATTCTATAAGTTTTCTTTGGGTCTTTGTCTCCCATATTATTTTTCACTCATGTTCGTCTTTGCAGGATGAGGGAGTGGAGTCAGATGATCTGAAAAAGGACCTTCCCCTCTTGCCTCCTCCTCCTGACTCCAGCAGTATGAAGCTGACTATAAAGGAGATCTGGTTCAGCTTTGCTGCGCCAACCAACATCCGTTCTCATGCTCCAGCCATGTCCAGGTACACACAAACATGCAAATCAATTTCGTAATCATGTTCATCTTGATTTTCAGTAAAAAGAAATTAAACATGAAAAATAAGTGAAATATTAACTCACACACACGTTTACGTAGCTTTCTAAATGGGGACGTTACATAGGCTTCTATTGTTTTTATATACAGGTAGTTATAGAATTTATAATCATAACCCACGACCTAACCCTATCCCTCACAGAAAACTTTCTGCATTTTCAATAAAAAAAACAAACAAACAAAATAACAACAACACTTTTAAAAACTGTTTATTTTTATTTCAGTTTTTCAAATTAGGATGTCCCCAAAGGGAGGGGTTTTGGAGATTTTATCAGGTTTAGCTCACTTTTGGGTACCCTAAAATATGGTTAAGTAGGTATATGCACATATACACACACACACACACACACACACACACACACAAATATATATAGTTTTTTTTCCAGAAAGCAGAGTGAACTATGGCAGGTATAATTAATGAATTTGATGACTGTGAATAAAATGTACAAAAAATGTTACATTGTTTTAGGATATATATTCAAATACTTATTTTCAGGGAATGTATATTGTGTATGCTTGGCTGCAAAGTCTTCGATTCGGTTCAAAGCGAATCATGGATCAGTGTTTGTATGGCTAATGAGGTGTATGTTGGTGAATGTGTCTGCAGGCAGTTGAATCTGTTGAGTACTGCGACCCCCGCGGTCGGTGCATGGTTGGTTCCAA
Source organism: Carassius carassius (assembly GCF_963082965.1). Taxonomy (NCBI): domain Eukaryota; kingdom Metazoa; phylum Chordata; class Actinopteri; order Cypriniformes; family Cyprinidae; genus Carassius; species Carassius carassius. The sequence goes on from NC_081784.1 coordinate 18,892,628, forward strand.
TTGATGAGCTGAAATCCTCCCTGCAGAAACTGGACATGGAGGCCACACTGCGTGTGTGTGCAGTCATGGGCTGCATAATGACTGAGGCCCTGGAGGTCAGACTTGTTAATACCGCTAAATATCCCTAGACTTGCAATGTTACTCAGCACAACTGTGGACCTAATTTAACTGGCCTAATGTCACATGTATTCGTGCTTTATCCCAACAGAAAAAGAGTATTCACTTTCCATTTCGCAGCAAGTATAACCGCGTTACAAAGCGAGCCCGGTATCTTCACGAGAATCCGTCCTGCTTACTGTGTAATATTCTACATCGTTACCTGCAGCAAGCTGATTACAGCATTATTGAAGAGGCCACCATGGTAAGTAGACATGTTTGCAAAATACACGGTTGCACATTTATTACAGTACATTCATTTATGCTACTACATTGTTGAATTCTTGATTTGTTGATGCTCATTCCAAGGCTTTTAGGTTCATTGGCCACTTTAAAGTCTGAAATTACTTTACCATGTTCTTCCGGATTGTTCTAGCAATGACATCCTGGCCTGTTTTTTAACAAGATAAAAGTAACAATGCATTACAATAAAGCATGTGGTAACTGCGGAATACTAATTCATTTCGCATAGATTATTTTTTTTACATTCTTTCATTGGTTATCTTTGCTAATCTTTTATTACTTATTCATCTTTATCTTTCAGAATGATGGACTACCTGCTCTGGTCACCCTGAGGAAAGGTTTGGTGGCACTTGCTCGTCAGTGGATGAAGTTCATTGTTGTCACACAGGGCTTTAAGGCGGTTGGTTTGCCACGACCCAATCAGCTTCCAAAGCCCAAAGAGCATGACCCCATCGAGCCTGATCAGACTCAGGGACCAGACTGTGGCACTGCCTTGCAGAGTGACACCAGCGCTGATGGAGCCGAGTTTGAGTTTGATGCAGGTTGTTGTCTTATGTACCTTTTACTTTAAGGGATAGTTCACCCTGAAATGAAAATACTATCATCGTTTACTCCTTGTTCCGAACCTGTATGAATTTCTTTCTTCTGAACACAAAAGAAGATATTTTGATGAATGTTGGTACCCAGAGAGTTGCTTGTTGCCATTGACTTGCATGGTGTTTTTTTTTCCACACTGTGGAAGTCAGTGGCTACCAGCAACTGTTTGGTTATCAACATTCTTCAAAATATCTTCTTTGGTGAAGAAGAAGAAAGAATTACAGGTTTGGAACAACTTTAGGGTGACTAAATGATTATTTTTGGGTGAACTACCACTTTAACACAGCAGATTTAAGGTATTTTTTGGGAGGTTTATCTGTTTTGTTCTGTTCATGTGCGTTTTTAGGTATTGTAAGTGAGCATACGATGCTTTTAGAGGAAGTATGTAGTCGTCCTGCTCCTACTGGTAACTCTGCCCCTGTGACTGGAGTCGAGATCATGAGAAAACTGTCCAAATCACACACACACACCGAATCTGCCCACAAGATCAAGGTTTGTGTGGATCTCTTTTGTTAGAATTGAAAGTGTGTAATAAATCTGCAAGCTGAAAGCTATTTTTTTTTTTCTTCTTATAAGGGATCCCACCCTTACCAGTCCCTGAGCTACACGAGTGGAGATACAGCAGTTGATTCTCCAGCTCATGTCAATCGGACAGGGCTGCAGTCCAATCACAGTCCTAGAAAAGAGTCGTTGCTAAGCTACCTAACAGGAAGCATCCACAGTCTGCACAACCTCCTGGAAGCCACGCCCCATCGAGCAAACGAACAAATGGCAGCCAAGAGCAGCTCCCTGACACGTACAGGTACATGATTTTTTCTTTCAGAGTTTATTGCTTTTTTTCAATTTAATAATAGAGGAGGGAAAATGTGAACTGGGAGGATGGATGATTTTCTTGATATATGTATTTCCTGTGAGAGCAGGTAACTCTCGGGTTTGATTTTTCTTCCTTTTTAGTATTGTTTTTCTGCCCAGAGAATGTCAGACACCAGTAAAGTGCTGAGGCACCATACTGGGTTGGATGGTCCCAAATCCCATCCAGTGCTCACGGCAGAGCGTAGATGTCTAGGTGGCGCAATAAAAAAAAAATAATAATAAATTGTTTTTGCTAGTAACTTAATATCCATATGGACTGTAAAGTAAGTATTTTTTTTCCTCTGGGTCTTTCAGTACTTCAGATGGTCACATGTGACTTACAGAGTTATAAAACAGGGATGTACTGAAATTAAAATTGTGGCCGATACCAGTAAAACAATATAAAAATTTTACACCGTTTTATCAAATAAATAAAAAATAAAAAACTAATTTTAAACCAAATTAATTTCTACAAGTGAATTTAGGCTTAACAAATTTTAAATGTACTTGAAAAACATATACATTTTGAAATGGACTGTTTTTAAGATTACTTTTAAATTATTCATATTATTAAAGTTTAGCTTTAATAGATAAAGGCAAAGGTCATCTAAATGGTAAAATAGAGGAAATGAGCATACAGAATTAAATATCCAGTATCTGATATCAGTGAATAATAAAAAATCTCTAATATCACTTAGTATTATTTATTATTTGACGGAATTAGCTTTGATCTATGTTTATATTATATTATATATATTAACTTTTTTTTCTTAATAATTTTAGTACTTCAACTTAAATTTATTTCATATAGTTTTTTTAATTTTTAATTTTTTAGTTTGTCTAATAGTTTGATTGTGTAATGTTTTATTTTGGCTTTATTTCTTTTAACAAAAACAATGTTTTTAATACTTAGTTTTATTGTACAGTAACAGTGCTATCACCAAATAACCAATATAATACAGATATGTTGTGTATCCCAAAAAATGTCAGACTTGCACCACAGGAGGGCCCTGACTTATATCTCTTGACAGAATATGACTTGACTTGAATAAAGTCTTGAGCAATGTGCTAACATCCCCCAGAACAGAGCATCATAGTGACTTCTGCACCAAAAGCACAACTCTTCATTTTGTGCATGAAAAGTAAAAATCTAGTTAATTTGAAATGTCTGTTGTTTCTGGCTAGGCAATAGTGTGGGTGCAGACGTGTTAACAGAACATCCTCTTCTGTCGGAGCCATTCTCCGTCAGCTTCTACAACTGGATGTCAAATGCTGTTGGCAACCGCACAGGCGGCAACGTCCAAGACTCACCTCTCAACCGCTCTCAACACAACAGCCTGCAGACCGGAGGTAAGCGATTAGTGTATTGACAGATACATATTGTATGAACATGCAGCTGTGTCTGTCCATGTAGCTGTAATTAGAGAATTATTAAACCGTGATTAGAATGTGTTCATTTGTGCTGAAAATCTTCACTAACTCTTAAACTCTTTGTTTCAGGAGTCCTCCCCACCATTCCTTCTGCATCAGATTTTAACACTGTACTGTCCAGTGATCAGAATTCACTGGACACACACTCCCAGCACAGCACGAGTCAGGATGACCTGCTTGATCAAGATGAGACGAATCTCTGCCCTGCAGCGGTGCAGCTGGCCGACGCACAGGTGTGTGTGTGTTATCATTTATTTATGACCATGCATATGTTACAGCCCCACTCTTATTGTGTTTGTGTGTCTGTCATGGGATTGTCTGTACAGGTTGTTTTTAAGCCTTTGTTGAGTCACATTGGTATCCAGCCCCAGGATGCTCCTCCACTCAGTTACAAAATGTATTTTGGGGAGCACCTGTCCTTCAGTGGAACTCTTGAGTGTCTGAGAGCAGACATTGTCGACTCTGACACCAGCAAAGAAAGGAAGAACAAACGAGGACACAGGTAACACAGATTTGCCAAGGTAGCTTTTGTTTACCTGTCTCGAGATATTCTAGAAAGAGTACTTTATTGATTGATTGATTGATTGATTGATTTTTGTTTTATTTATTTTTTTGCAAGTTTTATTTTATGTAAGGATGTACTCGAAAGTACACAATAATTAATTGAGTGCAGTGTGGTTATTAACTACAAATCATTTTTGCTTACTGATGTAAAGCTAAAATAATATTTAAGCTTATATTATAATATTTAAAAAACAAAAAACAATGAAAATGACAAAAGAAAACAAAATAAATGGAAGAACAAAAATATTAAAATAGAAGTTAAATCCAAATCGGAATAAATTCTTTAGTAGTTTATAAATAATACAAAAAGAACTCTGATTGACTAATATTTTTTTTCTCTTACTTAATTAAATGAATATTAAATTAACAAATGTGTGTATTTAACTACACATTGCTAGATGAACAACCAATTAAAGCAAGGTTTAATACATCACCTGTCCCACCTAGAAATTTGGCTAATTTATTTACGGAGTACTCAAGCATTTAAAATTGTAAGATGTTATGTTTTTGTGTTCAGGCAGGGAATGGTGAACCTCCCCCCTCTTGATTTCAAGCCTGCCCTGATGATTGAGACATTCAGTTTGAACGCAGTCATCCTGGAGAAGTGCATGTCAACCCCTCCCTCTGCCAGCGCACTGTCTTTCCATGAGCTGAGCCGGAGACCCCAGGCCAGTGTGCACTGCCATTTTACCCTTGCTTGCCAAGCGATTCGCCAGCACGTGGATATGGCCCTGGTCCGCCTCATTCACCAGTTCAGCACGATGATCGATGACATCAAAGCCACGCAGACTGACATCAAACTCAACCGCTACACTGCCGGCTCCTCTTCCCCAACGCCCACCAAGGCACGGCCGTATCGGGAATTCCGCTCTTCTGATTTCAGCCGTAGTTCTCGTGGGAGCCTGAATGGAGCTGCTCGACTGGGCACCCAGAAGAGCAAGCGGACCGTGGTCGGCCCGGGCCTAGACACGCTGACCAGGAATCGAGAGCCTCGTGGAAGGGGGACACTGGGTCGCTCGGAACGAAGGACGTCTAAAGTATCTCGGAAAGGTTCACGAGACGTGGCAGACCACATGACCATTCAGATGGATGACTCTGACTCCATCACAGTGTCAGAGCAAAGCGAGCCATCGGCTGAGTGCTGGCAGAACATGTACAAACTTCTTAATTTTTACTCGCTCATATCAGACCCCACAGGCATCCTGGAGAAGAACCAGGATAATGCCCTCTCAGGTAGGATGTCTTGCTCTGTGTTTGTCTAGGAATTTGAAATATTTCAAAAAAAGGGGAAATAATATGAAAATATATTACAAATATTATAAGAAAATAAAGCTTTTTTTAATTATTGTTTTGCATTGCAACATTATTTAAGGGAAAATTTGTGATGATTGATTCATTTGTCCAGATATCTTTCTTTTGATTTTAATTTTACTTTATTCTCAAAAAGGATTTTTATTTGATTTTCAGTACTGTACTATGGTTTAAAATCTGTTATTAATATTAAAGTATATCATTGCAACAAAGTCACTACAACAGGTTATTGCACCAATACTTGTTTATTTATTGTATTGAACATTATGGTAAATAAACTCATTGTGGTAATGAGACTTAGAGAAAGGAAACACTCAATTGTCATGAAAATAATGTCAAATTGCAAAAATATTGTTCAATGTCCAGTGGTAATATTCACTGCTTTTGGCCCAATGTACCTGTTCACTTGCTCTTTAGAGGGTGGGCGGAGCCCTGCAGATCCTCCATGTCATGTAGTGTTTGAATCTGAAGGTGAGACGCCCCCCAGTCGACTGGGTCGTAGGCGGAGCTTGGTAAGCTCTGAGCCCCAGCATGTGACGCTGATCGTGTTTGGCGTTGGCATGGTGAACCGCACGCATCTGGAAGCAGACATTGGAGGACTGACCATGGAGGCGGAGCTTAAGAAAATACATGGCAGTTTTACTCTAAAGGAGAAAATGAAGGGTAAATCAAACAGCATTTTTAAATAAATGTAACATTTAAAAATATACTGTATTTAAAAAAACTAAACAAAAAAAACACCTTATCCTATAAATTCTGTTCTTTTGATGCAGATATTCTCCATCAGAAAATGACTGAGACCTGTGCCTCGGCTCATATTGGATGTGTGAACATTGTGCTTCTGGAAGGAATCACACCAGACATACAGTCAGTATCTACCACATATCAGCGCCCACTTTATATAAATCCATTTACACTGAAGTTTCTAATTTCTCTCTCTCTCCTTTTTTTTTATTTTTTATTTTTTTAAATACATCCAATCCCACTTTCACAAAACACTGTAAACCGTTGGTAGGTTGGTTTCCTGAAGAGTTTAGACACTTTGTCTCCATGGTGCCTTAATATTTTGCTCGGTTTATTTGATCGGTCTGACTCTGACATATCAACTCACGCAGTAAACAATCACATTAACTACAATGAAAAAACTTCATATCCATACACTACGGTTCTAAAGTTTGCAGATTTTTAAAAAAGTTTTATTTGATAAAAAAAAACAGTAAAAACAGTAGTACTGTGAAATATTAATACAACTCAAAATAACTTTTCTATTTTAATATATTATATTTAATATATTAACATTAAAATGCACTTTATTCCTAGCATACTGTCTGTGATTATCATATTTTAAAGTTATTCTTGGATCTGTTTTTTTTTTCTGGTGATCTCTATCCACAAATATATTTTTAAGAGTGCAGATTTATCACGGCTTATATGACAGTTTGAAATGTTTTCTCTGTGGTTAACTTTCCCTTTTCTACCTTCCTGCTCTCTCCTCTCCTCTCCTCTCCTCTCCTCTCCTCTCCTCTCCTCTCCTCTCCTCTCCTCTCCTCTCCTCTCCTCTCCTCTCCTCTCCTCTCCTCTCCTCTCTTCTCTCTATCTGTCATCTTATTGTTGTTTTTCCTGCCTCTCTCACTGGCAGACTAGAGGATTTTCCAACCTCACCTACCAGCACAACCAAGCAGGAGTTCCTGTATGTCTAAGTTTCCTTAGTAACCTTGTCCAATCCTCCATGACCATTCATAACATCTTCATAATATTTGTATGTTGCAGTCCCTTCCATATGTCAAATGTATGCTATATACCGTTCACTCTTACTAATTCAGATGCTCTACTGCTCCAAATCCCTCTCATAAAGATTCACAGCATTATATAGTGTCTCAGCAGTGGTCAGTGAACTCACAACATCCTCATGGCACTAATTTTACTGTCATATTTACTTCATTTATGCATTGTTCCATTGTGTTTGTTTTTCACAAATATTGATGACGCATTAACTACCAGTGTTACTTTTCCCCATCATATTTTCATCAAGTGTGTTTTATTAAAGTACTTTCATTGTCATTTTCACTATGACGTGCATAGCCCTGCTGCCTCAGTTGATCAATTAATTATTTTACGGAGCTTTCCAGTACTAGAAAGGAAAAAAATGGCAGTCATGCAGTCTTTCACTAATGCATCTTTAGACAGGAAGAGACCATCTGACTAATTTTGATTTTGCTTTTATACATTCCTACGTTTAAGTAGAGGTTGATCTGAAATCAGTCAAATCTGGCATGGAAAAAATAATTTAATGACAAAGTAGTCTTCAAGAACAGTTTTACAGAAACAGCAGAAAATATGTGAAAGCTTTTTTTTTTCTCCACTGTTCTTCCAGAAGTAATAAGTAGGGAGTATTTCATAGACTCATAACTCAGAACCGAAATTAGATTGTAAAGTTCTGCTAGTGGTTATTAAGTTTATGTGATATTATGTGCCTCATACAAAACTCTGAATATCTTTTAAATACTTGATGCTTCTGACCTGGAAAAAGTTGTCAGATCCAATGATTAGTTCCTCCTCAAAGGCGCTCATTGCAGCATTTTGGTACCTAAACACAATCTAGTTTCCCGGTGCACTCTGACTTTTGGAAATTGCAGTATCCATCAAGTAATCTGATTGCATCTTGTCATTTTGGCAAGCGTTTGCCAGTATTGTGTGGAGTACAGTCCATGGTCATGCCATCAGAGTTTGAAACACTCTTTTTCATTTTTTCTATTAATACATCTAGATCTCCTCGTAATTCCCTTGTTTCCAGTCACATGGATGTTATCACTTTTTCACATTTTGCCAGTATCTGTCTGTTCATATTTCAGAGACATTGTTCTATGTTACTGCTCAATATTACATCCAGGCTGCAATTTCAGAACGAGTGCTTGTATTAAGTTTCATCTGTGTGTATTTGTGTGTTAGGACGGTGGTGAAATGTAACATCGCAAAGTCCCAGGCTTTATATAGCGCACAGCGTGGGCTGAAGACCAATAACGCTGCCGTATTAAAAGTGGGTGCAATCTTCATCAACATCCCGCAGCACCCTGCAACGCTGCACAGCATGATGGTCCGCAGCTCCCACCAGCTCTCCAAACAGATTTCAGACCTCATCCGTCAGCCTTCCAACATGTGAGGCAAACCTCTGCACTTTCTTTTCATATGTGTCTAAATGAATCTTTTTTTTTTTTGTTGCCGATATGAAATTCACTTTTTTTTAAATCAGCCCGCCGCCCAGCCGTGAAGACACACCTACTCCACAGCCCTCTGAAGTGAGTGTCAATCAAACTCCAGTGGAGGCCAACGAGTTTCCTCAGCTGCCCGAAGGACTGGAGAAGAAGCCAATAGTGTTGAAATTCAGCGCTATGCTGGATGGGATCACTATTGGTGCAGCCCTGTTGCCCTCTCTCAAAGCTGAATACAAGATGGGTCGCATGAAGAGCCACGGCATGACAGGTACCCATAATTCCATTTGTACATTGGTTTATTTATCTCTCAGTGCCCTGGGAATACAGATGCAACAATTACAAATGGTTAACGCTTTGGTGTCTCCCTCTCACAGGTGCTCAGACACGGTTTACTTTTGAACTACCCAGTCATAAGTTGTGTTTCCAGTCGAAGGTTTCCCCTGTGGATGTGTCGGCCATGCCGCCCACTGCCAGCCTGTCACTGCCTCCTGTCACCATGTCAGGACAGTACATCATACAGGAGCACGAGGGGCACAGCGACACTGCCTGGGCCCCAGGATACAGCAGCTATCTTCAGGGAAACTACTTGCGCTGTGTAGCTGAGGTGGGCCGTTGATGTAGCAGTGAGAGATTGTACTAAATGCTGTGCTTGATTATTAGATTATCAAGTTTGTTTCAGCAGATGGAAGGATTCAGTTGAACTACAATATATATCATTGTATGTCATTTTTAGATTGGATCTTTCGAACACAACTTGACGACAGATTTGCTCAACCATCTAGTCTTCCTTCAGAAGGTCTTCATGAAGGAGGTCAATGAGGTCATCCAGAAGGTGTCGGGTACGTGTGAAGAACAGATAGCATAAATAGATGACTCTTTCAACTGTTTGTATTTTTATTTGTTATTGTTTTGTTTATTTTTATTTTAAATGTTATTTTTGGTTTTTCTATTTGCTGTTTTTTGTTCCATTAAAAAAAAATTATATTGTTTTTTAAATGTATGTATTTATTTGCCTTGTTTTGTTATCATTTTTTTTTTTAACTTGACTTTGCTTGACAGCAGCTGTGTGATATGTGTTTGTTTGTGTAGGAGGGGAACAGCCAATCCCACTATGGAATGAACATGATGTGTCAACAGATGGTGACAAACCTAAAATCCTGCTTTATTCTATTAATCTGACATTTAAGGTTTGTATTTCCTTAATTTGTGCGTTTATTTATTTTGGTGAAACTTGCAGACCTTTTAGACTTCCATGTGTTGTTGTTGTTGTTGTTGTTGTTGTAGGGGATTCAAATGACAGCCACCACTCCTTCTATGAGGGCGGTGCGCTTTGAGACGGGCTGGATTGAGCTTGAACTGTCCAATCGGGTTCAGTGCAAGACTACTCCCACAGGAAGTAACTACCTGAAGCTTTTTGGGAAATGTCAAGTGGATCTCAACTTGGCTTTGGGGCAAATCGTCAAACATCAGGTAGCTACGGTCACAGAAACGGAAAAAATGCTGGTATTCAATGCTGTCATCATACTTTCTTGTTGATGAATGGGAAGGTTGTGCAAACTATCAGTTGTTCACTGCTGTCATGACACTGTCTCTTTCAGGTGTATGAGGAGGCTGGGTCAGATTTCCACCAGGTGGCGTATTTCCGCACTCGAATCGGTTTGCGCAATGCTCTGCAGGAGGAGATCAGTAGCAGCTCTGACAAAGAGGCTGTCCTGATCACACTCAACCGTCCTATCGTTTTTGCTCAGCCAGTAGCATTTGACAGAGGTCAGTCTACACCTAGCGTTTAGTTTTTTCATGTAAATTCATTGGTGGATTTTTAATTTTTTTTGGTTTGTAATTGTGTATTTGTATGTCTGTTGTAGCTGTTTTGTTCTGGCTGAACTATAAGGCTGCCTATGATAACTGGAAGGAACAACGCTTGGCTCTCAACTCGGACATTCATATGGCCACCAAAGAGGTGGTAGACAAACTGCCAGCCATACAGCAGACCAGCGTCCAGGCCTTCAGCACTCTCTTCCTGCAGCTCACGGTCAATGACCTGGGCATCTGTCTGCCGATCACCAGCACCACACAGGTGGATCCTCACTGATACACAATCTATTTTTCATTCATTTTAAAGTTTAGATTCATTAGATTGGTGTGCACAGGCCTTTAACTGTATGCAATTCTGTGGGCTTGTATTTCACCCTTCGTATATTGTTTGCAATCTTTCCATTTCTGTGGGTCAGATTGATTGATGTTAAATGTTCGTCCCTTCTTTCTGCTGTACACAGGCCAATCACAGTATTGATTTTGACACTGGCTCAGCACTGGTGTTAACCATCGAGAGTACATTAATCACAGCCTGCTCCTCTGAATCTCTGGTCAGCAAAGGCCATTTCAAGAACTTTTGCATTCGATTTGCCGAGGGGTTTGAGACAACTTGGGATGATTGGAAACCTGAGATCAGAGGCGACTTGGTCATGAATGCATGTGAGTAACACTCAGTGTTAAAGCGTAAAAATTGTCTCCGTTTTTGACCCCATAACACTTCCCGGATTCTTGTCACACTCAATGTGGGTTTTCCAGGTGTTGTCCCTGATGGCACTTATGAGGTTTGCTCCAGAACGACAGGCCAGGCCTCTGCAGGTGTGTGTTTGAAATGGCTTTGCATTTATTTGATCAAAAACACAGTAAAAACAGACAGTAGTATTAATATTCAAAATAACTGTTTTCTATTTGAGTATATTTTTAGATAAAGGCAAAGCTGAATTTGTAGACCAAGAATAAAAAAATGAAGGAAATAAATATGAATTTTGATTTCATTCTGACTTCATGGTTGAACGAAATCTTTCGATGCTTCAGAGAGCAGCAGTGCAGGAACGTGGACGCTGAATGTCTTGTGGAAGATGTGTGGCATTGATGTGCACATGGATCCCAACATCGGCAAGCGCCTGAATGCTCTGGGTAACACCCTCACCTCTCTGACTGGTGAAGAGGACAGTGATGACATCACAGACTTCAACTCAGTCAACATGGCCAACCTATCAGACGAGGACGAGAGTGACGGCATGTCTCCCCCCGTACACATGGTCAGAGCTCATTTGTTAATATCAGTGTAAAGTGATTCATTTACATTGTCTGCTTCTTTGGGTTCTTGTTTTTTTTGTGCATTTATATTAATGTCATTTTTATGTTGAGAGCATGAAATGTGAAGTGCCTTTGTAGTTGTACTAGACGTCTGTGTACTCTGTGTGTTTGTGTTTGTTTTAAACCGGTTCATGTTTGCAGTGTCCTGAAGGGGATCTCAGTCCCAGACTTTCATTCAGGAGGCGGCTGGTGAACAGCATACTTGGCATTAGCCCCCCTCCCCTCTCACCTTCTGAGTGTCGTAATATTTCTCCATCATCCACAATCACTCGGCTAAAGTCGAGAAGTGTTCGCCTGTCATCCACAGCCAATGCAGAACGAACTAGACATCCCAGACCCCTGTCCTGGGGCTGTGTATGTACTTCAGAGCTCCCGTTTTATTTTCAGTCCTTTCTGTTTCTGTCTCATTCTTTCTCTCCATCTTGTTCATGCTCTCAGGGTGGAAGTTGCTTTTAAGATCGCTCCGAACCTTCTTGAATTCTGCCTAGAACTGAAATATGTTGAGCGAGTCTGCATTCTGCAGTTTCCTGCTGCTGCTTTTTAGTCTTGTCTGATGCCTCTCCATGAGAAATGAGTGGCCGGTGACATCTTATTTCCCGTTTCCAAAGGATACATTTCTCATGGACAAGCTGTGTTCAGTAATCAGTTTTTTGGGGTGGTGTCATGATTTTTCTTTGTCTGACGTGTTGTAATGATCCACACTTGTTTTGACTGTTCAGCAGTCAGTGTGATTTTGAAATCTTTATGCATGACTGTACCTAGGGCTGGGCGGAAAGATAGCAAACACTGTGTGACTCTTGAAATATGGCAACAGCTTGTGATTTTGATATGTTTTGTTTTGTGTGTGTGTGTGTTTTAAAATTAACTTGATTATTTTTATTATAAAAAAATAATAATAGATTTTTATTGAAATAATTGAATTCCCTGCTAAATATACACTGGTGTTATTTATTTTATTTTTTTTGAGAAATGAATTCTTTAATTCAGCAGAATTAATCAAAAGTGGCAGTACAGACATTTACATAGTGAAAAAAAATCAATTTCAAATAAATGCTGTTCACTTGAGGTGTCTTTCCATCAAAGAATCCTGAAAGTTTCCACAAAAATATTAAGCAGCCCAACACAAGTCCAGTGTAATGATAATAAGAAATGTTTTCTGAGGATCAGTATATTAGAATGATTTCTGAAGGATCATGTGACACTGAAGACTGGATTAGAAATTCAGCTTTTCCATTACAGGAATAAATTACATAAAAAAACACAATAAAATTGAAAATGTTAAATTGTAATAAAATTTCACAATACTGTCTGTACTGTATTTTTAGTCAAAAAAAAAAAAATTTTGCAGCCTTGAGTCTTCTTTCAGAAACATAAAAAAATCTTCTCAAGTCCAAATTTTTTATTGCCAGTGTTAATGTATATAATAAAAAAATACATAAATAAGAATTACTTACAAGCACAAATAAAATAATAATTTTGAATTACTCATACCATGATAAGAAAAGATCAGATTTTGTTATTCCGCCCACCCCTAAGTGTGTCTCGTATCTTAAAAATATTATTTTGACTAATGTTCCTCTTACAGGAATCTGTTGACCTGCGCAGACAGGCGGTCATGAGCAATCAAATCATCGACGCTCGTGGACGCAAGTTCTCCAAGCGCTTGGTGGATATTAGAGAACTCAACGAGCAGGCCAAAGTCATTGACGATCTCAAGTAATGTCAACCTGACGTTTAATAATTAGTATACCTCAATCTGCTGTTTTCTGCCTGAAAGAAATCCCTATAATTCTTGATTTCTCTCTCTCTCTCTCTCTCTCTCTCTCTCTCTCTCTCTCTCTTTCTCTCTCTCTAAGGAAACTGGGAGCAAGTGAAGGCACCATAAACCAGGAAATCCAGCGCTATCAACATTTAGAATCTGTTGCTGTCAATGATATCCGCCGGGATGTGCGCAAGAAACTGCGGCGCTCCAGCATGCGGGTAAGAGACTTGATTCAGTTCACTACATTGTAAGCGTGGTGGAGATCGAATGTTGCATAAATTGAGTTTGTGCTTCGTTTAGGCAGCGTCTTTGAAAGATAAATGGGGTTTAGGCTACAAGCCAAGCTACAACAACAGCAGGTCAAAGAGCATTTCAGCAACAGGCAGACCACCTCTGAAGAGGTCGGATAGACCCAGGTACACACACACACACACACACACACACACACACTCACTTGTAATCACAGATGGGTGAGTGCATGTCAGTTACACATCCATTGATTTATTTATTTTTTGGTCTCACTAAAGGGATGACATGCCAGACATTAAAGTGGATGCAGCATCTCCAGCACCAAGGGTTACCTTCAACATCGACACGGTAGTGTGCATGCATACATCTGTGTGTAACTGAGTCTGTCTATTTGTTCATTCTAGTGTTCCATCTTCATTGTTTATGTGTCAGTGAAGTTGTAAAGTTAAATAAAGCTTTCATTTTTACATTAGCATTCAAAAATTTGGGGTCAGAAATATTTTTGGTTCATTGAGATTTCAGTTTAGAAAGGATGCATTAAATTGATCATGTGACATTTAATATATTACAAAAGATTATTTCAAACACATGCTGTTTTTTTAACTTTCTATTCATCAAAGAATTATCACAAATATTATCACTGTTTATACAAAAATATTAAACCGCACAACTGTTTCCAACATTTGATAATGATAGGAAATGTTTCTTGAACAGCAATATTAACAATATTGCTGTTTTTTACTGTCATTTTGATTAAATTAATTCAGCCTTAGTGAGCAGAAGAGACTTCATTTCCAAACTATTAAAAAAATCTTACTGACCCCAAATTTTGAACAGCAGTGTACTTGGACAACTGCACACACACATATATACACACACTCATTGGTTTTATGGTTTCACCTGCAAATGCTTCACTCTTAACGAATGCCATATATATGGTATACACATATTTTGCTGGACACATTTGTTCATGTACTGTATAGCTCAGTAAATCTGTTTGTGTTTAAGACGGAATCCCCAAATCCAATCCCAAGTACAGCTGACTCAGTTTTTAAGGTACCGGAGAAAAACGATCCATATCAAATCTTAAAATCACCTCTGAATCTCCGTGCATGAAATCACATTGTGGTGTGAAATCACTAAATCTAAATCTAAATCTGCTGTTCCAAATCCAATCAGAAATGATCAGCCTTTTTGGATCTTAGGCTGAAGAATGGTGTTATTTTCTTTTCATCCTTCTATTCACACATTCATTAACACACTCTCGCTCCATTTGTAAGTCTGCTCTTGTGCTGTGTTGGTTTAACTAATCAACTCTTCTTTCTTCAGCATGTCTGGATCTTTGTCATTTGCATTGCTCATGATGACTTGTCATCTGTCCATCTTTTCATCTTTTTCTTTTCTGATCCCTCTCTCCTCTGCTGGGTCTTAGTGGAAAGCATGAATTGGGAAAAGGAAAACTTTCTTAAAAGTGCCAACTGGTTATAAGCTATCAGCCAACAGATACAGTTTGAATTGGCAGTGAGTCAAAAAATAAGTTCAATTTAGGTTTTGAGTACATCAACAGAGCGATAGAATGATGGATGGATAGATAAACTGACGTTCAAGTTAGTGTCCGGTGGAAATATTAAAGCAATCTTCCACTCTGTGATCTCAGCAGACGCCCAGTTGAGGACATCATTTGTAAACATTAGACCGTTGGATAGAGGGACTTCTATTTTAGTTGCAATCCTGATGAGAACTAATCAAATAGACCCAAAATAATAGCTTAGTGTCCGTTGAGCTTTAAGCCATGCCAGGGTTATATTTCACCACAAAATCACTAGGAAAAATCGAAATCGCATTTTACTTCAATAATGTAAATGCTTTATTTATTTGCATTGGAACAGTATTATTAAGTAATTGAGTAAGAATTGTGTAAATAAGAATCCTCATTGAATGTAATGGTAATTACAAGGGTTAAATCTCCAGATACATGATGATAGTGATGCATCAATATTCAAATTCTGTTCAATACTAATATCCAATAATTATTTTGATGGCTGATAAATATCTGATTGTTAAAATTCTGTATGATTTTGCTTACAAAAAATAGAATTTACCTAAAAAAACTAAATTAAAACAGTTGTTTTAAATGCTATGTGTATTTAAGCATCATAACATTAACATACAAATTTTAAGTATGAAAGATTGTTCATTTTGAGATAGTTAATCATCTCATACTGGATTAAATAACGATGAATTTTAAGTCACTAATATCATGGATCTTAAAATGTGCTTTTTTTTTTTTGCTTTTGTTCCCTTTTTTGTTTTGATTTTGTGGTGACTTGTGACCTGGATATGTTTTTGTAAGATGCAGTCATGTAGGGCAAAGAATCATGAATCCTTTAGGAGAGATAAATGGATGAATATATGGATAGATGCATAGACAGATTTTCTGACGGTTGGCTTTCACTGATTGTTGAAGTTCCCGGAGGAGACAGAGTTGGACCTGTTGTCTGTCGCCATTGATGATCCTGTCCATTACCCATCATGCTCAGTGTTCAGTGCCCCTGGCACACCCGCAGTCTTTTCACCAACCATTCCCTTCCAGCCTGATGACACCCGCCGTGATGACCTCTCCTCGACTTCTTCAGAGGATTCGGACAAAGATGAGGAGTTTGAGAGGGACAGACAGCACAACTCTTATCGAAGACCAGGGTGCGCTAAACACACTGCACACGTAAACACTCCACAAACACAATTACACTCACTAAACTGGCAGTCTTTGTTTGTTTCTCAGGGGCTCTCAGAGAAAGTCATCTGCACTGTCTGCATTATTCAGCGAGCGCTGGCCGGCCACGCCCCCTCAGCGTGGAGGATTAGCCCCGCCCACCGAGCGGAACATTGACTTTGAGCTGGACGTGCGTGTTGAGATCGACAGCGGCAAGTGTGTGCTGTACCCCAGCACCCAACAGCCCGAGCATGAAGATCTCACAGTGAGAAGGTGAAGAGACACACTGTCTCATGTTGACTTCAGTTAATAGAGCACTGCAGTGATGAGTTAGCATCATTCTGGTTTCCTTGACAAAACCCAACAGGATTTTTCCATTGGCTTTTGGATTATTACAGAAAAGAAGCTCAAACGTTAATGATTCTTGCACATTGTGTTCATTTATGATAGATTCTTTGCAACTGAACACAACTTTTCAGAATTTTGAAGCCTAAATACAATCGTCAGAAGTAAAAAGTCAAACTATACTATGGTCTCATGACTATAACAATGCCACCATTAAGCTTCCAGCAGCTCTTTATGAGTTTGAAAGTTTTCCTGAAAGTTTAAGTTAGAATGGTGTGCTTAAGGATGATTATGAACAGAATGAGGCTGTTCTGATTAGATTAGTTTTCCTGTTTGGTGTGATAACATAACGATCTCATTTAGTCCACTTTTTCAAGACAAGTAAATGCATAAAAAAATCATAACTGATACTGGTCTATTTTAGGACATAGAACAAAACATTAGAATATCTTACACTTGTATTAGCCAAAGACCTAATTTCAGCCATTTAACCAAAAACCCCACTGACTTCACAGTGATGGAACCGGAAGGGCTGCAAAGTGTTCCTGTAAAATGTCCCTCTCCCTCTCATTCTGTTGTTTAGGAGTTGTGAGCGGAGTTCGAGGAGTCTGGATCAGGAATCTCCTCCTAAGAAGCGAAAACAGCAGCACAGTTTTGCCTCCAGCTCCCATCTGCTGAATGCCAAGCGAGTGCCCACTTCTCTGCAGAGCAAGAGCAGTGACATTGAGACCACGGTCTTCTACATCCCTGGAGTGGATGTTAAGGTCTGCTGTGGCTCTATTGACATGCTTGGCACAACTAATTGTATTTTCTTGTGGTTCAAGTAAGATTAAGATAATGTTATATCAGCACTGATGTTGATGTGTAAAACCCACCCAAAAACACTCGTAGGTCTATAAACCTATTTAAATGCATTTGATATGTACTTGCATTCATGCAACTGGCATGTCTGATAGTTTGTAATGTTCAACATAGAAAAAACAAGTTAGAGTACAAACCCAAATGAATGCATTAATTCACTCTTTTCATGATTAGTTAACTGTGACACTCATCCATCCTCTCTTGTCTTTTTACAGTTACATTACAATTCTAAAATGCTGAAGACGGAGTCACCAAACGCCTCTCGTGGATCCTCGCTTCCCAGAACCCTTTCCAAAGAGTCCAAGCTGTATGGTATGAGAGACGTACCCACACCACCAGCCTCAGGCCCTGGCAAGACTAACACACTCCTCTCCCCCCCTCCCCCTCCCCCCCCCCCTCCTCCCCCTTCAGGTAAACACTCTTTTCCTGTCTCGTCATCTTCCGCTGGCTTCCTGCATGTGTTCAGCCTCATCTCTGGCCCACAGCTCTGAGCTCCTGTAGCGCATGACTATCTAGGATTAGTGTTCACAGTTGCCTCTGCAGGATCTTTTTGCTGCTATGGTTTTGTGTGTTTACTGCTGAGTTGCTGATGTGCTTGGGTTAAGACGAGCTTCCATTAGAAGTTGTTTTATAATAATATTGGCACCTACTTTTTTCTGTTTGTCCTTTCAGCGTTTGCATGAATCTTGCTGACACCAGTTCAAACTTGAAAAGTATATACACTACTTTTTGAAAGTTAAGGGTTGGTTGGTGAACAATCAAGTAAAAAGATACCAATATTGTTAAATGTTATAATTTAAAATGTTTTCTATTTTAAAATGTTTGAAAAATTATTTAATCCCTGTGATGCAAAGCTAAATTTTCAGCAGTCATCACTCTTCAGTCTTCACTCTTTTTAGTGTCACATGATCCTTCTGAAATCTTTCTAACATTCTGATTTGATGCTCAAGAAACGTTTCTTCTCATTGATTTTGAAAGCTGTTGTGCTGCTAAGATTTTTCATAAGAACGGTTACTTTTTTTCTAGGATTATTTGATGAATAGAAGGTAAAAGACATAAGAGCTTATTTGAAATAGAAATCTGTAATTAAAATTTTTTTTACCAACCCCAGACTTTTGAACAATAATAAATAATACATAAAATACAATATTGTATATCAAATATCAGTAAGTAGCTTTGGATAAAATCTCCTAAATGAATAAATGTAATTAAATGCATATCACTCAGAATCTCAGTAATAGTTTCATGGAGTAGTTCGCTGAAAAATGAACACAATTTTACTCTGCTTCGTGTTGTTTCTTTGAAACACAAAATTCGATTTAAGGTTCAATGTTCAAGCTTCTCTTTTCTGTATGATATAAGTGGATGTAAACTGCAAACTATGAGTAGTTTTGGACACTACTATTCATTTAATGCACTTTTTCTGTGACATTTCATTGCACCTTATGCTTGTTAAACAATTTCTGGGGGGTTTGGCTGTGCTATTGTGCATCATGAATACTGCATGCATGCTAGACGTGCATTAGATGCCTTACGGTTGCATCCTAAGCAGGAATCTTTTGCTTTCAATGCATGATAATTTGTCTAAAGAAAAGGATTGTTTTCAACTTTGTGTGTGTTTGTTTGTTTGCATGAACAGCTAAAGGTAAGGCAAGTGTGGGGGTGAAGATGGCTAAGCTGTATGCATGGGTAGCTCTGCAGACACTGCCAGAGGAAATGGTCATCAGTCCATGTCTGCTGGACTTCTTGGAGAAAGCGCTGGAAACCATTCCTATCACACCAGTCGACAGAAACTACACAAGTCAGTGCACCTTCCAAGTTAACATTTGTCACTTTGTATTTTAAAATAATATATTTGTATACTTTATGCTTATATTAATGTGTGTTTGTGTAGCCCTAAATGTTCCCGAGGAGGATGTAGGTCATTTTGATTCTGTGGAGCCTCTGGAGGAGTCTCAGGTGTCTCTTGTGTCTTCTGCTGCGTCTCCGTACTCCTCCTTCCCTGTGGATGTGGTAGTTTATGTCAGGGTGCAGGTATACCCACGTTCCTACAAGCAAAATTCAATAGTAACTTTCTCAGAGTGGTTGATTAATTTCATTGTGTTTGTTTCTCAGCCATCTCAAATCCGGTTCAGCTGTCTGCCCATGTCTCGAGTAGAGTGCATGCTGAAGCTTCCCTCTCTGGACCTGGTTTTCTCATCCAATAGGGGTGAGCTTGAGCCCACTGCCCCCACCTGTCCACCTGAGGGCCCTCACACACCTTCCTCCACACCTCCATCGGTACACAATGCCAACCGAGTGCCTGGAAGCAAAGGTATGAATGTACTGTACTGAAAATCTCTCTTATGTCATTTTGAAATAAACTACCATTCGAAATGTTGCGGTCAGTAAGTGGTATTTCTTTTAGCTCGTATTCATTTAAGGGTGGCTAATGGTAACCGCTGAAACTTCTTCCATCCCTCAGGGCCATCCACAGGATTAGGCAGTCCTTTAGGCCGGAGTCGCCACCACAGCAGCCAATCAGATCTAACAGGCCCACCCATAAACTCATCAGGTCTGAGTTTCACCGCCTGTATGTCAGATTTTTCACTGTATGTGTTTCATCCTTACGGAGCTGGCAAACAGAAATCTGCAGTTACTGGCCTCCCACCCGGACCAGGACCTCTGGGTAAGAGCCCCATGCATAGACAGAACTCAAAAATATTATGATAGTTTATATTTAATATCAACTTACTGTAAAGAACATTGTAAGACTCAGTAGATGACTTTGGTTTGTTTAGGAGCTGACGAGGAGGCCTCTTCAGTGACGGGCAGGAAAGACTCTCTCTCCATCAACTTGGAGTTTGTAAAAGTCAGTCTTTCCCGGATGAGACGGGCAGGATGTCCAGCATTTATTGATACTTTCATTGCCAGCAAGGGCGGGAAGATGGACACAACTCTAATCAACATCTCAGGTAAGGAATTCAAAATAAAGTGTCCTTGAGGATGTCTGATCTCTCACCTTACTAAAGCTGTTTCCATATGTCTCATACTTTAGCATTGTGCTTGAATGCTATAGTGTTACACTACCATTCAAAAGTTAGGGGTCGGTGAGATCATTTTTTTTGAAGCAAGGATGCTTTAAATTGATCAAAAGTGACAATAAAGACATTTATAACATAAAAAATGCTGTTCTTTAGAACTTTCACTTTGTCATATCAACATTGATAATAATAAGAAATGTTCCCAAAAGAAACATTAAATTGTCATAATATTTTACAATATTACTGTTTTTTTTTGTTTTTTTTGATCAAATACTTGCAGCCTAGGTGAGCATAAGAAAAAATCCAAAAACTTTTGAATGGTAGTTTTTGTTTTTAATAATAAAATGCAAAACAGGGAATCTTTCAGTTGTCTCGATAATTAATTCATGGCACATTTTTTCTAGCGGTGTGTGATATCGGTTCTGCATCCTTCAAGTACGACATGAGACGTCTGAGTGAGATTCTTGCATTTCCGCGAGCTTGGTACCGCAGAAGCATTGCCAGGAGATTGTTTCTAGGAGACCAGACCATTAACTTACCAGGTTATCCATGCATACTCTCATTTCAATAACTGTTCAGAAGTGTGGAATCGGTGAAAGTGATGCTTACAATGCAGAGATGCTTCACAAAAGTAGCATTTGATTGGCCAACAATGCAGTTACAAAAGCAATAGCATTGTAAATTATTATTGAGTATTAAATAGCTCTTTAAATATTTTGCATGTATTTTATATGCCTTATTATCAGAGTTGAAAATGTTGTGCTACTGAAGTGTGGCAATCACAATACAGTTTTTTTTTTTCGGTATTGAGCACTTCCATTTCTGAAGTCCAATATTGCTGTCATAAATAGTCAAAAGAAAACAATATCTCATCAGTCAGTTGTTTTTCTGAGATATGAAGGCTATTTTATGCACCGTTATGGAATTACATTTGCTTCAGTAAAAATGAACGAAACTTTATAAAACTAAACGTAACTTTCAAAAATATGCCATTACAAAAGAAGAAAAACACAATGAAAATGAAAAAAAATGAACTCAGTCGCACAAATTTAACAGGCTCTTCAAATATGCTTCATTCTTTGTTAATGTTTTTCAAAGATTCGTTTTCGCTAATCGTGGATTCTGAATGCATTGCCACAGATTTCGCTTACGCTTTGCAGTTTTTTGTTTGGTGTTTTGACACAAACCTCTCGTGGGGGCGGGGTTAACAGTGATCTACTCTGATTGGATAGTGAGCTTTTGATGGACAGGTGCTCTCTGACCGTGAAGTACAGACGTCACTCAGTGTTGCGCATATTGGAAAGCTCTCGCGGACGCGGTGATTTGTATTACTAAATATGTAAATAATATTTGAACTTCAATCGTCTCAGTCTGTAAAGATGAGCTCTTGTCCTTCAAGGCAGCTTGAAGTAAGCTTGTGTTACTGAATGACAATAATAACCTTCAACAAACTGTTGCACACTGTAACATGAAAAACTTGTATCGGTGTTATTGGTTACTTCAGTAACACAAGCTTACTTCAAGCTGCCTTGAAGGACAAGCGGAGGAGGAAGATGATCCCGCTCCGTGTCTCCTGAGAGCTCATCTTTACAGACTGAGACGATCAAAGGTCAAATATTATTTACATATTTAGTAACACAAAGCGCAGAGAGAGCTTTTTTTTTTTTTTTTTTTAATTAATGCAGAGAACAAAAACATACAAAAGTATAAATATACATCACATAATATCCACCACAAAAAAAAAAAAAAATAAAAATAAAAAAAACCCATTAAAGAATAAAATAGAACTAAAGAAAAGAGGGCCAAAATCTAAACAAAATTACAGAAGGAGATCAAAGGCAGAGCAAATTGTAACAGTCCTTATAGCTTTCTTATTAGTGAATACTGAGATTACATTCAAATAGTTTTCCATTTCTTTTAGGAAAATGGAGAACACAGGTTTACAGTTGGAGAATTTGCATTTGTGAATGTGAAATTTGTTTAGGAAAATTTTTTAATGAATAACAAAACTGATATTTTCGTTTGTGGGGTCAGAGTCATAATACCCAAATATAATGTTTTTCATATGTACTGAGAAGCCTGGCAAAATCTTACAGTTGACAAACACACCAATATCATCCCAAAGTTTCTGAGTGTAGTCACATGACCAAAATGAGTGTACAGTTTCTTCAGAACTCGAACAAAAAGAGCATGTAAGATCAATGTCAGATTTAAATCTTTGTATACACTTCTTTACAGGGTAGAACCTGTGTATGAGCTTAAAATAAATTTATTTCACTTTGTCTGTGAAAAAGAATTTTTGCGGTATAGACCAAATTTACTCACCACGAGAGCTTTCCAATATACGCGCCACTGAGTGACATCTGTACTTTCCGGTCAGAGAGCACCTGTCCATCAAAAGCTCACTATCCAATCAGAGTAGATCACTGTTAAGCCCGCCCCCACGAGAGGTTTGTGTCAAAACACCAAACGAAAAACTGCGAAACGTAAGCACAATCTGTGGCAATGCATTCAGAATCCACGATTAGCGAAAACGAATCTTTAAAAACATTAACAAAGAATGAAGCATATTTGAAGAGCCTGTTAAATTTGTGCGACTGAGTTCATTTTTTTCATTTTCATTGTGTTTTTCTTCTTTTGTAATGGCATATTTTTGATAGTTTCTGAAAAAGTTATGTTCAGTTTTATAAAGTTATGTTCATTTTTATTGAACCAAATGTAATTCCATACACTGCTGTCTGGAAAGAAGAAAGCAAACTGGATCTAACCATGACAGATGTCAGCTGGACAACAAGCAGCACATCAGTTTCTAGTTTGAGAAACAGCCCTCACTGGTGCTGAGCTGGCAGCACCATTGATCCACACAAGTCAAAACAATCATCTGCAACAGTGAAGAGATGCTTTTTAGGCAGAATGTCATTGACAAAACTACATCAGAAACAAGGAAATAGTAGAATAGTCAAGAGGAAATCTATTTATGAATAGATGAATCTAAGTTTCAGGTATTGAGTGGTTTAAAGTGATAGATCACCTAAATATAAAAATATGGCATTCCAATCCCATAAGAATTCGGTTAGTCTTTTAAACTCAAATTAAGATATTTTTAATGAACACTGAGAGGTTTCTGGCTCTCTGTTGAAAGTTGAGGTAAGCAAAAATTTAAAATATCCAAAAAAGTCATAAAGGCATTTCACATTTCACTGCTGGTTATATAAGCTATATATAATTTTGTATGTGACGAATAAAAAACTTGAATATTAAAGGCATAATTAAATGAATCCATATGAATCAAGCCATATAATCCAAGTCTTGTGAAGAGATATGAATGACTTTTTATGATGACCAGATTTGCACTGAACAAAATTATAAACAACACTTTCATTTTTGCCCCCATTTTTCATGAGCTGAACTCAAAGATGTAAGACTTTTTCTATGTACACACAAGTCCTGTTTCTCTCAAATATTGTTCACAAATCTGTCTAAATCTCTGTTATTGAGCACTTCTCCTTTGCCGAGATAATCTATCTACCTCACGTGTGTGGCATATCAAGATCCTAATTAGACAGCATGATTATTGCACGGGTGTGCCTTAGGCTGGCTACAATAAAAGGCCACTCTAATCCAAACTTTTGAACCGTAATATATTCCTGCTCACCTGTTTCCAGATATCTTACATCTTCAGTCGAATGCTGGAAAGTGTTGAGAGTAACTGCTGTATTTGTGTTGTAGCCTCCGGTCCTGCCACACCAGACTCTGTGGAAAGCATCGCGCAGCACTTGTCTCCTGAATCCAGCCGTAAAGCGTACTGGAGGACATGGGACGGCCAGTCCACTCAACACCCCTCCTCGGTCATCACCGATGCCACACCAAGCCACGCACACCTCAAATCACCTGCCATTGGACGCTCCCGCAGCGTGTCCGACTCCTCAGCACCGCGCAGAGGTATGCGTATACATGCTGCTGGAGCTCTATTCATGATGTGCTACTCCGGTTTTCTTCCGAAATGACATACTGTGTGTTTCTACAGACTCTGTTACCAAGACCTCCACCCCGTCATTCCGGAACGGAAAAGCAGCAGCACAGCAGGGTTCGCCATGGGAGACGCTGGTGGTGTTCGCCATAAACCTTAAACAGCTTAATGTCCAGATGAACATGAGCAACGTCATGGGCAACAATACGTACGAGAGTCCTATTGGAACTATTTGATTTGTACAGTTGTTGACGCGCTTCATGTATCTGATATATATCTGATGTCTTTTTATGCATGTGTGCATGTGTGTGTTTTGACAGTTGGACAACGAGTGGGTTGAAGAGTCAGGGCCGTCTGTCAGTGGGCAGTAACAGAGATCGTGAGATCAGCATGTCTATTGGGCTGGGCCGCTCCAAACTTGATTCCAAAGGAGGAGTGGTGGGTGGCAACATTGACGTCAACACACTCAAGATGGTCTGTAAGTATGCTTTTATTCATTTATTTATTGTTGTGTGAGAGGTGTTCCATCTCTAAATGTGATTTTTATTTTTTATTTCATAATGTTAAAGTGTTAAACCACTTACTGTGGCTAATTAATGACTTTAATTTTTCCATTCACCAACACAAAATATCCACCTAGTTTGAGGTAACTTTATAAAAAGTAAATATTGATAACGACTGAATCAATTGATTTTGTATGTTTAGTAAATTATGTTCTTTAAATGGTGTTCCCCCTTGGGCCATAAAATGATTTAAAGTTAAATAATATAATGGTATAATATTAATATTATATTTTAGTTTAATTTAATTCATATGTATTCACATCATTTAAGTATTACTTTCTATAGGTGAATTTCTGGGCATTTATGGTAATAGCACAAGTTGTTTATGTTAACATGTATATGGATAATGTGTGTAAAAAAATAAATAAGCTAAATTTTCTAAATGTTTATTGTGAATAAGTCGTCTACTCTATACATATTTCTTTTTTGACCCCATAAATGTCTAAACAACATATGCAGGACTTCTCTAATCATTTAGTCTGCTTAAACTCTTCCTCTTACTTAAAGGGTTAGTTCACACAAAAATGAAAATTATGTAATTAATAACTTACCCTCATGTCGTTCCAAACCCGTAAGACCTCCGTTCATCTTCGGAACACAGTTTAAGATATTTTAGATTTAGAGTCCAAGAGCTCTCAGTCCCTCCATTGAAGCTGTGTGAACGGTATACTGTCCATGTCCAGAAAGGTAAGAAAAACATCATCAAAGTAGTCCATGTGACATCAGAGGGTCAGTTAGAATTTTTTGAAACATCGAAAATACATTTTGGTCCAGCGTTGTGAACGCACTCACAGCAGACCGGAAGAGAAGACAATGCTGAATAAAGTCGTAGTTTTTGCTAAAATGTATTTTCGCTGCTTCAACAAATTCGAACTGACCCTCTGATGTCACATGGACTACTTTGATGATGTTTTTCTTACCTTTCTGGACATGGACAGTATACTGTGCACACAGTTTCAATGGAGGGACTGAGAGCTCTCGGACTAAATCTATAATATCTTAAACTGTGTTCCAAAGATGAACGGAGGTCTTACGGGTTTGGAACGAAATGAGGGTGAGTCATTAATGACATAATTTTCATTTTTGGGTGAACTATCCCTTTAAAGTCGACTGCAAGCACAGATTTGCCTCCATTAAATCAACAACCAATGGATCCCCTATTTTTTCATTCTCAATTATCTGTTGCACTTGGATGCATGTCATAATACAGAAGAAAAGATCTGTCAATACTTCGAATTGAACTACACAACTTTAACTAAAGCTGTATAAATTTAAATTATAAATTCCATCTTAATCTTGCTTTAATTGGCATATAGGCCTTTTCAATTCTGTGTGGCACACAGCCCTGGTGTCTTGTCTTCCTCTTTAGTGACTCATAAGTGGTTGTTCTTCTAGCCCATATTTCAGAACATCCTAATCAGCAGCCCAGTCATAAGATCCAGATCACCATGGGCTCCACAGAGGCCCGGCTGGACTACATGGGCTCCAGCATATTGATGGGCATCTTCAGTAACGCTGACCTGCAACTTCAGGACGAGTGGAAGGTGAACCTCTGCACGGCTGAGGCCAGTTTATCTGAGAAAAGGTAAGAACTGCCAATCATATTAGTGAAAATTATGTAGAAGACGACCACAACCGTAACAAACATACATTGATGTGTATCTCCTCCAGTGAGATTTTTATACATGGAGACCTGCAGTGGGACATATTCCAGGTGATCATCTCCCGCTCCACCACCCCTGACCTGATAAAAATTGGCATGAAGCTGCAGGAGTTCTTCACACAGCAGTTTGACACCAGCAAGCGAGCCCTGTCTACCTGGGGCCCGGTCCCCTACGTTCCTCCCAAAACCCCGGTCATCAACATGGACAAAGGAGCAGCAGAACTCTGTTAGTGTGCTTGTGACTATTTTAGATTTAACAAACATAATTTTATTATTAATTAAATGGAATGTAAAGACCAACTTAAATGTCTCTTTCTCTCAGATATGGATGCAGCTCATCACAGGCACTGGCCCAGTGTGTTGAAGATGGTGGCGGGGTGTCACATTTCCCTCTTCCAGATGCCTCTTCCAGAGGATGCTGTGCAGCTGGGTGGCTCCATGAGTCTCCATGGCAATCACATGACTCTGGCTTGTTTCCATGGGCCCAACTTCCGTTCCAAGTCCTGGGTGCTTTTCCATCTGGAAGAGCCCAACATCGCCTTCTGGACTGAAGCACAGAAGATCTGGGAGGATGGTACGGACATAGTGCCATCTTTTCATCCATTCATCCATCATTCACCAATCATTTTAAGGTACTTTCATTAATTGAGACTTACAGGTTGTGTTATTTGTCTAGGCTCCAGTGATGATTCCACATACATCGTTCAAACCCTTGACTTTCACCTTGGGCATAATACCATGGTAACCAAGCCTTGCGGTGCTCTGGAGAGCCCAATGGCAACCATCACCAAGGTTACCCGCCGTCGCCACGAAAACCCACCGCATGGGGTGGCTACAGTCAAAGAATGGTTCAACTATGTCACTGCCATGAGGAACGAAGGTAGATGTTGCACACTCAATGGCTCTGATCCAAAACCTAGTGAGCTATTGCCCAATTGGAAGCCACTTTCTAAGCTATAAAGGTAGCACTTTATTTTACAGTCCTGTTCCCCTAACCCTACCCCATGTAGTTACCTTGTATTACCAGAACTTACTTAGATAAATACAATGTAAGTATACTATAAGTACATGTAAGTACACGTACTGTAAAATAAAGGGCAACCGCTATAAAAATTAATCTCTGAAGTTAAAGAGCAACTCTCAAAATAAACAGTGCTTCTCATGTAGGGATGTTGCAATATGCTAGTATTGACTATGAAATTACATGAGGAGATACCATATTAACATATCTTATTATCGTAAAAACGTTGTCTGGTTGACATTCCAACATAATGTATAGTGAAATAGCAAAAAAACAATGCAGTGTGTTGCTACTACTGCCACACAAAATCATGTCACGGAAGATGACAGAAGAAAGCAAGACACTCAACCCATAACCAGAAAAAACTGTTGCTTGCCAGCTTTTGGATTCCTTAAAAAAGACAAGCTGTAGATACCATAGTATCAGTATTTTTCCACCCTAAATTTCTTGAGATATCGCAATATTATCATGATTTCTCTTGGTCATGATAATCTGACTGTCTTCAGAAAAAATTTAAATGGCATTTTAGGAAGTTTCTTTTTTGTATTTTTTTCATCTTGTCTTTGCTTTAATATGCATTAGCATAATGCATATTAAAGCAGTGTTCATACGTGCAGCGCTGCTTTGTTTTCAGTGGAAACCAAGGAAACTGCAGTGTATGTCACCACTATTCATAAGCAGCAACTGCTGTCAGTGTGACTCTGCGTTTTGTGCAGGTATGTTTTATGTAGTATAGTTTTACAAAACTAAAGTCAGACCGTTCTATTTTTGCTATAAATTTTGAAATTAAACCATCTTATGTAATGCTGCCAGTCTATTGTGATTGAATGGAGTGGCTGCCTCTAATTTTAAATGGAAAAAGCACATACAAAGTTTATCAAAGTTTCACAAAGAAATATGCAGCATTTTGTCCATACAAAAATAAAAGGATACCTTTTGATTGACAATTTGTCCAAAATCTAATTTGATATAAAAATAATTGAGAAAATCAAACCGTGAATCATATCGCAATCGTGAGTTGAGTGAACCATCGCATCCCTAATTATAGGATTGCATTCTCCATAAAAGACATGTACTATGATGCTTGATGTTGAGCATCTTTTTGTCTTTTTGTCTCTTGTGGAAAAGACATGGGTCAGGGTTAGGTGAGCACACACCTATACCTTCAAATCAGTTCATACAGAAAGCTCACTAGGTTTTGGAACAGAGCCAGTATAAAGCCATTTTGTTGCCAATAGTTATGATAACTATTTTCTGCTCTTGAAATTGATTCTTTTTTTATTATCTTTCCCTGTGTCAGAGCTGAACTTGTTGCGTAACGTGGATGCAAACAACTCTGAGAGCGGCGCAGCAGCGAAGAGCTCCAGCCTCCTGAGCGGCTTCAGGGGCACCTCCAGCTACAACCACGAAACCGAGACCATCTTCGCCCTGCCCAAAATGCAGCTCCAGTTCAAATCCATCCACGTACAAGACCCAGAGGAACCTTCTCTCAGTGGTACAGACTTATAAACTGTCCCAGTTTAATATTCCAGTAGCCTCTGGCAGCTAAGGTTTATCCAGAAAGTGCTAGATAAGCTTGTATAGTCTGAAAGTGAGTGCGGGACCCTCGCTGACTCTGAGCTGTGTTGCAGATGCCAGCAGTAAGCCCAAAGTGGAGTGCAGCGTGGTGACCGAGTTCACCGATCACATTTGCGTCACCATGGACGCAGAGCTCATCATGTTCCTGCATGACCTGGTGTCGGCATACTTGAAAGAAAAGGAGAAAGGTGAGATCAAGAAATCAGGAGTCCCCCTATCTCCTGTCTTCATAAATGTCCCCTTTTACTGTAGTGACGCGTGTCGCTCGCTCGTGTTCCCAGCTCTCTTTGCGCCGCGCATCTTTGCATCTCGAGCCGGTCAGAAGAGCCCCACGGCGCAGCAGGATGAGGCCTCGTCAGAAAAGAAGGAAAAGGAAGAGGGAGTGAACTATGCTACAGTGGACTGGAGAGAGTTCCTCTGTAACACCTGGCACCTGGAGCCCACACTACGGTAACACTGCAGTCACATGACCTCAGTCCCTTTAGACCTTTCCAATCAAACACGCCTAGGTGTTAAAGGGTTAGTTCAGCCAAAAATGAAAATTATGTCATTTATGACTCACCCTCATGTCGTTCCAAACCCGTGAGACCTCCGTTTATCTCTGGAACACAGTTTAAGATATTTTAGATTTAGTCTGAGAGCTCTCAGTCCCTCCATTGAAAGTGTGTGCACGGTCTACTGTCCATGTCCAGAAAGGTAAGAAAAACATCATCAAAGTAGCCCATGTGACATCAGAGGGTCAGTTAGAATATTTTGAAGCATTGAAAATACATTTTGGTCCAAAAATAACAAAAATGATGACTATTCAGCATTGTCTTCTCTTCCGGCTCTGTTGTGAGTGCGACTGCTGTGACTGTTGATGTATGACGCTGCTGACGTGTTATCTTTATTACTGGGCGCACCAGAAAACGTCAGCAGCTGAGTCATTAATGACATCATTTTTTATTTTTGGCTAAACTAACCCTTTAATAGACATTGTTCTGAGTAGTTGTTAGGACTTGGTTGTTGCTGAGTTACTGTTAAAGAGTTGCAGTGGTGTTTCTGACTGGATGCTAAGCAGTTGCTAGCGTGTTAAGTGGTTGCTAGGTTCGTCTGTCTGGTTTCTCTGGGGTTTTGTCTGGATGCTCAGGTTTATCTTGTGGTATTTGAGGTTTTCTGAATGGATGGTTGATAAAAGTAGTTGCTAGATGGTTGCTAAAGCTTTTCTGTGGGATGCTAGGAAGTTGCTAAGGTGTTGTGGGTGGTTGCTAGGTGGGTATACGTGGTGTAACTGTCTTTAGCACAGTTCAAACTTTTCAAGCATTTAATGTCAGTAGTGAATTAATTTCACTTTTTGATATGTTTCAGGTTGATCTCGTGGACGGGACGCAAGATTGATCCTGTGGGGGTGGACTACATTTTGCAGAAGCTGGGATTCCACCATGCAAGGACTACAATTCCCAAGTGGCTGCAGAGGGGCGTGATGGACCCTCTGGATAAAGTTCTGTCCGTTCTCATTAAGAAACTTGGCGTGGCATTGCAGGATGAGAAAGAGAAGAAAGGTCAAAGAGACAAAGATGAACATTAACTCAAAACACTTCATTGTATTAATAGATTTCCGCTATCTGGAGCCATCTGTGAATTTCCCTTTTTTTTTTTTTTTTTACCTTGTGTGAAACCACTGGATTTATTGCAAACTACTGTACAGCATACACAAACACATCACAGTCATTGATGTACTGTGTGAGCATTCATGTTTGCCTTGGTTCATATGGCCATAGCTCTTGGATTACTAGAAGTGTTTTCAACATTTTTTAATTTTCAGATCGCTTAGACGTCGAATAGCTGCTCCTGAATGCCATCGGACTTTTAACATGAATTAAATGCACTTACACGTCACTGACACTAACAAAAGAACAGTGATCTTAAGCTACAGTATACAGGTGTGCTCTTGAAATCAGTTTACATGAGTTCAGAGGAGCGAGAAGCATCCTGTGTTTTTTCGCTGAGGTGATTATACCACTGACTATTGCCAATCAGACTTTTTAAAATAGTTTTTATTTAACATTTTAAGAACAAACGGTCCAGGTAACCCCTGACCGGGTGGTAAAGTGTTCTTTCAGCCAGCAGAAGTATGAACATCCCCAAGCCTAATTATTCCTTTGAGAGTGACCAAATTTTCCGATGCCTGATTAACAACACATTTTGAGGGATGATCTAGTGGAAATGCCTCAGATATTCCTGTGAATACATCAGAACCTCAGATTGCGCTGTGTAATGTGAATTGGCCTATAAAGCAAGGCTCTAACTTAAAAAAATGTAAATATCTTTAACGCATAAGCTGTTAACCATGTTATGCCTGTGGTGATAGTGTTTTTCCTTTTATTGTTGTTTTTTTCTTTTAGCTATTTTTCATAAGTGCAATAGACAATTGTATATACAGAGGTAAATATGTTCAATGTGCTGATTTCTTAACTGAATAAAATCATTACTACTAAAGTGAATATTTGTTCCTCCTAATTGTTTCACATACACATGTATCCCATACTTATTGTTATATTGTTAATATAACTACTTTTTTTTAAAATGAAGCTAGAATATAAACATGAAAAACTACAAAAAATAAAATGAAAACTAAAGATATAATAAAAGCGAATTCTAAATATTAAAATAATACTACATACATTATACTAAAATAACTGTTTTTCTAAACCTTCCATTAGTCACCAGTGTATCACATTTGCAGCTGTGATTTTAAACGTGATTTGTTATTTTAAGATTTAGACAGTTTGCCATACATTACCAAAATGATACCTGGATGGATGCCACATGCAAAATAATAGTAAGCAGGATACAGCAAGTAATATACTATTTGATTTTCAAACCGAGCTAATTTATGTACTCCTACATTACAAATCAAAGCATGAATACTTTCTGGTGCACGTTCATGTTCAGTAGTTTCAATTCAGCCCGATTCCTCAGAACAGAAATGGAGAAATATTATTGATAGTATTAGAGGTCATTTACACACTGATCTTCATCAGCTATTAGGAACTCAATTCAAAGTACTAATGTTTCAAAACTCGATACACTTGTTACATTAAATCTACAGTATGGAAGGTTTGGCTTAGAAGTGCAAGTTGTCAAGGAGGAATTTTATTTTGGTAATTACATGATTTATGCATTGGCTCAGCTTTTAATATGAATTGGATGGTTTGAGATGGTGAAATGCAATCATTTTATCAAAAATGACACAAACTACATCCAAATGACCCCTCATAATAAAAGACTATCTGTAAATAATGTCTTTCGAGTGGTTAATTTTTGACTGTTGTTCCATAACATTAACATAACACAGAGGATGTGAAACTGACATTTCCCATAAAATTCGACCTGACAGCTCAAACGATAGATTACAGGCAGTTACTTCATTTTAATGTGTCCTTGTTGCAGTGTATTTATACATAGAAGCACTGAGTACTATTAATTAACTACATTACTAACTATATGGTTAGGGAAACATGCATGTAATTATGCATAATTGTTATTATAATAGTAAGTACATATAACGTATAAGAAGGAAACCTTAAAATAAAGTGTTATATATATATATATATATATATATAAGGAAAAAATGAGATTAGATTGAACATGACTTTGGAAAGACGACTGATATAGCTAAAGAAATCTACCCTTTCACATTTAATGCACGAGTTTGGTTAAGCAAGTCCAGCACAAAGAGCAAAAACAAACAAAACATCACATAACTGCTTTAAAAAGCTTTATTTCTTGCAAGTATCACAAGAAGCCCGTCATGATTCACCTTTAAAACTCTGAATAGGTAGATTTAACATCCTAACATTCTGGCTACTCAAACGCAAATGAGCTACAAAAATGAACAAAAATAATTGTGTCTGCTCTATAGTTAAATGAACTGACTCTAATTCAAGGGCTACCCATAGTGTCTTATTTAAAGATACCACTTGTTAAAAACAAAAACAACAAGACTCCTGGCATCTGTTACTAACGTTAAATCCAGTATTATTATAATTTTGGTCTTTCATATACATTTCCATATACATATCTACTGTTCAAAAACAAAAAAAAATCTATGCCAAGATTCATAAAGGTGTAAAAAGGTTTCAAGTTTGGCGTCCGTAATGCTGTTTATGTGAGGTGTTCGGTCTGTCGGCTCTGTGGTCTATTTGTCAGTGCATGCACACACGCACTCGCGCACACACACACACACACACACACACACACATACACACGCACGCACGCATAAGCATGCACACAAGTGGAATCTGAAGAGGCAGAGTGGAGGGGACCTGATTCAGAAGCTCAGAGGAGCTCTACAGTGTTAACACGCTTCCCTGATAAGACACGTACAGTGCTTTCAGCTTGGCAGAACAGTCACGCGACGTCAATATCACTGAATCATTTGGGGCAGGAGCTGAGGAGGGCGGGATTAGTTAGAGGAAAGGCAGGTTCCATAGTTCAATATCCCACTACACATCTGCGGTCTTTCTGGACCTCTTCTTGAGAGGTTCTTTGCTGCTGGTTGTGGCCGTCACTCTGCGCCTGTACTTGCGTGGTTTGGTGGATGAGGGTTCTTCAGCGTTGTGCTCCACCGGGGTCTCCACCTGAGGGTGGATATCAGAGTCTTCATGTTCCTGGCAGCAGAGCTGGCCCGTGAGCAGGTGCGGCTGCAGCGCCCCCTCCTGGTGAGCCTTGCAAAAAGAGTTAGGGCACAGCTGGCAGAAAGCATCAGAGTTCTTTCCGCAGACGTCACAGTGATGCCAGGGACAGTCCCAGCGACCTGGAAGACAACACAGAACACAAATGTAAAAGTTATCAAAGGTTTAACAAAAAACACTACTGTTAAATTGTTATGCATCTATATATGCTATTCATATATAACATAATGTGTCATTATAGAGTAATGGTTACCAAATGGTCTCTTGATGCGGTCCAGACAGGAGAGGTGATAGGCTTTGGTGCAGCCCTTCTTATCACACAGAACCAGCTCTCCTCCGTCACCGCAGCGGAAACACTCATCCTCAGACTTCTTGCCTTCATTCCGGGACTTTCTCCGCTTGGGCTTTTTCTTCAGATGCTTGGCTTTGGGCTCAGAAGTATGACCATTCTGAAGTTGGTGGGTGAAGAGAAAGTCAAGGTATTTTGATTTACTTCTGTATATAAATTATTACTTTTCACTTCCCGACTAGAAGTAACAGGATAACGTAGTTATGTATCAGATGTTTGTAGCACATGTATTACAGGGACAAACTTCGTGTCAAGTGTTCTGATGAAGGGCACAATGGTGATGGCTCATTCTGAATAGCAGGCATGAGCTTTAACCACTACACCACACCAGCAAGACATCAGTAATGTCAAAGGCAGCTGAAATGAAAGGTATTACAGTCACTCACCTTGGGTCTGTCACCTAGAAAACCACTGCAGTTGGGCGCTCCACAGCGGCACACAGTCTTTTCATTCCCAAGACAGTCCAGGTTATAGTTAAAAGTCAGCTCAGTGCCTGAAAACATTGTCATGTGGAAAAACTTAAAATCAGGTTGGGACAATAGTGAAGTTTAGTATAGTTAATTTATAATATATATAATAATAATAAATTAAGCATTTTTGCCATTTTGCATTTGCTCTGAATTTGTTTAATTTGTTTTTCCTAAACAAAAAATAAATAAATAAACATTTCTAAGCTGATTTTTCTAAGCAGTGTTTAATGCAACTATAATACACTAACAAAAACAACAACAACAAACAATTATTCCCTTATTTCTGTAATTGTTCAGAGCGTGAGCTCACCAGAAGGGATGTCACAGACCGCAAACAGGCCCACGCGTGTGTCTCCATTAACCGTCCATTTCTGAGTCTCACAGTTGGGCTGGCAGCTGTGGTTCATGAAGCGAGAGTAGTTCCCTTTAGGTCCCGCATCTATAATCCGATCCTGTGCACACAAATGGAATATTGTACATGATGAAGGTAGAAATGGTCACAAACCATTAAGCTGTCACAGGCTGTTATCTATGGGATGATCTGTAGTGGTGTGACCTGTAATGCCACCTAAGACTGTTCAGTGCCATTCCCAATACAACACTGTTTCTCTGGCTCTGCTGTACAGTACAAAAGTCCAAATTTGTCATCATCAGACATGAACCCAGCACAGGAGGAACAGTCTGGGCTTGCACACACATGATGCCTTTATTTACCTTGTCAATAGTGAGCATATAGAAATGTGTGATGTTATTCTCCTGAGCGTATTTGATTCTGGCTCTGCACTCCTCCTCGTCTATCAGTTCACCCACATATTCATTCACAAACTCTCCCTGAGTGACACAGAAAAGAGCACATCAGCAATTACATACATAAGTCTCTTTTGTTAAATGTTTAAAAGCCAGTGCACGTACTTTCTTAATGTCTCTCAATGACACCAGGCCCCAGCCTTTGCCTGCCGTGCGGATGATCTTGGTCTCGGGGTAGAGGCGTTTGGTGAAGTCCTGGTTTTGGCAGCGCTCTCCAGCCGGACACACTTGAGGATGGCACTCGTACAACAGCATGCGGTTCAGACACTCAGACTCGAAGCTGCAGGGGCGATCATCTGACGGTTTACAGTTACACTTGGGGATCTCAGAGATGTCTGCGGTGTACACCTGCACTCGCCCACAAGGCTTATTCACCTAATGAAAAAACAAACCAATCAATTCAAACTGTTAAAAACTCTACAAACACACTTGCCACATTCATGTAAAAGAACATTTCCATGGTTTGGAAAATGCACTTTCAAATTCCCGGATATTTCCAGGTTTTCCAAGATGTGAGGATCTTGTAGAAATACCTTGATGTATTTGTATGGAGGAGGTTTCTTATTGTTCTCTTGAGCCTCTTTGGCCTCCCTCTCCATCTCGATCTCCTTAAAGCGAGCTTCAGCCTCCAGCAGGGCTGCACAGATAAATACAGAGGAAGCCATTTCACAAATGCACTGACAACACTAATATAAATAAAGAAAACAAAACAAGGAATTATTATTATTTTTACCATTCTTAAAGACCTTTCCAATGCCATTATGCTGGTATTTGCTCCCCCTGTCTCCCTCCATGTAAGGAAAGACTCTGCCCTGGTGTGTCCAGAAATAGTCTTTCGAGCCAAAGAAGAACACGGGGAACTCTCCGATCTCATGACGCAGGTGCTGGATGTTGGTCGGGATGTTCTTAGGGTGACGTATCTCCGCAGGCCACCATCTAGATTTTAAAATAAGGTTAAAGGTTATGGCAAGAAAATGACCTTTGTGATCATGTAGTTTACAGTCAGTAACCAGGGACATTAATTGGGGGCTACTATGTGTTTACTTGCTGGTTTAGGTATTAAAAAAAAAAAAGTTTATAGACATAGCTATGTGATCGTTTTGCCCATTTTAATATCTGCCAGGTAAAAATCTTATAAGTCTGACCAAAATCGTATGTCAGTAGCGAGCGGCAACCTCCCGCTCTCTCTCGTGACGCCCATACAGAAGTGACTAAAACTGTAATTCATCGACTGGCCACTTGAGGCTGGCTGCAAAAGGGAGTCAGTCCCATAGACTCCCCATGTTAAAATGCCCAACTTTACAGCAGAAAAAAAATGTTTACAGCCTGGTGCAAAAAATGAGTTTGGTCTACATAGCTAATTTTGCCCTTCATGACAACTGTGAGGGGGGGTGAATTTTTTTATAACTCATCTGTTTAAATTATATTTATATAAGTTCTGCATAATTAAGGGCTCTCTAAACTCTCTTCAGAAACCTATGGGCGATGTCACGGACACTACGTCCATGTTTTCATACAGTCTATGGTCAGTAGTTGCATTCTTTAGCCCTAAAAACCACTAACCCCCTATATTAAAACATTACAAATAAAAATCCACTCTAAGCAGATGTTTTTACATTAAATAAAACTAAAGGTGTGTGATGCTGATGGAGACTGACCTGTAGTTCCCCAGTTTGACCCAGATGATGTCTCTGTATTTGGGTTTCTTCCCTGAGCGGCAGTCATTACAGAACCAGCTGCCATCAGGCATAGCGATGTTCAGACAGTCAGGGTGAAATGCAGCTGGACATGACTCACAGCACAGCAGACGGCCACCTTCAACACACATTTATACATTTATATAGTGCTGCCATTAGCAAAGAAAATCAAATATTTTGTATTTTCAAAATTTGTTTGTTTCAATCCACTGCTATTTTTTACGTCTCATTTTGGATGCCCCTCATTAAGAAAGGAATAAAACCAAGTCACACCCTTTGAGCAGATAAAGCACCAGCTGACATTGACGTGAGAGTGATGACTGTAGCCTTTCTTAGGCCTGAAGTGGTTTGTGCACACAATGGCAGAAGAAGCGATCATCTCACTCCCTGCAGCAACACACAGGTCTCCAACATGATAGGCCACGGGACAGCGCAAACAACGCATCATCTTTCCTGCAAGAAGACAACAGGGAATGTGCTTTACTAAGTGATAAAACCAAATCAACTACAAAAAACTTTTGTCGGACATACATTTAGCTCTATTATATTTCCACAATCATTAGTGAAGTCTTCAGAGTCACACAATCCTTCAGAAATCACTTTAATATGCTGATTTGGTACTCAAGAAACATTTCTTAATAGCAACTTTTAAAACAGTTGTGTTGCTTAGGCCATCCTTAAAAATATTCTTGTTGGCCATAACCCCACCGACCCTGTCAATTTAGGACCGACTCAAATTATTATAATTTTTTTGCTTTTAGTCCGAACGACTTGCCGGTTGTACATTTGCGTAAGACCGACCAATTTTTTTTTTTACTCTTCAAACAACTAATACAAAAGCAATGAGATAATATTTATGATATTTTAGCAAGTATTGTAAATATATAAATTGCCTAGGCCTACAAACAAATGAAGGCTACATTCTTTAAAAAACCCCTGTGACATCATCTATGTTTACACGGATGTCACACAATGGCCTGTGCTGTGCGTTCGCTTCGTCTCCTCTCATTCACTGTCAGAGTTAACGGTTCGCGCTTGGTAATGATGGCTGCGGCTGCAGTAAATAAAATGTTTGCGGTCACTTTTCAAAGTCAAACGGGTTCGGGCACCATAATACAGGGATTCCCAAAGTGTGGTGCGCGCATCCCCCAGGGGTACGCGAGCTGCCACCAGGGGGTGCGCGAGAGGAAAAATGTAAAGGCGGTATGTTTTAAGTGGGATTTTTCCGAACAGTAAACATTTCATTTGTAATTGACTTCACTTTTATTTTAAATAAAAAACTATAATTTATTAGTTTTCGATGGAAACGTAGAAGACCGATGCTGTCTTCTACGCACTGTTCTTCTTTTATGTACTGCAGGCTTGGCTATATGCGTGCCAACACGTTTCATTCATTCCATAATATATATTATAAATATGCTTAACTGGCTGAAATCAGGGAAACTGTCAAGTGGGACATCTTATGATAAAGTTGTTAGTCAGGAGGAGAGGGACTAAGAGAGAGTGAGGATTTAACTTTACGCGCGACATTGCAGAAAATGTGCGTTCACAAATGTAGCCTATGTTGATCTAACTATGGAAAGCATTGATTACTACGTAATATATGGTGTTTCCATTTGCCTGAACTTCTTTAAGTTAGTTGCGGGGCAAATCGAAAATCCAGCACACTCCTTCACTACTGATACTGTGACTAATCTTTTTTCTATGTGTTCATTCGCTGGCATTTTCCACATTTCTTTTTTTTCTCCCTTAAAAACAAATTTGTCCATTCTGATGCTCAATTTTACTGAACTAATGGCTGTTGATGACTATTTGAATTGAATTCTGCCAAAGTGGGCATTTGTATGTGTTCGTTAAATGCATAATGTTATGTGAGTAGGTCTGCTCATGTCTGAAAATAATATATGAAACACAAAATAATTTAAAAAACATTAGGCTATAGCTTATATTTCTTAAGTACATTTTTTAATTAATGTAAAAAAAATTGTAAAACTGAAAAAATATATATATATATATATATAATAATTAATTGTGTTCAGCATGGTGGGCCGCATTTGAATTTGTGACGGTCCGCGGGTTGAGATGATGCTGCTGCTAGCTCCATGGTCATTTAATAGGCCTAGCCTACTGCTGCAATGTTTCTTTTACGCGGCTGAAAATAACCGTGCTTTCTGTTACTGAGCCTGTGTCTGTCACTCGTCCCTTTAAAAGTGGAAACCTGTGCATAGCTTTGTTGCATTATATTGAAACTTTGTTGATGTTTTTATTGTCATGCGTGCTGGTTATTTGCGCATGATTAAACATGACTCTTTATATGGCGATAAAAGAAAGCTTTGTTGCGGGATTGGGGGTGCGCCAGCCCGGTTGAGACATAGAAGGGGGTGCGCAGGAAAAAAAGTTTGGGAACCGCTGTAATAATACATCTAAAACATTCATTAAAACAGCTCGACACCGCTTTAAATTTGGCACGAAGTTCTGGAAA
This sequence comes from Carassius carassius, assembly GCF_963082965.1. NCBI lineage: Eukaryota > Metazoa > Chordata > Actinopteri > Cypriniformes > Cyprinidae > Carassius > Carassius carassius. The sequence goes on from NC_081784.1 coordinate 18,932,355, forward strand.
AACTGCCCAGATCTTTTCCCATCCCTTCTCCCGTCTAGTCTCAAACCAGGACCATGTCGACTGTCACTTTATGTTCGAAAATCTATTGCACGAATCAACCATCAACCAAATTGATTTTAACGACCTTCTCTCAGAGCGAGTCCAGTTTTTTTTTTTACACGCGTCACAGCAGCTGCAGCTTGGGACACACGCATAACAGCAAATAATACTTCTGCACAATGTTTCTCTTTTTACAACAGAAATATGAATTCTGCCGGTATTCACAGTCTCATGCATACAGATACAGATTCGGGCTAGAATCACCTATGCGATTGGTTGTTGTTGACATTTCTAATCATAAACAGCCATGTTGAAGCCTGCAGTAAATGTTTTGCATTATGGCAGTCCACTCTGCTTATTGTTTTTCAAGAATGTTGCACTCCTGTTTGTCATTGTGCACTTAACTTCACGCCAATAAATCATTAGAAATATTGGTCTTTACCAATATATTGAATCTTTACATTCGTCCTGCCTGTTGTCCGTGGATTTACCTATATTTGGTGTTATTTGCTGTATAAAATGCATCTTGACATGCAAAATCGATTTTACAATCGATTCAATGAACACTTGTCACTCAAATCAAACAGGATTTTTTTTTCACAAAAGTGACAACCCAAGAAAGCAAAGTAAAAGGTCTCTCATTTGTAGGTTGCATTGACACCTAGCGGTGGATGCAAGTAAAACAGTATAACAGTACCTCTTTTTTTTTTCTTCTCACCTGAAATTCATGCTATAAACATGTTTTTGACAAAGATTTCAATTTGTTTGTGGTCTATATAGCCTGCATCAAAATGAGGTTTGCAATGATGCGCCCGAAGGCACGGGTTGAAGACCCAGCCAGTGATGTCACGATATGCTAATTTGTTGCTAATTTGTTTAAATTCATACCTACGTTATCACCATCACCAAAAATGTAAAAAAAAAAATTTACATTGACACTTGAAAAAAAAATATAGACCTACCTACCGACCCTTTTTAAAAAATTTTTTACTGTTACTGCAAACCAAAATATTTTTAAGGATGGCCTTAATATTTGTGTGTAAGCCGTGATACACTACTATTCAAAATTTTTCTTCTTTTAAACTGTCTATTCAAAGTACACTTTTTTTTGTGTTTCCACTAAAACACTGAGAATAAAAAGAATCATTAATACATGGTAGTTAAAAGACACTTTATATAAAGTGGATCCAATTAAAAAAAAAAAAAAAAAAAAAGACTAGGTTTATATGACAGACTGAAATGAAATGAACATGCACATCAGTCTGAGTACCTTTGGTGGCCTTGCCGGCGCCGCGGCCGCTGTAGTGGCAGCTGAGGCAGGTGTGCAGGGGGCAGCGAAAGCCTCGGTTCTCAAACACGGTCAGAGCGCTCAACCGCACACAGGCCTCATGGTAGAAGCGGCCACAGTGAAGCACACAGCAACGCCGTACCTCTCCTTCAGACTTCTTACAGGTGAAACACACATGCACACCTGGGAAAAAAAAAAGTAAACAATTATAGCTCACCAACCCTCTAAATTACGAGTAAATCACAACATATGCAACTAAATGATGTCTAATATTAGCCAATGGCTTATAAATTCTCAGATTTTAAGTACAAGTCAAATTGTTACAGTATAAGTTTAGCACAGAAATATTTTCACTCACTGAACACTGACTGAGCACCTTTAAGCGATCTATGATATTTTTCAGTTCATCTGAATGGATGCTCAGCGCACCTGTATTTGATGTACAGTAACCTCTAGTGTGAAGGCACACAACTGGCCATCACTGTCTCACACACACACACACGGAGAGAAAGAGAATTGCCGCGCTACATGTAAATTATATTATTATTTGTATTTTCCAGTCAAAATAACAGTGTTCTGTTGGTATTCTTCAGCTTTTAAGAACTGACGCTTTTTCCGGTAGTAGGCAGAACTAATGCAGAAATGGCAATCTCATTGGCTGGTGCTCACCTATTATAGTCCCTGTTTTGATTTCAGCAAATCAGTTCGTGCGAATGCACACAACCGGATTAATATTCATGAGTCCAGTAGCTCATTAATCCTTAGTGCGTTTTATATTGTTATCATTAGTAGAATTCATATCATTATTAACTTATTAGTATTTTTTTTATTTATACATACAGAAACACTGAATGACCAAAAAAGCACCACCACCACTACTAAGTTCGGTAAAAATGACTAATATGCATTCATAGATGGTTATCAAGTTTTGATACTAATTACTAAAGTTCTATCATTAAATAATACTTGATTATCATATTATAATGCTTGACTGCCTGATGTTAAGAGTGCACTTTCAGATATTTAAAAAACTGTGCCAGTTTACAAACACACACACACACACACACAAACATACACACATATATATATAAAAATAAACATATCTCAGTCTGGCGAGTAAACTAAAAATTTACTAGCTAGTGGCAAATCAATTGCCAAGGTGTCTGTAGAGGGTTGCTCCCAATAGTGAGAAAGCAGTTTTTTCTTCATATTACCATGTGTGCCTCACCTGAGCTGCAGGCGGTGCAGAGCACCTTTTCTGCTGACCGATCCAGTCCAATACAGTGCAGGTGATATGAGCCACAGCACTGTCCTTCGCACGTCACCAGATCCTCCCCGGTCTGCTCACACACCTGTGGGACAGTAACACTCATGAATGTGCAGCACACAACACAAGAGCTGAACACAACTCTCGCCTGCATCTGATCGATGGATAAATATCGTCAGATATTGACCTTCAAAGTTTTTGCATTTCATATTCGCTTAAGTCTGACGTCACGTACCAGCGCTTCCGTGTCCAAACGCTCTATCCGTTACCACGAGAAAACAACAAAAAGGTGCTAATATAAACTTACAATCTGTTAAAATACAAGCGAAAAAGTTATAATCTTAACCTTTAACTCCATACCGAAGTCCCAGATAGCCAGACAATGAAAATATAAATATAAAAATTATTTGTGTTTGGGACGCTGTGAGCACGGAGACTGTAGTGTATACCGTAAGTTTGAAAGCGTTAGCTTAAAATTATTATTATGAATAAACAGTGCTCATAAACGGCTGCTGAGGTCGTATTCTCAAGTGAAGCGAGTTGAGGCTTGGACCCGGAAACAGCGCTTCTTACGTCATCACTTAACAACCGAATAGTGATATGGGAGAAGGGGAACAAATCTCTTCCAAACAACTTAATAAAGAAATAATAATAATATAAAAAAAAAAACCACTATGTAAATAAATGGTCAGAATAAGAATGTGAATAACTAAATTGACAAAAATTGCAGACAGAACCTTATAATTCCAAGGTGACGATTTCTCTTATTTACATTTTGTTTATACTTTGTTGGTTTATAACGAAGTCATTCACAAGTGTACAGAATTCACATTGAACAAACTCTGCCATATTAAGCGGATTCTGACCAATGTAAATACCTCTGATTGGCCATTGAATTCAAATGCTCAACAAACATTGACTGTGATTGGCTAAAATACTCAACACCACAAGAACAGTGTTAATAGAAACTAGGGGTTGACTGATTTATTGGCCTTGGCCATTTAACATTTTCAAATACTGGCATCGGCCGTTAAGTTTTTCTGTTTGGCCAATGTGTTCGAGGCAAGACTTATTTTGCCTGGGCTGAGAGAGGGAGCGCCTGAACACACAGTGCTCACATTCTTTCTCTTTTTCAGTTCTGTCTAATATGGATAAGTCTACCTAATATTCAGACAGACCTGTTAAACAAAGGAATTAAAATTGTATACAAAAAGTATACATTCGGTGTATGAATGAGTGAGTGAATGGGTGAATGTGAGGCAACTTGTAAAGCGCTTTTGATGGCCATGGGGTCTGTTGAAAGCGCTATATAAATGCAGTCCATTTACCATTTACCAAAGTATCATAACGATTGCTTTAATATTATTAGTTATAGAAAGGCAAACATTATAATACTTTCTCGCTTGCTGTCAGCATTCAGCAAATACGCATTTTCATTTAAAATAAATCTTTGAATGACTAATGAACATTTAATTTCACAAACCTTGCAGACTTAGTCGAATCTAGTTGAGATCTTGTGAAGTGTGCATTGAATGCTGACAGGAGGAGAGTTCAGATTCACTGAGAAATGCGATCCACAAACTTTAAACTTTTTTAAAATTAAGCTATGCTGTGCTTTATGCATTCGCCTGAATGTCAATGAATGCAATTTTCACTGTGTGATATATGTATAATTTTATTAGAAAAAATAAAGTTCCCACTGCACACAAACTTCCCAGAATACAGAGTTCCCTGTTGGTTACAGTTGTTTACTTTCTTCTCAATTAGATTTTTTATTAAATATGAATGAAAAACACTTCTTCTGAAGTATGTTTATTTTAAACAATTATTTTTAATACATTTTCACATGATTTCAAATTTCTTAAATATTAAAATAAAATCATATTAGCCATCCTGCTTTCCAAGATATCGGTATCGGCTGTCAAAAAACCATGTTGGTCAACCACTAACAGAAACACTGCACAGAGAACTCATTGTGAAGACCGTGCCATTACTCAGTACTACTGTTAGGGATGTGCACAGGAGTCAAATATTTGATCTGGAATTATTTTTCTTAAGTCAGCTATAACTACAACCCGAATTCCGGAAAAGTTGGGACGTTTTTTAAATTTTAATAAAATGAAAACTAAAAGACTTTCAAATCACATGAGCCAATATTTTATTCACAATAGAACATAGATAACATAGCAAATGTTTAAACTGAGAAAGTTTACAATTTTATGCACAAAATGAGCTCATTTCAATTTTGATTTCTGCTACAGGTCTCAAAATAGTTGGGACGGGGCATGTTTACCATGGTGTAGCATCTCCTTTTCTTTTCAAAACAGTTTGAAGACGTCTGGGCATTGAGGCTATGAGTTGCTGGAGTTTTGCTGTTGGAATTTGGTCCCATTCTTGCCTTATATAGATTTCCAGCTGCTGAAGAGTTTGTGGTCGTCTTTGAAGTATTTTTCGTTTAATGATGCGCCAAATGTTCTCTATAGGTGAAAGATATGGACTGCAGGCAGGCCAGGTTGGCACCCGGACTCTTCTACGACGAAGCCATGCTGTTGTTATAGCTACAGTATGTGGTTTTGCATTGTCCTGCTGAAATAAACAAGGCCTTCCCTGAAATAGACGTTGTTTGGAGGGAAGCATATGTTGCTCTAAAACCTTTATATACCTTTCAGCATTCACAGAGCCTTCCAAAACATGCAAGCTGCCCATACCGTATGCACTTATGCACCCCCATACCATCAGAGATGCTGGCTTTTGAACTGAACGCTGATAACATGCTGGAAGGTCTCCCTCCTCTTTAGCCCGGAGGACACGGCGTCCGTGATTTCCAACAAGAATGTCAAATTTGGACTCGTCTGACCATAAAACACTATTCCACTTTGAAATAGTCCATTTTAAATGAGCCTTGGCCCACAGGACACGACGGCGCTTCTGGACCATGTTCACATATGGCTTCCTTTTTGCATGATAGAGCTTTAGTTGGCATCTGCTGATGGCACGGCGGATTGTGTTTACCGACAGTGGTTTCTGAAAGTATTCCTGGGCCCATTTAGTAATGTCATTGACACAATCATGCCGATGAGTGATGCAGTGTCGTCTGAGAGCCCGAAGACCACGGGCATCCAATAAAGGTCTCCGGCCTTGTCCCTTACGCACAGAGATTTCTCCAGTTTCTCTGAATCTTTTGATGATGTTATGTACTGTAGATGATGAGATTTGCAAAGCCTTTGCAATTTGACGTTGAGGAACATTGTTTTTAAAGTTTTCCACAATTTTTTTACGCAGTCTTTCACAGATTGGAGAGCCTCTGCCCATCTTTACTTCTGAGAGACTCTGCTTCTCTAAGACAAAGCTTTTATAGCTAATCATGTTACAGACCTGATATCAATTAACTTAATTAATCACTAGATGTTCTCCCAGCTGAATCTTTTCAAAACTGCTTGCTTTTTTAGCCATTTGTTGCCCCCGTGCCAACTTTTTTGAGACCTGTAGCAGGCATTAAATTTTAAATGAGCTAATTAAGTGGATAAAAGTGTAAAATTTCTCAGTTTAAACATTTGCTACGTTATCTATGTTCTATTGTGAATAAAATATTGGCTCATGTGATTTGAAATTCCTTTAGTTTTCATTTTATTAAAATTTAAAAAACGTCCCAACTTTTCCGGAATTCGGGTTGTAAATGCATTGGGTGCAATTAATTTGATCAAAATGATCTTACAAATTGGAATTACTTTTGATCAAATGAATCAGTGACACTCAGTTATCATAACACCACTAGAGTCCGACCGATGTTTTTTGGGGCCGATACCAATATTAGGGAGTAGAAAAAGGCCCATATTGATATATATCAGCCAATATTCTTTATGTACATTATAGTACAGTATAGGGATGTAACGGTACGTGTATTCGTACCGGACCGTTTCGGTACAGGGCTTTCGGTACGGTGCACGTGTGTACCGAATGACTGAATGCAATATTTTGTGTACGGAACATAAGTACATTTTCGTGTTTCCAAACGGACCTATTAAGTGGCGGCAGTCTCCGCGTTCAGCGTAAATCCCGCCCTGCAGCTGATTCTATAAGGCCGGTGACACACTGGATGCGTGGCACAAGCGTCTCAGCTGCGTGGCATGTCCGTTTTTAATTCAGCTCCCATGTTAACAGGTTAGAGCTTATAGACTGCCTGCGTGAGCCGGGCGGAAAATGCGTGCATGCTAGAAATAGAACCGGCGCCTATTTTTCACGCGACACGCAAGCGTGTTGGAAGCATTTCCAGGCAAAATAGAATAGGAAAATATGTATATGTCATTTTGTACACAAATACATATTAATTCACGACACTTTGATGTTTGAAAGTCTATAGGTTGACATATATTCAGATATAAATGTCATTTAAAAAATAAATTAATAATTCTCGATTTTCAAATACCTGTCAAACATAGCAGGGTTCCCACTCTTTTTCAGAGATCATTTTCCAGGACTTTTCCAGGACATTTAAAATTTCATGATGATGGGAATAAAATATAAGGATGACATATTCACAGCCTAAAGTTATATATTCCTCTCTCCTCTCTTAAAAAAAAGCATACAATTTATGGCTATAACCCAACTATAAAATCAGAAATGCACCAAATACACACACCCAAGTCTGGTTCACTATCCTGCTAGAGAATCTCCTTAGACATAATGGTTTTTATACTGTACAAACTGTATATTCTATCCCCCTACACTATCACAGAAAACTTTTGACATTTTCAAAAAAACATTTAGTATGTTTATTGATCCATTTCCCCCATGGGGACTGCTGGCTGGTCCCCACAATGTAGATGATCTCAGGTTATCCTATCCTTGTGGGGACCATTTGGTGTCTCACACACACACACACACACACACACACACAAACACACACACATTTGATTTTGACAGTAAGGTGAAGTCATGCTTTCTCTCTGCCCTGACGGCCATTTCATCTGCCTCTTTCTGCATGGTTTCAATGCTTGGTTTCGAAACTTGTCCAGCCTGGAAGTGTAAGCTAAATTTTGGAATTTCTTTATGGTGTGTGTAGACGTGTATTAAAAACATTTTGTACTGTGCAAGAACCTCATCACACTGAGGTGCAGTGTACCATCCAGCATTGAGCAAAACTTGCAACAGTTTTTGAAACATTTCTCTTGAATTATCTCTGTTTGCAACCATGATCACAGGGTCAAGGGAGCTCAAGTGCCACACAGATGGGTACATTAGGGGACTTCTCTCCATTATTTTCTTGCAAGTCATTGAAAGAAAGGAGACACATTCTTTTTTGAACAGCTACATTTTTACAGGATGTTCCTTGTGTTAATGTTCCTTATTTAATAAAAAAAATCACTAGTAATAATCTAGTGTTTCAATAAAATATCAACGAACAGTATATCACAATTGTATAAATAACGCAACATATTTAATGTTTTAAAATAAATACAATTTAGAATAGAAAGAGGAAAGGTAAGATGCTTTAAAAATTAAACTATTACCACCAGCAGATGGCAGAAAATAACAGTCTTAATGAGTGAATCATTGGACTCACTCTATCAAACGATTCATTCAAAACGCTTATTTAGGAATGAAGAAAATTACGGTCTTCATGAATGGGTCATGAATTGTTTCTCAAATTCATTCAAAAACGAAGATATGAATCAAAAACGCAGATTCAGTCGGCAAAGAAACGTCACTGTACTGTTTGTTGCTAAGAGAAACATCTGTTTGGAACTACTAGGTTGGTGAAACGGAGCAAACAGACAATAGTACAATAGCAAACGTGCCTTTATATATACGTTTATATAAGTACTATTATATACTACCAGCCTCCGCCTCATGTTCACAAGTCTATGCTGCACTATGAACATGCAATTATCGCTGTGCATCGCGTCAGCATTTCATTTTCACTTCATATATCGTTCATAAAACAGGTTTGGGAAGTTTGGGTCTGATTTGTCATGGGGATGCAAGACGCTCCAACGATTCTAAATAAAATAGACTTAACAAATCGATAACCTTTTCTCATGCAAATGCCGTCACTCATGCTGTAATTCGCCGTGCAGACCCCTTGCACATGCGTATCAAAATAATTACTTTACAATAATATTAACATGTAATTAAATATTACCTGCATACCAGTGAACATTTGCTGCAACACTTAATTTCTAGCACCTGAAAACCGCCAACACAAAACAGCGTCATACGTCACAGGGAGCTTAAACAGCGTGAGCTCACGTGTCAAAACTCAGCATCCCTGAACAGAGCGCTTTCTGTCACGTTAATTGTTTCAACCAGTTGTCGGCCAATTCTTTAATGATCAAGAAAATTTAAAAATAATAATTTTCCAGGACAACAAGATTTTTTCCAGGACAATCTATGTTTTCTCTCATTTTCCATGTGTTTTCCAGGACTGGAAAATTGGTCATTAATATTCCAGGATTTCCAGGTTTTCCAGGACGCGTGGGAACCCTGCATAGTCTATTTTGCCGTCAATACTGCTGCTCCTTTTGTAGGTGACGTAGAGGGAGGCCGCCGACAGACCAGGATCTTGTCTTCATGACAACAATATCTATACTTCATGTTGAGCATAAATATAAAGCCTACCTATAAAAGGACACCGTCAACAGTATTGATGGCAAAATAGACTTTGTTTGACAGGTGCAATATGCCAGTGTGTCACCAGCCTAAGGTTTTCAAAAGGCATCACGCGAGGGTGAACATCACTACAACTAGGAAAAAAAACGATTGTAATTCAAACGCAGCTCCCATCGGCATTTAAACATACCTTTGCTCTTAATTCCGATCGGTCCAGCGCAACAACGAAATCCATTTTAAAAAGTACTTAAAAAAAAGTGTAAACAAATTGTTAAAAAAAAAGTTTATAGTAATAAACAACCTGCAGTTTAATGTTTGCATTTCTTTCCCATACTGTACCGAAATGAACCGAACCGTGACTTTAAAACCGAGGTACGTACCGAACCGTGATTTTTGCGTACCGTTACACCCCTAGTACAGTACCAATCAAAAGTTTGGACACTTCCCATTCATGTGTCTGCATTTGACTGCTACTATATATAGAATATTGGTACTATACCGTATTTTCCGGACTATAAGTCGCACTTTTTTTTTTTGTATAAATCTTTTATCTGGATCGGCTCGGGGTTCATCTTCAGTTCTCTCTTCACATCAGTTCAGTCAGTGTACCGTTTGAGAACATGAATTACTCCGGGATATTGGTTTGTTTTAACTCAGAGGGAGTGTCAGCCACATTAAAAAAGTTAACAGCTTATGTCATTTGTGGATTAATGCTTACTGGAGACGTGAACCGTTTAAAACGATTCAGTTTGATTCGGTGAACTGGTTCAAGAAGATCCGGTTACATCGAGTGATTCGTTCGCAAACCGGATATGACAAACTGCTTTGTTTTGATCTGTCTTACAACAGACACGGAAGAGAAGACAATGCTGAATAAAGTCGTAGTTTTTGCTATTTTTTGACCAAAATGTATTTTCGCTGCTTCAAAAAATTCTAACTGACCATCTGATGTCACATGGACTACTTTGAAGATGTTTTTATTACCTTTCTGGACATGGACAGTATACCGTACACACAGCTTCAATGGAGGGACTGAAGGCTCTCGGAATAAATCTTAAATATCTTAAACTGTGTTCCGAAGATGAATAGAGGTCTTACGGGTTTGGAACAACATTAAGGTGAGTCATAAATGACATAATTTTCCTTTTTGGTTGAACTAACCCTTTAAGCTTTAAGCCTTTCATCCAGGTCGCCAGCAGCAAACAATGGACAAACTAAGTAATTCAACCATTTCTAGCATTTTATTTGCATTATATGTTCTGTAAAAAAATTCATATCGGCGGCATATTTGCCGATACGGATATATCAGCAAAACAATATATTGGTTGGGCTCCAAACACCACGAAATCCAAACACCAGTGGACTGAGGAAAGATAGCCGTCCATCACTGCATTCACAACTGCAGGTAAGTGCAGCTGTAGCCCCGAGTGAGCTGAGAAGACAGCGCATCTGACAGGCATATGATCTTGAGACATATGCTTATTTTAATTTTCCTCGAGGGATAGTGCTTCAAGAACAGAAAACACAAAGCGCTGTGAGAAACTTTGCTTAGCACACAATCATCTTTGTGTCTCTCTGGAACATCTTGTTATTAGACAGAGGAGCCAACTTTCATGAGTTTTTTTTCTCACACATTTTCAACAAAAATTGAGATATAACTTGTGTGTATAACGTTATGTATAAAGCTTGTTTGGAAATGAACAAATAAACAAATATTTGAATATTCTTTATTATGAGCACAAATATTCGAACACCATATTTTTTAAAAATGCCCATCCCTACTACTGGTACTCCAAAAAGGCTAGTTTTGTTACCTTTTTAAAATGTAGTACTGGTAGTTTTGACAAACTACACAGAGAGTTCACTCACCAGACACACACTTTCTTTCTTGGCAACTGAAGTTCGTTCTGTCTTCTTTGAGTTATGAGATTCATCTGTACTGTCACTGGGAGAATCAGGTCTCTGCTCACACAGCGAACTCTGAAATATGCATTCAGAATATATTTACTTTCAGGACATCTTGTAGGCAAAAGTGACTTGAACCATTCATTTATCATTCCAAACAAAGTCAATTATTCAAACCATGAAACACAGGATAAATGTCACATTTTACAAACTGGTTCACAAATGATCAGGTTCCAAGTATGATATTTCAAGTATTGAAAAACAAACAAATACACACCTCTGGCTCAGGAGAAGATAATGGGCGGTGTTTTTTTGATGAGACAGGAAAAGATTGTCTGCCTGTCTCCTGTTTCCACTTCCTGACACGTTTGGCTTTAGCAGGAGACTCGTCTCCTAAGAAACAAAGAAAATTTTAAAAACAGAAACTGTAAATAATAAATAAATGACACAAAAAAAGAATAGTATTTGGACTGGGCCTTTTCTGTAATTTAAAATGGTTTGTGGATTTACTTGGGCCTTTTTTAGTTTGTTTCCTTTTGTCATCCCTGTCTGCCTTCCTCTTCCTCCCCCTGGGTTTACTGACAATGGCCTCATTTGATGCTGCCTTCTGACAGAAAAGAAGGAATGAAAAACAGCATTACTAATTTAACTTAAATAATATGAATTGACTGATTAAATTATTATAATTTAGATTTTTTTTAAACAATTTGTGCTAAAATATCTCCACTCAGACTACTGCATGGCATTTTCACTTATACCTTTTGGCCTTTATGCTTCACCACTTTTTCAAGCTTGGTTTTCTTTTTAGGCTGCAGCGCCACATCATCCTTTGATTCTCGTAAACGTTTATATACTATTTTCTTTCCTGTATGAAACAGTCAGAATGCATGCTTATTGGAAACATTTTATAAAGGAGAATCTCAGGTTTTAACCATATACTTTTTCATAAACAACTAAAATGTTGCGAATAACGAAACCACCCACACACCTTTAGAAGATGCTTCCTCCAAGACTTTTGGGCTTGGTGCTAATAACTTTATATCTGATAAAAGAAATACACAGGAAATTATCACAAGAACAAAAATACATGAAACAACCTTGAATATTTTTGAGGGTTTTTATTTTAAAAGAAAGGCATAAAGAGACGTGAGGATTGTTTAAATTCTATAACAACTCTCTATATATTGTTTAATTGTTATAGACACAAAAACAGCAAATATCACTGGTTAGGAAATACAGTTCAAGTTAGATGTCTCACCTGAAAGTCCAGGATTAGCGGACACTGTGCTTAATGTGTTAGAGATACTGACACCAGCTTTTACTTTCCTTTTCTTTACTGAATTTGGTGCTGCAGGAAACTTCTGTCTGAGCTGTCTTGGTTTCTTCTGAGCTTTTGGCTGAAGGTCTAGATCAATACAGAGCAGGTCCTTCTTATATGTAAAGATAAAATGAAAAGAAAGTTATTACCACAAAACACAACAGAAAAAACTGATCATTATCCAACAACACACCCTTTTCTGGTAAACCTGTTTCCCAGCCTTTGTCTTTATTTTACTCTGATGTTCAGATGTCTCTAATGCAGCGCAGGAAACCTACATTGCCAAGAAACACTACATCTCTAGCATCAAATTGAAATCCTAATTATACACGTAGATAAACAAGTCCAATTATATGAACTCCTACCTGAACAGTAGTCACAGGGACATCTTTTGGAGAGGAAGCTTCTGTCTTCTTCCACTTCAATATTGTGCCATGCTGATCCCTCTTCACTGACATTTTAGGTGCTTTTTTAGGGAAGGTGTTTCTCCCTGATGAAGTGCTACTGTCTGTAGGGTGGGAGAAGAGGCCTGGGATGATGGTAGCTGTTGTGGAGTTGGGGCTGGAATGAGTGGAGTCAGGAGGAGTGAGGCTGACGAGCTCCTGAGACTCCCTCTGATCTGGGTCTTGCTGCGGTCCCTGATTGCGCTGTGCTTGAAGCTCCTGTAGCATGCGAGGGTTGAACTGGGCTTTCCCATTTTCATAAACAAAGCTGAATTTGGCCAGTCTCTCCTCTATCAATAGACCCAAGGCTTCTGCTGCCTGTGACACACCTGTCTCCCAGTGATCCCGGAACTTACGGGGAATTGCCCGCTGTAGAGAGCACATCAAAGTCATCTAAGACAAAGGAATTTCATGATAATACAAATGTAGAGTAACCCATTCTCATTAGTAGAAATGTACACAATAATAATTACTGTACCTTCCTTCCACTGATATCAATAGGTAGTTTGTTGCTGCGGCAAAGTGACTGGAACTGGTATTTTCCTGAGAAGGTGACCATGCTCTTCTCAAAAACATATCCTCTTTCTGGAGCATTTCCGAAATACTGTACATGGTACAATAATCCTGTGCGGCTATTCACTGTCAAAAAAAAAAAAAAAAAAAAAGTCGTAAAAAAAATTATTAAGAGGTCCACTTCTTACAGGTGCTACATCATGCTGCCTTGTTAACAGCTAGAAGCCAGTCCTTCTCTCTGCTTGTTAGCTCAAGGTCACACTTGTGCAAACAATTTTCACAGGATCGGTGCTCTCCCCTATTAGTACTTTTAAACCATTCTTTTGGACCAAATGCAAGTGTTGTTTCTGACACTGTCACAACTCTTCTCTCAACTTTTAGCTATGTGCATCACAGACACAGCTTTCTAATGACTCATGGAGTCCCCCAGGGCTTTGTTTTCGGCCCTTCTTCTGCTCTTCTTTTCAGTATTAAAATTCTCTCTTTATTAGGCCATTATGGTCACAGTTACCATTTGATGATGTCTCTTTGAACGGAGTTCTTTCCAAATTCTGCCAAACCATTCAAAATCTGGGTGATGCTGTCAGCCCATCAATTCAGTCCATATTAACTACCTGGTCAAGGCGGCATTCTTTAAACCTGTAAAAACTGCACACCATTGCTCAATTTTTAGCTCAAAAGACACAATCTCTGGTACATGCTTTCATAACTTCACAGCTTGGTTCCTGCAATTTTCTCATCATTGGCCACCAAAACCACTGCAATCAATCCCCACCAATCCGGTTTAAAAGTTCCACTGGCCACCCGTTTCATCTGTTATTTACTACAAAGCACTTCTTGTAACCTTTAAATCCCTTAATCACCTTGCTCCTCAAGTCTCTGAGCTATTTCAGCTGTTTACTTGACGTCCCCTAGATTCTGACTTCCCACCATGGCTGGCAAATCATGCAGTGCCAGGGCATCTAAACTCTCAAGGCCAAAGTATATGTTGGCTTTTACGTGTATGCGAGGGTCCACGTACACATAACTTCTGGAGAAAAATACATCATACGCTGGATAAAGATGAAGCTTTCTAGAACGCATGTATCTACCACCTGTATTCACACACGCTATCAAACAGAGTATACTTTGAAAGGCTACATATTCGACTATACACATACACCACTGTAAAAAAAACTAAGTATACTTTAGGCTTCACTCTCATGTAGCCTTTTAAACTTCTAAAACTCAATTAAAAACTATTTTTTCACAGTGTTATTTTCAACAAACTCTTTTTTTTTGTTACAGTTCTAATAATGTCATTAATCAAGTTATTTGATATCCCATGCTTTTCTATGTGTAAATATAGATCACTATTCAAAGGTTCAGCCAGGGTTAAACAAGCATCATACTGGCATGGCCCAAACTGTCAGAAATTGAGTAAGATAGCAATGATGCAAATCTGTTGTGGTTGACGATATGGTGATGAAAGTGGATTAAAAACTAAGTCAACTAATCTAGCACACCTTACCTTTTGACCTAAAGTGCATGTTATACTCTGGGTCTGTAGTGATCATGCATGGCCACCAAGGGTATCCAGACACTTTGGTCCAGATAACATCTCCCACTGAGAACTGCAAATGGGGCTGTGTCTCTGCACCACTCACTTCCACATCATCCACACCCTGTGCACTATCACTCGCTTCGCAATCAGTCACAGGCTCCTGCAAGACAGAAATGAAGAACTGTAATACAAATTAAAAAAAGAGAGGAGAAAATCCCCAACACGAGTTATAAACATATTTTCCTTATGACAAACAACTAATTTTGTATTAAACGTAGTTGAAGGAGGGTAAATAAGTGCCATTAAGCTATACCTGAATGGGGATGGGAGGTACACTAACAGGTATCTCGCCATCAGTCGGCTCTTCAGAGGCAGTGGGAAGAACACATGGTTCAATGGTGAGCTCATTAGACTTTATGGTGGTGTGCAGTAGAGGGGATTTATCAGAACTCGAAGCAGGGGTTAAAATTAACTCTCTGTGATTTGGTGGACTTCTCTTCCTCACAAGACCCCTCTTCTTCTTTCGTCTGTCTCTCCTGGCAGTTGTAGAGGCCAGAAAACCTTCTGAAAGTCCCAAAGGTGCATCTGTCTCCTCTGTTCCCTCCCCTGCATAATCTGCTCCGCATCGGCTTGTCTTCCCACCTAGATTTACCACACATTTGGTTATTTTAAAAGTGAGTTCAGGAGAAACACTGGACTTCCTCGGAGGGCTGGCATGCTGGGGAACAGGCTCCATTCCTTTGAGAAGAGGCTCTGCAGCTGTGGCGGCACAGAGCTTTGGAATTGTGTCTTGATCGCCATTTAACAAGCGGGAAGTCAGGTCCTTCAGTCGCTCATGGGTGTGGTTATGACCATGACTGCCAATGATCTGCAAAACGCTTTCTTGAGGTGTAGCTGCCAGCTGAGTAGCAGCTTTATCCATGAGCATGGTAGGGTCAGCGCTCCCATCACCCCGACCCTTACATCCACCAGGTGAATCAGAGGGCTGTTTCATGGTGGTAGGACTCCTGGGCTCTGGCATTGCAGGCAATGATGTCCCTTTACTATCTGTCATTACTAACCAGGTTCCTGCAAAAGACAAAAAGCAATAGAGGATTACAAAAAGAAACATTTACATTCTGTCCTCACCTATATTACAGAAAAAGTTATATTAAATAAAAAGAAATATGTACACGTGAATACAGAAATAAATTATATATGCATACAGCTGTGTGATTGTTAATAATTAAAACATATAGTGTTAATATTAGGGGGCCCCTGGGTTATAAAACCTCTGCTTTAAAATAAAAAAATATATAAAGAAAAAATATATACCGTATATATATATTTTAATGCAAACACGACTACATTATGGGGCAAACCTCAGAAACCCAGGCCCACTTCTGTTCGTGAATTATACAAATAATAATATAAAAATCGGTAAATGTTTAAAAATATCGTCGCATAACAAAAAAATATTCAACGTGGAAAGACTCCGAGAACAAACATGACCGACGTTTACCGTGAATATATAATAACTGTTCTAACCACTGCACCTGTGGCGACTGCTGCAAGCTGCAGGTTCTTAATAGCCACAAATAAACAGTTGTTACAGTTCGTGTCGGACTCTGTGGTTAGGTTAAAAAACTGTGGATCATGCCGAGGATGGAGTTTGAGAACTGGAATGGTTTGGTCCCATGTTAAAATGGCTTCCGTGGAGGATTCGTGTCCGAGTGGGTGGCCAGCCGCTTTCATTCAGTTCAATGCAGAAACCCCGACGCCACCTCCTTAAATCAACCCTGCAACAAAACCCAGTAACACAAACCAAACCATTCGACGCCAAATAGGCACTGCCAGCTTTCTATTAACGAAATAATAAACGCACCGCTTCTGACTTAACATGCACAACGACGATAACTGAATCATATCTTAGAATCGCGTTCAAACAAATCCTAACCAACGCTTGAAGTAAAAGAGTGACTGCTCAGATGCAAATGTCCGCTCGGTCCTAAACAAGAGGCAGTTATCGAGCTATTGTTATTCAGGATGAGCGGTCGGGATGCCTCGTTAACATCAATGAAGGAAGATTATGCACGAGTCAGTGATGGACTCTTAATAGCCCACAGCACACTGAAAAAAAAACTTACTTTAATACAAACTTTTCCACCAAAAAAATAAAATAAAAAAAGGAAAGAAACTAAAACACCAGACGTATGTAGGGAAATGTACATACACAGTGGAGGAAAAGATATCAAGCCTTATGTTCGTGAAAGTAAAGTGTAAAGCTAATATGATGTTAGCAAAGAAATGACTCGCCAAATCACATAAAACACCAAACATTTCTACGCTATTAAATATGTAACCTCTTAGGAGGTATCTGGGACTGGGATACATACTATAACCACATGGCACATTTAATTAACTCTGGAATCATTTAAAACATCGCGAAATACAGCTTAGCCAGCTAGCAAGTGAGGTGCAGCTGCCTCAGTGAGTGACATAACAGTTACTACAAAACGACTCGTTTATCCGTGAAAGAAAGCCTCTCATATCCCACCCCAGCGTGTAATAGACAGCAATCCCCCTAATTACGACGTGCCATGATTTATTCCTGTGGGAAAATAAACCTGTTTACAGCATCTCCATTACTCCCGACCCGTATTGAGAAGCTTGCGGGAAACTCTCTCATCCCAATCAGCGCCAAAAATACTCACATCCGATTGGCTGACACGCGACGGTACAATTCAACCGGCCTTTTCAAATACAACAGTCTTCGCGGCTGACTCCCCGTTGATCATCTTCACTTATCCTCGGCGCACTCCAAACTTCCTCGCAGGTTCGTCGTTTAAGATGAAGCCATGATATTCTTGAGATCATCCGGTTTTGTATTTATTTCGAAAAATAGCAAAGCGACACAGATCACTGCTCGATGAATTGAGCGGAGAGCAATTCTCACCATGTGACGTCAGATGCCAGAGGGAGGGAATTCGTTATCTTGTTGCCAGATGCTCATAGAAGACGTGGCAAATTTATTTATTATTTTTTTTTTATTTAAGTTTATTTGAATAGGGACAAGTATGTCACATAAACACGTTACATACTACAACATTTTAGCCGAAGCTAATTCTCAATGTCCGTCCCTAGTGAGCCTTTACAAAAATTTAACAATACACAGTTAAAATAAACAAAATAATACAATATAAAACAATATCAACAAAGCTGTCAATCAGTGGTCACATATTTGACTTATGATTAAAGTGTCTTTGAGTTTGTGTTTAAAAATAACCCAGTTTGACTCTCCTTTAAGTTCAGTTGCCAAACAATTCCAGACCTTTGTGCCTTGTACAGAGAAAACTGATTGTCCAAACAAAGTATGGCGTCTCGGAATCTGACAGTTCCCGTTCTGAGCTCCTCTAGCCCTTGAACCCCCAACCCTGGGAGCAACTATGCAATAACTAAAGACCTGTGGGGCTTGATGATTTAAACATGTATGCATCAGCTTCATCAAAGAAAATTTGATAAAATTTGCAAAAGATAAAATATTTAACTTCCTTAGACTAATACAATGATGTGACCTAATGGGTTTCCTATCTAAGATTTTAACAGCTCTGTTATAAATCATTTGAACTGGCTTAAGTGTAGTAACAGTAGCTTGTGACCATGTACAGATGCAGTAACTTATATGCGATGATCATGGCATGCATGAAAGTGTGAACAGCATGAAACGGTAGGCAGTCCCTGATTAGTCTGCATGTATAAGGATTTGCTTTGGCAACTCAACATTTTTTTAATATGACTGTCAAATTTAAGTTGAGAGTCAAGTACAAGGCCCAGGTATTTGACCTCTGAGACCTGCTGGATCTTTTGCCCATTTATCCATAAATATAAAATGCTGAGTTTTACGTCGTTGTACAAAAATAACGATCACGTTTTGGAATTTATTAATTGAAATTTTTGGGTTGAAAATAAACCAGTACTGAAATGTGTAATTTTCGTTTAAATTTTTTTTTTTCATTTAATATGCTCTGAGCTTATAGCCGATTTGCACTAAACCACGAGTGTCTTGGCAACCCGAAAATAAGCGCGCCAGACAATGTTGCCATGTCCGCTTGTTTTAAACGTATTTTGGTTTGTCGATTTATTATGTCGTTAATAGACACTGGATGCGCATTTGTTATTTCCAAATTATTTATTTAAATGCTCAGAGCAAAAAATATTTATTCGTTGATTTAGATGGTAAGTTGTATTTTATATGTTTGATTTAAAACATAACTAAGACAAATACATACATACAAATGCAATGTTTTATGTACATTATTCTACAATAAATAGACCAAATGAAGCACGCGATTACCTCGGAAGGAATGAAACTGAGTTCGCTTGTTTTAGTGAGACAGTTAACGTATTTTGAGCATATTTTACAACGTCAGATGGCTAGCTTTTCTACGGAGATCTGGCAACATTGGCGCCAAGACCCGCATTGACCTCATTGGCCAGGGTTCACAACTCACAAACCATTTCAATTTTTCAAAGGCAGGTTATATCCATTTAATATCTGTTTCTAGAAGAAAGCTTTTGTAAAAAAAAAAAAAAATCTATTTAGTATTATTATATTAAACAAGCCTCAACTGCTTATGCACATCATTTAGGATGTGTGTAAAACTACATCAAGTCTAACGTTAGCTTTTTTCGGATATCTGAACGCTACTCAATTTGATTGGAGCTCATGTGGTGGCTCGCAGTGTGGCAGCGCTTCATCGGTTTCTTCCCGGTCAGTCCTGTGACCTTCATACGCAGACACTAAAACACGCCCCCTGCTGGCTGAATTCAACCAACAGGAAGACGGAAGCAAATCCCGACCGCTTGCAAACTCATCGCTTGAATCACAGAGGAGTGTACAAGGGCATGGGCCAAGAGCTGAGGACTATGACTTCTGTAGATAGTTCATAAACCGTCAGTGTATCACCTCTCTACGTGCACTCAGCGTTACTGTAAATATTACACTAACGTTTGACGCTTTATATATTATATTCATCCATATAGACGGGAAGAGAATGGCATCGATTCTGCTCACCAGGTCTCGGACTTCTTTGCTGCAAACATCTAGGTCATTAAAGCACGAATTCAGAAAAGGTAAAACTGATATTTGTTAATCACGGGATAGATTTGTATGTGGTTACATTTATTGTTTTTTTTTCAACACCATTTTTATGGTTAATATAGTAATTCCCTTTCTGCCTTTATGTATTGAAACGGGCAGCGAGCCTTATATGAACTGTCAAAATGCACGTTACATATATATCAACCAGTTTTATTTTTATAGCAAATGCGACAAGGCCTTGCGACTTTAACACCACCTTGTTTCGTTCTCCGTGTTATTCAATCCGGGCATTTTAAGACCTGTTTTAAGACCTAAACTGCTGCAGATGTCTTATGAAAAAACTCCCTCCTGACACTACATTGTTTACTTTAAATCATAGAGTTCGTAATGAGCTCTCAAACTTGGCCGGCGAGATCACGTTATTGATCAACTGGTGAAATAAGAGGCTTAAGTGATTAGCTAACAAGCTAACTGTATAGCATCACAGATTTAATCAGTCATAATCACCGAGAACCGTCGATTTAAACGTCGTCGATTTAAACGTCTTCCTGTGCAGAATGTATGAGGGATGCGTCCAGTGCACGAGCACAGATAATGGTGGCGTCAGTATCACACGTGCTTGCGCGTTTATGTCATCGTGCTCTGTTACTGTAGTTCTGGAAAATAACAGCGCTGTAACCTATGGCTGTAACTCGTGTTGACCGCTGGTTGGTTTTTCGGCTCGTTGTTATGTTCAACACGCGAGTCGTTTCCACGCTTTTGAAGAAACGTTTGCTTTTCGTTTAATTATGGAGTGCTTCTTTTTAAATTAGACACTTTATTACAGGAAATAAGGTTGCTGGAGGCTGCTGGAGAACAGAAGCTCTTGTCCTTGTGTGCACTGGAGGTTATCTGAGGACAGACTGTCCACTTCCTTATTATCGATGCCATACCTATACCCAATTTTACATAATTATTAAAGCATTTGTCTAATTTATAAAAAGGCCTTTATTTAATGAAAAGTTCGGCTTGTTGAATTAACTTATTTATAAGCCTTTTTTCCCTTTCTGGGGCCTGAAATGGAGGAATTTTTGTCAATATTTTGCTGAATGTGTTTTTCTGCTGGCACCTTGGCTGGTTTAGGCCAGTCATGGATAAATAATGATAATAAAATCGCCAGTAGGTGGCAGCAAGTCCCTGTTTTAATAAATTATTTATTGAATTATTTAAATCAAACAATTCGTTCAAAACGGCTGATTCTATTAGAAACGAAACAAGTCCATCTTGAATGGGTCTTTGAATCACTGGTTCACTCGATTCATTCAAAAACTGATTAATTAATGGAACGAAACATCATGTTACTCTGCACTGTTGCATAAAATCAACAGCACACGTGCTGATATTTAGAAAAGTGCAATGAATGTACAAAGTTATATATGTATTTTTTCTTTCATTGCTTGAATTATAAGGTTGTTTGAACTATATTCTAATAGGCTTCATCGGGCAGTTAATGCTTTTGGACTCTCAAGATGTGCAAAGTCGATGACTGGATGATATAATGTTTGATTTTACTCAGATATTCAAAAGAATAATTCATAATTTTTATTATTTTTCATTTTTATAAAAACAACTATTGGTCATTCATGAACAACCACATAATTTCTTGTGTTTCAAGGCAATCCTTTGTTTCACGATCCATCGCTTATATGGACTGAGTTGTAAAGTTTTCATTGTCTGTTTTTATCCGGCCTTTTTTTACTTTTAATTTCCTTGATTAGATCAGATTAGATAATATCTTGATATATAACCAATATTAATATTTATAATAATTAAATTTTACAAATCAAAGTCTGTTTAATTCAACCTTGATAATACATTTAATTTATAATTAATTGAAAAATAATTCAGTCATACTTTGTTTACATTGTTTCTTTAAGTAAATATATAAAGAAAAATTACACAGCACAATTCAATGGTAATAAAAACAACACATCTTTGGACCTTGGAACTGTAGCTATGGCCTTATACCTTGTCAAAACGAAATAAAACATGCTCTTTTGCTTGCTTACTCAACCTCAGAATTGCTCCCACAATCTCTAATTGATTTCGAAATATACTTGAAGTGCTTCCTGAGAAACCCCAGTAACTCTTTCTTTCTTTCTTTCTCGAAGCTAGTCTGCAGAAGTGAGGCCTGGCAAATGATTAACCGCAGCTCTGCTTGACAAGCCTATAAATTAGAGGTCTGATCTGAATATGCATTGTTAGGTAAACAAATGCTACCAAGAATAGCTTTCATAGCATTCAGACTTAATATTCAGGATTGATAATATGGATTATCATAAAAAAAGAGTTAAACCTACCAATAAGCATGACGACACTGGTTGTTTATTCTTTCCCTGCCAGCGTTTGTTCTTTTTTTCTTAAGTCATCTCTGTTTAAAAAAAAAAATAATATTTTTTTATAAAGTTTTTTTCTAGCTTCAAACAATCTTTTTTTATTAACACTTGAATGTGGGTAAGTTTCATGAAAAAAGCTACATTTTAAACAAAAAGGAAAAGATCGCCATTAACACATCCAAAGCTTGCACGGTTCTATACAATTTCCTGGAATGTTATTTGATTGGGTAACTTTAGACAGTTTTGATTTATATGCTGTTAATGCATGATGTTCGTGTTGTTAATCTGTACTTTCAGTACTCTTTCACAAGATGCTTCAGAGCACCCCCTTTTGTATGTCAGTGAAAACATGAAAGAATGACATTGATGCAACATGCACAAAATATTCAGAAAAGTTTATTGTGTGATAAATTTGCAGTGAAGTCTTAAGCCAGCATTGTATTTTGCCAGAGATGGGGTTATCTTATCAGGACATTAGCACAAAACATCAGGCATCTACCAAGCTGGTTAAATGTACAAGCACATACTGTGACTTGGCACAGGAAACCAACATGAGGAAAAAGACAAAAACTTTCATCTTAGTGAGGAGGCGGGGTTGACCCCGTTGCTATGTTTGACACAATCTTTTGAAGACTGTGATTGGTTGGTTGTCCAAGAAGGAAAAAAAGAGTGATTTTAAGTGATTTTATTTTAATTATAGGGTCTATTCTAATTCTCACTTTGAATTTACATGCGTAATTTTTCCTATTTGACCATTCTCTCTCTCACACACACACACACACACACACATTATATGTGTGTATATAAATCCTTTTTTTATTTACCATGCTTTTAATTTCCTATAAGGTATTTGTTTGGCTTAGAATGATAAAAATTGTTCCACTCTTTCCAATTACAGTGATTGCTGTCCTATTTAAGTGGCGGTTTGAATGTTGGTTTTAATGTATCAAACATGGAATCAAAACCAAAAAGGGCGAGAAAGCCAAACTTGACAGAGGAACAGTGTTTACTGTTAGCCCAGTTAGTGGATTAACACAAGGCCATTCTTAAAGGAAAAATTTGGGCCGGGTGTCACAGCAAGGGACAAGAAGCAGACATGGGAGCGTATAGCACAAACTATTAACAGGAAGTTGAGTGGAAGGAAAAAGTGTGGAAGAGAATCGATTCGAGAATTTGAGTGAATTTCACAAGGAATGGACTGAGGCTGGGGTCAAGGCATACAGACATGACATGGTGCATCTTGGCTACAGTTGTTGTATTCCTCTTGTTAAACCACTCCTGAACCACAGACAATGTTAGAGGCATCTTACCTGGGCTAAGGAGAACAAGAACTGGGCTGTTGCCATTGGTCCAAAGTCCTCTTTTCAGATGAGAGCAAGTTTTGTATTTCATTTGGAAACCAAGGTCCTAGAGTCTGGAGGAAGGGTGGAGAAGCTCATAGCCCAAGTTGCTTAAAGTCCAGTGTTAAGTTTCCACAGTCTGTAGTGATTGGGATGCAATAATCTGTCACCTGCCCACACTGCCAAAAGCACCAAAAGTTGGTTAAATGACCATGCTGTTGGTGTGCTTGACTGGCCAGCAAACTCACCAAACCTGAACCCCACAGAGAATCTATGGGGTATTGTCAAGAGGAAAATAAGAGACCACAAAATGCAGATGAGCTGAAGGCTACTGTCAAAGAAACCTGGGCTTCCATACCACCTCAGCAGTGCCACAGACTGATCATCTCCATGCCACACTGAATTGATGCAGTAATTAAAGCAAAAGGAGCCACTACCAAGTATTGAGTTCATGTACAGTAAATAACACTTTCCAGAAGGCCAAAAATTCACAAAAAATGTTTTTTTTTTATTGGTCTTATGAAGTATTCTAATTTGTTGATCGTGAATTGGTGGGTTTTTGTTGTATGTGACCCAAAATCATCACAATTAAAAGAACCAAAGGCTTAAACTACTTCAGTCTGTGTGCACTGAATTTATTTACTACACGAGTTTAACAATTTGAGTTGAATTACTGAAATAAATGAACTTTTCCACAACATTCTAATTTTGTTTAGATGGACCTATAGTTGGAGGTGCATTATGTCACTTTTGCCTATGACTAGAAAAGAACACCTTGATTTGGATGCTCAACCAATCAAACTGTTTTAAATGTTAACTCTGTTTTTTAAACTGGGATTTTTTTTTAATGATTTTAAAAATGACAATTCACCTTTTAAAGGCTTGATTGTCCTGTTGAATACACAGAAACCTTTTCTGGTTTTGATTCCTAACACAACTCCATTGAAGATTGAGATGTGGAAATGTTTTTTAGGTATTAATTAAACCCTGGGTTTCCAGGAGGTTTACAAAAACTTGAGAGATGTTTTTAGGGCTGTCAAAGTTAATATGTGCTCTTAAGAGGGAATGGTCACCCAAAATTAAAATTCTGTCTTCATTTACTAATCAAGTTATTCCATGAAATGTATTTCTTCTGCTGAACAAGTAGATATATTTGAAGGTTGTGGATAACCAAACAATTTCTGGGCCCCATTGACTTCCTGTTCAGCAGAAGGAACCAATTTGTACAGGTTTGGAACAACTTGAGGGTAAGTAAATGATGACAGATCAAATTGGGTGAATTATTCCTTTAAGATAATATGTTTAATGTCTTTTTTTTTTTTTTACTTTCACATTAACCAAATTACTATTTATTTTTTACTTTTAAAAATACTTAATTGGAGTTTTATAATAGCGAGTGGGAAAAAATCTGCATATTTTGAACAAAATAATGGGTACGTAGTTAGATGCACGTTAACTTTATATTTTCCAGAAAATAATTAATAGGATAATAATAATAATTTGCTTAAGTACTGTACAGTAATAATAGAAAAGCACAATTTGTTGCCTTTATAAAATTTGAAAAAAAAAATCAAATGTAAGGGTTCTTGGAATCAAACTGTTTGAAAACTCCTGAATTAAGGTTTTTGATGCATCTAAGTGCCTCCATCGCTCTGTTTCTGGCACAGCTCACACCTGGGACCTTACCTTACGTACCTTCATTTGCGTGTCCTTTCTCTTGGCAGTGGTGATTTTTTTTTCTTCTCTTGTCTGTGTATGCACCACTGGCAAGGGACCAAGCATTTTCCCTGTCGTTTTCTGAGATCCTGTGCTGGCTTGTAGTCTGTAGCACTCTTCATGACCCCTTTATGTTATATCATATCATCTGTTTTTATTGTTGTTGTTTTTCCATCATGCACAGATGCATGGACTTCCTGGAGCTGTATTGCATTACGCTGTTGGTCCATACTTCTTCATGGTGATCTCATAAGTGTGCTGTATGATATCATGATATCTAACTGCATATTTTCTTTACTCTGAATCTCTTTCAGGAAAGTTATCAGAAAGCGCATGCTTTAACTGCACTGCACTGCGGTTAGCCACAAACAGGTAAAGTGAACCGATTATTAAATTATAACTGGGTCAATGACATGGTTTTTTATTTATTTATTTATTTTTTGTCTGAATCTATTTGGAGAAAAGTAATTGTAAAAAAAGTGTAAATAAAAGTGTAATTCGTATACTATGGCATGAATACATCTCTTTTAAGATGAGCATATTTTTGCTATCTAAATTTTTGTCATTTTAAAAAACATTGTCTTTATTTATACTTTGACATTGGGTCTTTATTTAAAGATTGTTTGGGCCGATGCATGATGTCTGTTTTTCAGCAGTCCTGGTGTTCTTGGAGGCAGCACCTGGCCCCATGCCTCATCTGCCCTGTACCTTGACAGTTCATCTGTTCTTCAGCACCGCTTGTCCAGGTCACCTCGCCTGTTCTGTGCCACCTTAGTACGTGACCCTATTCACACCCACTCCACATACCTCAGGACGCTAGCCTGGCCACAGAACACCCCAGTCCGGTGGGTACATACAACAGGCCCCCTTCATGATGATTCAAAAGTAGAGCGTTCTTTACGTTCACTGAAGGATCGGAATAAAAAGCTTGAGGAGGGTGGACCGGTGTACAGCCCAACGGTAGATGCCGAACCTGTGCGACTGACAATACGCCAACGTGTGATTGATGAGGTGAAGCACTACTATCACGGGTTCCGTCTGCTGTGGATAGAAACGACTATCGCTGTTCGGATGCTCTGGAGGGTGCTGAATGGACACATTCTGTCACGCCGAGAGAGGAGACAGGTAAACATTAGGGCTGTCAAGTTTTTCTTTACTTTTAAAAGAGAATGCAAGGAAAACTGTCATAATGTACCACTCTGGGCTTGCCATTTGACCTGTCAGTGCTTAAGTAGTTGTTCTTGGTGCAATATAAATTGTTTATCTGTCATTACCCTATGGATTTAACCCAGTGTAATGTAATTAAGTCATGTGTAGACGGATTTGGGGTGGGTGGTTAGCATACTTCCGTAGCTTAATCCCAGTCCTATAAAGTCTTGACTGGATCTCTTTCTGTAGTTTAATGATTTAAATTAGTGCCATGCTGAGTTTTCAGGGAACAGCAGTTATAGATTACTGATTAGTCAGGAGGCCAGAGGAACCCCGAGACACATTAACCAGCTCACATGGGACTAATATGAATCTTGAGGCTTTTAGGATATAAACTTGAAATAAATTCTAGATTTTTAGATATATTGAAATCGAAATCAGCTATTTAAAATTGTAATATTTTTTTCATTATATAACAGATTTGTTGTATTTTTCTAATAAATGCAGCCTTGGTGAGCATTAGATACTTTAAAAACATTACAAAATCTTACCGACCCCAAACTTCATAGTGTAAAAACAAGGTTCCTGCTCATCTGTGTTATATTTGAGGTTTAAAGCTCACAGCAGATTGCAACTATCAAACACTGTATTACTTGATCGTCCTGTTAGCATAGTGCTAATGCCTTCCCAACCTCAAATTCTCAGACAGTTGCATGACTCTGTCAGTCTGTTGTAAAGTGACACTAATGTGACGCATATAATCTTTAACTGTTGGAGGCCAGTACGTACTGGAAACTGCTCAGGCTTTGTGTCACTCTGTCATTCTCTTTGAATGAACTGTCTGTCCTTGGGTTGCTGGGATATTAATGCCACCGTTACATTTCTCCTATCATTTCTCTGATGTTTGGTTTTACTCTGGTGATACTACTGGTTATATAGAAACCACCATAGAATTTGGTGTTCTGGCAAACATTTTGAAAACATTTGCTGCAAGCCATCATTGTAAACATTAAAGTGTTACTATGATTGTTTATACTTCCTTTATTTATTTTCTTGTGCTTTCTATTAAGTCTTGTGCTATTTTCTTTTTTTTTGTTTAGTTTAGTTTTTTACAGCATTTTGTTCAAAAACATCTACAGCTTATATAATACTCATGTTTAGGTAGTCATAGTTTGTTGTTATCAAGAGCTCACTTGAGGTTTTCTTTGTTGTGAGCTCTGTAAACATTAGCATCGCGAGGTATGCTAATGTCTCTCTGCCTCAGCTAGCATCTGTCGCACCTCACTCTTGCTATTCTTCAGACCTGCTTCATTCTTAATCCTGCCTATTCACAACTGGCCTCGCACAGTGTGGCTTCCTCACGTCAGTCAGTCATCATCAACCCCCTTCCCAAGCCCTCTGTCCTGCTCTCTCCCGGCCACTTCCTTTGGAATGCCTTCACTCTCCATCCCACTCACTCGTCCCTGAATATTTCACACTCCAGGCTTCCCTGTTTTCCTCCTCTCTCTCTCTCCCCCTTGTGCTCTCTCTCTCTCTCTCTCTCTCTCTCTCTCTCTCTCTCTCTCTCTGCCTGTGCTAATATACATGTCAATGGGCCGAACACAAAAGCTCTTTTCAGGCCTGCCTGGTTTAAATTCTTCTTTCCCTATAGGACCGCTGACACCGAGGTGGAGCTGAAGCTCCTTTGTTATCTAACTTCTCATTTTCTGAATTCATCGGATTTCATCAACTTTATTATATTCGATATTACATGATTCAGATTCATGGTTTTCATGGAGTCTCTGGTTTTACTCACATTTCAGAAATTTTTTTTGTCCATTTTTTTATTTTTATTTATCTTATTTATTTATTTATTTGATCTTGTTTCGTTTTATTGTACTTTACCTGATGTCTCATATCTCTTTTAACTTTCAAATAATTTTATTTTACTTTACAGGAGGAGTGAATCATGCATAAAACACATCCAGTTTATTTTTTCACCAAAAAAAAAAAAAGGAAGTTAGCGTTAATATGAATGTTTTTACGACCGTCAGTATTTCTTATCTTTATTTTTATTTTATTGTATTATTATTATTCTGGTGATTCCCATTCTCATTTATGTAAAAAATAAGTATTGTAAATTATTATATTTAAAAGCATACATTGAAAGCATTTAAACAAACATGATGTAAAAGTGCCTCATAATTTAAATATTGTATGACAATAATGATTTGTGTGTGTGTGTGTGTGTGTGTGTTTGCATTATAATAAGAATAGATGGAGATCAGACTGAACGTCCTTAATTGTCATGAAAATAATGTAGAAAATCTTAATGGCTTTTTAAACAAAATAAGCTTCTTCCTTTTGATTTTGGGGTGAGCTAGGAGCAGGACATGGGGTGCTTGACAGGTGTTGTGAGATTCACCCAAACAGTAGAGAGGAAAATGTCTTTTCACCACCCAGCAGGATCTGAGCTCTTATTTTACATTCTTATATAGACCTGACAGAGCAGATCATCCTGTAAAATCAGTTTTTAGTGTTTCATGACAGGGATATCAGAGGTTTACTTCATTTTTAGTTCTAGAGATTAGATTTTCCACCACTGATCAATTTTTGTATTTCATCACCAAAGCAGCAATCTGTTGACATCACTGTCTGTTGTGTTAATTGCAGTTCCTGAGGACATGTGCAGATGTCTTCCGGCTTCTGCCCTTTCTGGTCTTTATCATCGTTCCATTTATGGAGTTTCTGCTTCCTGTTGCACTGAAACTTTTCCCAAATATGTTGCCATCCACCTTTGAGACGCAGTCCAAAAAGGTACGCTGAACTTTGGAGTTTTAAATCTATAAAGACCTTAATCATATTTCTGTCCTAGTCATACCTCTTATACTTATACCAAACCTATTTGACCTCATATCATACAGGTGCATCTCAAAATATTAGAATAGGATGGAAAACTTTTTATTTTTTTGTGATTTAATTCCAAAAATCAAACTTTCCTATATTTTAGATTTATTGCACGCACACTGAACTATTACATTTTTTTTTTCATAAAAAAAAACAAACAAACAATAAAGAAATGTTCAAGATCTCCAAAGCAAGTTTAATTATGCACTCAATACTTGGTTGGGGCTCCTTTTGCACGAATTACTGCTTCAATGCGACAAGGCATGAAGGTGATCAGCCTGTGGCACTGCTGAGGCGTTATTGAAGCCCAGGATGCTTTGATAGCGGCCTTCAGTTCCTCTGTATTGTTTGTTAGTTATTGTTTGTTAGTCAGATGTTACTTATCTTCCTCTTCACAATACCCCATAGATTCTCTGTGAGGATCAGGTCAGGTGAGTTGGCTGGCCAATCAAGCACAGTAATATCATGGTCATCAAACCACTTGGAAGTGGTTTTGGCACTGTGGACAGGTGCTAAAGTCCTGGTGGAAAATGAAATCAGCATCTTCATAAAGCTTGTCAACAGATGGAAGCATAAAGTGCTCCAAAATCTCCTGGTAGAAGGCATTGGCTTTGGACTTGATAAAACACAATGGAGCAACACCAGCAGACGTCACGGCTCCCAAAATCATCACTGACTTCAAAACTTCACACTGGAGTGGCTTGGTTCTCTGGTTTCAGTCCATTCCTTGTGAAGCTCTCCCAAGTTCTTTCCCAAGAATCGGCTTTTCCTGACAATCTTCCCAATGCTGTGGTCATCCCTGCTTCTTGTGCACCTTTCCTACCACACTTTTTCCTTCCAGTCAACTTTCTCTGAATATATTTTGATACAGCTCTTTCACCAATGACCTTCTATGGCTTACCCTCCTTGTGGAGGGTGTAGATGATCGTCTTTTGGACAACTGTCAAGTCAGTAGACTTTCCCATAATTGTGGTTGCATGTTCTAAGCTAGCCCAAGAGGTACCCAGTATTTATACTCAAAATTAATCAAACTAATCAAACTCAAAATGGAATATTCTAATTTTCAGAGATACTGAATTTGTAATTTTCCTAAGCTGTCATCACCATCAGAATTAAAACAAAAAAACTCTTGAAAAATTTTACTTTGTGTGCAATGAATCTAAAATTTAAGAAAGTTCGCTTTTTTAAATTAATTTACAAAAAAATAAAGACATTTTCAATGTTGCATCTCTATATCTCTCTCACGCACACTGTGCTTTGCAGGAGGAAAGACTAAAGAAGGAGCTGAGAGTGAAGTTAGAGATGGCCAAGTTCTTGCAGGACACAATCGAGGAGATTGCACTAAGAAACAAAGCAGCCAAAGGCAACGTGACTGAGGAGTTCTCCACTTTCTTTCAGAAGGTAGATCATAGTCATATGTTCAGAACGCATCCTGAAAAAACAACTACTGCTGCTTCAAGTGATTCAAAACACAGCTCTTTATTTCCCTCTTGTGGTGATTTTTATGAAATGCTCTTAGATGAGCATAATGAATGAGAGCTTTTTTGAACAAGAACTCCCTCTTTCTTTTTCCCTTCTTCTCTCAGATCCGAGACTCTGGAGAGAGACCCAGTAATGAGCAGATCATACGTTTCTCTAAGTTGTTTGAGGATGAACTGACCTTGGATAATCTGACACGACCGCAGCTGGTGGCTCTGTGCAAGCTGCTGGAGCTGCAGTCCATCGGCACCAACAATTTCTTGCGCTTTCAGCTCATCATGAAACTCCGAGCCATCCATGCAGACGACAAGGTTAGAACCTGTCCTTACTCAGCTGAAGATGTGTTGTCATATACATATACACACACACACACACACATATATATATATATATATATACACACAGTACAGACCAAAAGTTTGGAAACATTACTATTTTTAATGTTTTTGAAAGAAGTTTCTTCTGCTCATCAAGCCTGCATTTATTTGATCAAAAATACAGAAAAAAACAGTAATATTGTGAAATATTATTACAACTTAAAATAATAGTTTTCTATTTGAATATTCTTTAAAAAAATAATTTATTCCTGTGATGCAAAGCTGAATTTTCAGCATCATTACTCCAGCCTTTAGTGTCACATGTAACATCCAGTCTATCACATGATCATTTAGAAATCATTCTAATATTCTGATTTATTATGAGTGTTGGAAACAGTTCTGCTGTCTAATATATTTGATGAATAAAAGGTTAAAAAGAACTGCATTTATTCAAAATAAAAAAAAAATTCTAATAATATATATTCTAATAATATATTTTCTTTACTATCACTTTTTATCCATTTAACACATCCTTGCTGAATAAAAGTATTAATTTTATTTAAAAAGAAGAAAGAAAAAAAATTACTGACCCCAAATTACTGACCAGTAGTGTATATTGTTATTACAAAATATTTATATTGTAAAAACATAGCTTTTTTTTTTTTTTACTTTTTATTCATCAAAGTATCCTAAAAAAGTATCAAATGTTCTGAAAAAATATTAAACAGCAGAACTGTTTCCAACTTTGATAATGAATCATAATATTAGAATGAATCTCTAAAGGATCATGTGATAATGATCCTAAAAATTCAGCTTTGCATCACAGAAATAAATGATAATTTAAAGTATAATAAATTTAAAAAAAAATATTTTAAATTGTAATAATATATCACAATATTATATTTTTATTCTGTATTTTTGATCAAATAAATGCAGGCTTGATGAGCAGAAGAAACTTCTTTCAAAAACTATTATATATATATAATATACAGTACAGACCAAAAGTTTGGACACACCTTCTCATTCAAAGAGCTTTCTTTATTTTCATGACTATGAAAATTTTGGATTCACACTGAAGGCATCAAAACTATGAATTAACACATGTGGAATTATATATGGAATTATATACATAACAAAAAAGTGTGAAACAACTGAAAATATGTCTTATTCTAGGTTCTTCAAAGTAGCCACCTTTTGCTTTGATTACTGCTTTGCACACTCTTGGCATTCTCTTGATGAGCTTCAAGAGGTAGTCACCTGAAATGGTCTTCAAACAGTCTTGAAGGAGTTCCCCGAGAGATGCTTAGCACTTGTTGGCCCTTTTGCCTTCACTCTGCGGTCCAGCTCACCCCAAACCATCTCGATTGGGTTCAGGTCCGGTGACTGTGGAGGCCAGGTCATCTGGCGCAGCACCCCATCACTCTCCTTCTTGGTCAAATAGCCCTTCCACAGCCTGGAGGTGTGTTTGGGGTCATTGTCCTGTTGAAAAATAAATGGTCCAACTAAATGCAAACCGGATGGAATAGCATGCCGTTGCAAGATGCTGTGGTAGCCATGCTGGTTCAGTATGCCTTCAATTTGGAATAAATCCCCAACAATATCACCAGCAAAGCACCCCCACACCATCACACCTCCTCCTCCATGCTTCACGGTGGGAACCAGACATGTGGAGTCCATCCGTTCACATTTTCTGCGTTGCACAAAGACACGGTGGTTGGAATCAAAGATCTCAAATTTGGACTCATCAGACCAAAACACAGATCTCCACTGGTCTAATGTCCATTCCTTGTGTTCTTTAGCCCAAACAAGTCTCTTCTGCTTGTTGCCTTTCTTTAGCAGTGGTTTCCTCGCAGATATTCTACCATGAAGGCCTGATTCAAACAGTCTCCTCTTAACAGTTGTTCTAGAGATGTGTCTGCTGCTAGAACTCTGTGTGCCATTGACCTGGTCTCTAATCTGAGCTGCTGTTAACCTGCGATTTCTGAGGCTGGTGACTCGGATGAACTTATCCTCCGCAGCAGCGGTGACTCTAACAGTCTATTCAGTAGGACTATCAGCTGTGTATCCACCTGACTTCTGCACAACACAACTGATGGTCCCAACCCCATTTATAAGGCAAGAAATCACACTTATTAAACCTGACAGGGCACACCTGTGAAGTGAAAAGCTCATCAAGAGAATGCCAAGAGTGTGCAAAGCAGTAATCAAAGCAAAAGGTGGCTACTTTGAAGAACCTACAATAAGACATATTTTCAGTTGTTTCACACTTTTTTGTTATGTATATAATTCCATATATAATTCCACATGTGTTAATTCATAGTTTTGATGCCTTCAGTGTGAATCTACAATTTTCATAGTCATGAAAATAAAGAAAACTCTTTGAATGAGAAGGTGTGTCCAAACTTTTGGTCTGTACTGTATATATATATATATATATATTAGGGGTGTAACGGTACGCAAAAATCACGGTTCGGTACGTACCTCGGTTTTAAAGTAACGGTTCGGTTCATTTTCGGTACAGTAAGGGAAAGAAATGCAAAAATTAAACTGCAGGTTGTCTATTACTATAAACCTTTTTTAACTATTTGTTTAGACTTTTTTTAAAGACTTTTTAATAAAATAAATTAATAAAATATAATTTATATTAAAATAAAAAAAGAATAAGAAATAAAATACTGCTGCAAAGTTCTCCACTAAATAAAATACTCTCAGTCTCAAACCAATATCATATAATAAAATATAATGAAAAATATAAATAAATAACTATGATTACAGTGCAGCATTACCAATCCCAGCTTGTAGGCCTGCTCATATTTTAAAAAATATATAACTTTTCCAAAGTGTAAAGTGCAGCATCAACAGTTTCGCGGATTAATTGCATAGCTTAACCATAATAGAGGGAAAGTTTATCATTGACAGGACTGAAAAAGTTTAACAGGGCAGAGAGAGCGAGAGAGAGACAGAGAGAGAGAGAGAGAGACAGAGGGAGAGAGAGACAGAGGGAGAGAGAGAGAGCGAGCAAGCGAGCCCCTGCCGCACGCTCACCATCTTCAAACAACACGAGCGCTGTCTTGCTCTCTCTTCTTCGCGCATAATAATCAATTGACACGATGGCGATGACACATATGCATTTAATTCATTCAGATATGCTGATTTGCTGCTCAATATTGAAAGCAGTTTGCTTAATGTTTTTGTGACAGTTTTTTTTTAATCTAAATCTTTTGTGACATTATAAATCGCTTTTGATTAAAGTGTTTTCAGTGCTATTGTATATACTTATATTTTTTTCAACATCAATGCATAGTGACCACAGCTGTTAAACTTCGAAAAGGAAAAAAAAGCACCATAAAAGTACCGTATTTTCCGCACTATAAGGTGCACTTAAAAACCTTTAATTTACTCAAAAAACGACAGTGCGCCTTATAATCCGGAGGGCCTTTAGATATGGATCAAGGCGCTCTGTCAAAATGTTGACATTCCCTTTAGCACAGCTCCATCTAGTGGATGCATTACGCAAACCCAGTCAAACGTTTGACTGCAGTATCTTCTATTCTACTTCTATTCTATTCGCCTTATAATCCGGTGCGCCCTATATATGAAAACAGTTCTAAAATAGGCCATTCATTGAAGGTGCGCCTTATAATCCGGTGCACTTTCGGAAAAAACGGTAGTCATAATGTTGTAATGAATTTAGTGTATAAGAATTCTGAAGAAATGAAAACAATTATCATGAATCGTATCAGCCCAAATGTCTGTATCAGCTAGCTGATTTTCTTTGCATGTGTATGTGTGACGGACAGCTGATAGCAGAGGAAGGAGTGGACAGTCTGAATGTGACCGAGCTGCAGTCAGCATGTCGTGTGAGAGGGATGAGAGCTCTGGGTGTGACCGAGGAGAGACTGAGAGAACAGCTTAAACAGGTGACACATGCTGCACTTTCCTCTACAGTCATTTCTTCCTAGTAATACATCTTCTCATCATGTATTTCACATTTCTGATCATGTTAGTGGTTGGAGCTGCACCTCAATCAGCACATCCCCACATCTCTGCTCCTGCTGTCCCGAGCCATGTTCCTGCCAGACACGCTGTCCCCTACAGACCAGCTTAAAACCACACTACAGAACCTGCCAGAGATTGTGGTATGTACTGCACTATGTATATATATTACAAACAAAATAGGTTCATTTTACAAATATACATGTAACAAGTGCTTCAGATTTGTGTAATGTCTGTGTTGTCCATTTGTGCATTCACAGACTAAAGAGGCACAGTTGAAGGTAGCAGAGCTGGACTTCTCTAAAGTGGATAACAAAACCAAGCTGGAGGCCACGCTACAGGAAGAGGCAGCTATCCAACAGGAAAACAGAGAGCGGGAGCTGGAGAGACTGGCGGATGCTGCAGAGAAAGAAAAGGAGCAGGCCGCACGGGTCATTAGTCGCCTTCAGTCTGACAGTGATTCCTGGTCATACCTGTAGTATAGTTGAAATGTTCATAAAAGGTTTTCTATGTGTTTCTAGGAGGCTGAGGTGGTGGAGATGGAAGCAGAACGACGTGTGGATGCAGAACATGCTCTCTCCAGTGTAGACGTGGCCATCCATTCAGAAAAACTACGAGATACTGCACCGGTGCTGGAGGGTATTAAGGTAAGATAGTCTCTCTCTCACTCACACACATACACACACACACACAAAAAAAAACAAGAGGTGAACAGACAGTTTTCTCTCTTATATCTAAAAGAACCCTTATTAAACATGGTTAAAAAGAAATAAAATCTAAATATTTGTATGAAAACTTGACATTTGTGAGGAACAGAATTTTGCATTATGATTGAAAATTTGGGGTCAGCAAGTTTTTTTTGTTGTTTGTTTTATAAAGAAACTTCTATTTAGCAATGATGCATTAAATTAATCAAAATTGAAAAAGTCATTTACAATGTTCAAATATTGCTGTTCTTTTGAAATTTCTATTCATTAAAGAATCCTTAAAAATATTTTGACATGGTTTCTGCGAAAATATTAAGCAGCACAACTGTTTCCGGCATTGGTAATAATAAGAAATGTTTCTTGACCAAATCAACATATTAGAATGAGGAATAAATAGCTTTTTAAAGTATATCAAAGTAGAAAAAAGTTACTGTAAAGTGTAAAAATATTTCACAGTATTACTGTTTTTACAGTTTTGATCAAATAAAGGCAACCTTGATGAGCATAAGAGGCTTCTTTCTTCTGACCCCAAACTTTTGAAACAGTAGTGTACATTATTGATTATCTGTCAAGCATTATAAAACAGTGTTTGTTAATGAGTAATGAAAGCTGTTATAAAGATTATATTATGTTATATTATGTTTTTATAACCCTTTTATGGCAAGTCACGTGACAGTATAGGCCCATTCTGCTTGAATTAGGAAAATTGAAACATCCAATGAATGTGTTGATATATATTTGTAGTATAACTTTCTTTGGCTGAATCATTTAATAAAAAACGGTCCATCTAATTCACCTCTGACTTGATTTTGTTGTAGAACAGGATCTTGTACTCTCATGTCACTAGAGCTGCTCTTTCTCTTGTTTTTGCGTGTTGATTTCTTCAGTCTGAGCAGTGGCAGAAGTATCTGCGTATTCAGGTTAGATGCTGAACTGCTCCCCATCCGGAGATCACCACACTGAGGCTCTGCTCTCCTAGTCACTTTACTGCACGCATTATTTACAGTTTCATAATCAGAACTTTTCAACTAGGATAGAATTAGACTATTGTAATACTTGTTATTTTTAGCATAACAGACACAAAAGAATTACTGAATCAAATGTGCATATTAGTACTCTATGAATAAAGTGCTTTGAAAGAGCAGAAGCTTTTCGTCTGGTTATACCTGTATCCTCCTTTTGACTTCACCCTTACTCTCTGTTCCTTTATAAGAATGTGTCTGTTGTACATTGCATATGCAAAAATACAGCAAATCCTCATGTTGCTCAGAGACCCACTGAATTAACCTTACAATGGCTTTCAGCTGGTTTTAGTGACCCTTCTGTAATCACCTTTGCTGTATGGAAGACCTTCCTTTCCTCTGACTGATCCTCTTCTAAAAGAGCAACCTCTTTATGGCTCTGCATCAGAGTTGGGGAGTAACTAATACTCTTTTCAAAAGTATGACGATAGTTCAGCTGTTCTCAGACTAGCTTCCTTTTTACAATAAGTTACACAACCGTTTAAAAGTTAAGGCAGTAAGGTGTAGATTGACAAAGGATCAAATCAACATGAAAATCACTGATTCATTATGTGCCTTTTGAGTTATGTCTGTGCAGCTGATTATCAAATAGTTAATCAAATTATATAATAAGATGTGTAATTTATGTAGTGTAAAAAGTTGCTTGGCCAACTTCAGCTTAACTGTAGTTTAACTACTTTAAATAATGACTAGCTTGAACATTGTTAACTTTAGTGGAGCCATCCCACAGTGGAATAGATGATGCTTTGACTAAATAAGTTACATGGTATTCCCATCCATTTTGTATATATTTCCTCATTAAATTTGTTATTTTGGTCAGTTTCCAGAGCTAGCATCTAACTCGCACTAAAATGTTAAATCCACCACTGATTCAAAGGTTCCCCAACCCTGCTGTGCATGCATGGAAATGTGTGTGTGTGTGTGTTCCCTGGAGAGAGTGTTGATGGACACTATGTGTGCCATTTGTCAGGGAGAGGAGATCACTAAGGAAGAGATTGACCTGCTGAGTGACGCCTGCACCAAACTGAAGGAGCAGAAGAATCTCCTCACCAAAGAGAAAGAGGAGCTGGAGGACCTTAAGGATGATGTGCAGGAGTACAGCGAGGTGTGTACCATAAACCAATGGTCCGGTTTCATTTTCTGACATTAACATTTAAACATGTGATGTCCACTATGTCTCTCTACAGGACCTTGAGGAGATCAAGCGAGAGCTGTCCAAAACGGGACAGGAGAAAGTGGTGAAGGAGTCTAAAGCAAGTCAGCGTCTGTCGAAGCGGGTCAACCGCATGATTGGCAGAGTGGATAAGATCATCAGTGTGCTGGAGAAGGACAAGATGATGCTCGACGGACAGATGGACAGCGGGACCACACCACCAGTTGGGTAAGAGATCTTGATTTGCGTGAGTTTTGCTGTTTGTATGGAGTTGGTTTAAATGGTGATGGTGGTTTCTGTGTGTGAGTGTTTGTCATCAGTAATGCATGATGGGATGTTGCAATCGACACAGTAAAATGGTGGTGGAAGAATAATCTTAAAGATTGTAAACAACAAGGGTTCCCAGTCCAATTGAAAATAATTGTTTATTGTTTTTTTTTAGATTGTTCTTTGAGAAACATAGTGACTTGCCAAGGTAAGGACAGGAGAGACCTCTCGCCTTCCGTTTTGTTTTCTCATCAAAAGCGTTCACTTAAAATATGGACTAAACACCACCAAACACTAAACACCACCTCAGGGACGTTTGACGTGTTTTTTTTTTTTTAAATCAATCAGCAGTCTGCTTGTCATTTCCTTTACTAGTATTTCTTTAATTAATGCGGATAATCAGTTTTGTGATTAGGACTGTGCTGTGAAATCTTGTTCACTCTAGGTCTCAGTGCTGCAAATTTAAGATGGATCACTTATTTTAAGGGCCTTTATTTTTGTCTTCTGTGAAACTACAGTTAAGGCTTGTATGATTTAGTCAAATTCTTAAAGATTAGTGAATCATTTTCTCCAAAACTCTTTCGCTCACAAACGTTTATTCTGGGAACCCTGCACGGCTGTCTTGGCATGCGATTGGTTGATCCGGGGATTTACTCGTCCTCCACCATCTTACCCCTTGTGTTATCAAGTAACCGTTCCCTGTATTCAGTCTGTGCCTGTCCTACAGGGAGAATCTAATAAGCATCAACGAGCTCATTGGAGTCATGAAGCAGATCCAGAACATCCCTGAACACAAGCTGCTCAGCATCGCAGACGCGCTCGACGAAAACAAAGATGGCAAGATAGACATCGATGATGTCTTAAAGGTAACAAGATGGGACTTCTTTGGTCCCTCATTGATTTTTTTAAGCGTTATAGTTTGACGTTGACATTTATATCTGTTCTGTGTGTATTTGTGTGTTAGGTGGTAGAGCTGATTGATAAGGAGGACATCGATATCTCCACCAACCAGGTGACAGAGATCATGGTGATGCTGCAGAAAGAGGAGAAGCTGCTGGAGAAGGAGAAAGCCAAGGAGAAGGTCGAGAAGGAGCAGGCAGCTAAAATTCAAAACTAGACCCTCCGTGTAGGAATGGAAAAGATCCTAAAGATTTTCAGGTTCATTAAGGTGTTAAAAAGCTTCAGAGTGAGACATTAAAAGGAGGGAACGAAATATGGCCATAATTCACTTAATTCATGGTCATCATATCTTTTATTTGTCCAGTTCGAGGCTTCATGAATTCAGAGATAAATTTTAAAAGAATATTTGTTCATGAATTCTCAAAAAGACTCTCTTAAAGGTGGAGTGTGTCATTTCTGGCACAAAGCAAACTGTTTAAGCGGAGTTGTTGAGCTGGACATAATTACATAAGTGCAACCAATTGCACAAATTTGGGGTGGCAGTATCCTTGTGTCACAGAAATTGTGCACTTCATCTGTAAGATGCAAAAATGTATTCATGGAAAACGAAACCTTTTATTATTCTCCTAATCTCACATCCTAGCAGTGATTTCACATCATTTCCTGTGATCTGACACAATCTCCTGTCTTTGCACATCGCATGTCACCATTATTCCACTACTCATCCAGTTTTATTCTGTTGTATTTTTATTCGATTTTTTTATTCAGTTCACAATCTTCATGAGATCCTTGAATGTCGCTCAGAAGATGTTGATATCTCGCCCAAGTTTAATCAATAACCAAAGAAGCTGATGTTATGCTTGTACATACACATTCAAGCCACCAAGCACTGCTGCTTTTGTCACACAGCAAATGTCTGAAGTAATATTTCAGCACTTGAGCCTTATTCAGGGCAGAAGCTTTTGTTCTGACTTGAAGATGGTAGCTAAGACGCATTCAGTTTTTGATGTTTTTTATTTTAGCTTTTATCTTTTTAGTTTACATTTACATTGTGGCCTTAGTAATCAAATTATCTTGCCCAATGTAAGCTCAAGGGATGAAATTGAGATAATATAGCTATAATAATATTATCAGTTCATCAGTGCTAGTATTTGCATTGTACACTAGCAGTACATTTCTGTGCAGTGGGCATTTCTGTTAGCTAGCTTGAGTTAAAAATAGATCAAATGTGTTTGTGAATATTTGTATGTGTGAAAGAGTTCTGCTGGGTATCTGAAAGAGAAAAAGATGGAGGTCAGTGCAGACAGAATTAGGGTATGGCTCAGCCATACTGACAATATGTGACCAGGATGATCTCTCACTCCTTACATGGAGAGAGCGGCAGCAGATGTTCTCTTAGCAGAGCACCTATAAGAATCGGCATGAGATTCAAATGCTCACTGGTAGCGTGAGTCTGGTAGCAAAGTTTCACAGGGCACATAAGGCAGGGAATGCATCATCTTAACCCTAAACATGTCAGCGAGGTACCAGCATGTCTAATCTCAAAACACTGTTCCTGTGCTGTGTCTCAGACAGAGTCTGGGTGCCTATTTTACATTGTGTCCCTTAAAAAGACAGTTCACCCAAAAATGAAAATTGGGGCATTATTTGTTCACCCACCCTCCAGGCTGTGCCAAACATGTATGATTTTTTTACATTTTATTTCGTAATACAAAATGAGA
This sequence comes from Carassius carassius, assembly GCF_963082965.1. NCBI lineage: Eukaryota > Metazoa > Chordata > Actinopteri > Cypriniformes > Cyprinidae > Carassius > Carassius carassius. The sequence goes on from NC_081784.1 coordinate 18,973,388, forward strand.
TGTTTAGCAGTATGTTCACAGTTCACACTACTATTTTCCATACAATAGAAAAAAGTCATAAATGTTTAAAATCATGTGAGTGTAAGTAAATGATGACAGAATTTTCAGTTTGGGGTGAAGTGTCCGTAACTTACAGAGGGGACCCCTAAATTACAGTAACCGCATTTAGGCCTTATATATTTTCATGAATTAGTTTTACTATATCGTATGATAGAAAGGGTTCATGTCTGGGTGTGTTTTTTTTAATATATATATATATATATATATATATATATATATATATATATATATATATATATATATATATATATTTTATGCTGATGTGTAATTGCACTATAATTATTGAGAGCTTTATTTTATTTTTTTCCCCCATTTTTGGCTTGTCGATCTAGACTCAGGAAGATGCATGTCATGTCTGTGTTTGCACACAGTGGGAGATATTTTGAGGAAATGCACTTAAATTAATTTTTTGTTTGTTTGATGGAACGAAGTAGAAAGGTATAAAGTTACCTTGCTTATTATGTTTTGTTTTATGAATAATTTTATTATTATTTTTAATTGAGTTCTCAGATTAATTTCTAAAAGATGTGCACATATAAGTGACCACAGATGGAAGGGAGTAAAGACATGATGTAATTGCCCTTGGAAACTAATTTACTGCTTGAGCTAATTTAAACAGATGTGATTTATTGTTTTCCCCTTTTTAAAGAATGTACATTGTGTATTTTGTGGTATTTTCTTGACTATCCTGTATTTTAGAAAGGTTCAAAACCCAAATACTGTTACGCTGGTTAACTTGTAGACTGAGTAATTGGTTGAAATGAGAGTTATATGTGCAAAAATTTTATTGAAAACCAGTATGACTTAAAATAGGAATTGTATTGTTCATACTACCTATGTAAAAATACTATTTACATTCAAGTGGTTCCAAAGTCAAATAAAATGAACTGATCATTAAAGTGTATACTATTTTTTTTTCTTTTTTTTTGACTCAATTCCATGTGCATGTTCATGTTTCATGTATCTTTTTGTCTTTAATTGCATTTTCACCCCCATTGCATTATTCACCTGTCACTGACAGTATGATATCAGATCCAACCTGTCTTCTCTGTAGTAGTGATTAAATTAATCTTACTTTTAATTCAAGTATAACTTCAAATTCACATGGTTATATAATATGAATTCAAGTGTGGTCTGCTTGCACTAGTACACAAAGAGCACCTATTTACAGTTAAGTTTTTTTTTTTTTGACTGAAATGTGCTGTTTCTCTATTTTAGGAGATATTTTTATGGAGATATTATGCTTGAAGATAAAATTTCAAATTGAATTGAGTTCTATTGCTATGCGTGCACAGTTCCCTTTCTTTCAAATTAAGAAATTGAGAGTGCCTTGTTGCATTTGAGGCCACTTTGGATCACTTTATTATTATTATTATTATTATTATCATTACCATTTTGTAAAAGGCATGCTTTTGACCGTATCTTTTAATGCACAGAACGTTTTACCTGGTTTGTTTCTTAACTTGACTGTTATGAATTTTGTCCAACATTTGAATGTAATATTTATAGATGCAAGTCTTGGAGTGTGATAAAACATTTAGGTTGTTCGTAATAATTTAGTTTGAGTAAAAAAATGGCTAAACTTGCCAGACCACTTGGTGGCGCTATAGTCTTACAATAAAAGTAATCCCAGCCATATCAACATGCCACTGTTTGTAACAGTAAATCAAACCCAGTTTGGTGCATCAGTTGAATGATAATGTTATTCATGTTCTCACACCAGTTCAGAATACCATGTGCATTCATAGATCAGAAAAAAAGGTACAAAGTTGTCACTGGGGAGGGACCCTTTAAAAAAGTGCTAATTTGTACCATTTTCTAATTTGCTCAGAAACAACAAGAACTAATAGGTACTTTTAAAATACTAATATGCTCTTTTTAGAGGTAAATTAGGTACACAGATGTACCTTTGGAAACAGCACTGCTTCAGTGACCGCATTTGTATTTATTTTTGAGTTTTTTTTCAGAGAATGTAGGACAACAGATTGTCACAAGTATAACATGCTAGCGCTGGTTGATATACACAACCACTGCGAAAAACAGTTTATAATAAGTGTCTTATATTCAAACAGTCGGACACCCAGACTAAAAAATGACTTGAAATGATCCCATCTACAATAATAACCTGTGAGAACTTGAAGTGGGCTGAATAGCTGGAGGGAGAGTCGCAGTAAATCATGTTGCCCTGAGAGCAAAGCTATGTGGGCCGGTAAGAGGACACTGCTCTGTGTAAGAGGGCTTCTTGTTTGTGCTCACACCTTAATTTCAACAGCTCTTCTCTGGCCAGCCACAGCAAGAGTTTTTATTTTAGGTGTGTAGCATGGTGAAAGATTACATAATGTATATATATTATGTGTTGTTTGTCACTTTATGGACACAGATGTGCTGAGAGCAGTCTAAAACATTAAATGGTACATGCTTTATGATAAGCAATAAACAAGGGAATATCTCCCATGGTTGTTTTTTTTTTATTATTATTTTTATTTAATTTTTTTGTACTCAAATATGTGAGCAGACACAGAGAACTTGCTTCAGCTGTAAACCCTGAAAGAGTTAAATTCTCTTATTCTTGCTATGTAACAGCCTCTGTGTTTTGCAATACACAGTTGCTAATATGTAAATAGCACTTGTAGCTTTGTGTTGGTCACATTTGGCAAAGAATTGTTTTTTGAAATTATATATATATATAACATTGGTTGACCAATCAGAACAGTTGTGAGGCAGAGCTACCTTATTGTCAGACCATTAGGAAAACCTGTTTGGAATTAGTTTCAAACAGTGGTTGCTTTTCTTTTGTTCATATATTAGGACCACAGAATGTTTGTGAGTATGTATGAAGCATTTACATCAGTCAGAGGTCATGCACCATGCTGTATCACCTTAGCAGCTGTGTATTTACTCATATTGCACTATTGCATGGCAGTAGATTTTTCACATAAGCACTTTCACTATGCTTTCCTGCGAGGTGCCTGTTGAATGTACTTTGGTGCAATGAAGTTTTGTTGGGATGGGGTACAGATACCTACCAGAATTTTGCTAAATAAAGAAAGCCAATAATGAATTGTCATAAATGTATGTGCTTCCATTATTGGAAACCTGTTTACTTCAGAGTAAAAAAATAAAGGGTGATAGTGAATTTATATCTCACAGTGTGTTCTGTTTTAAAATGCATTTCAGTTTCCTTTTGTATTTTTGACTCTGATGTAGAAATGGTTTCTATATTAGATAGATTGTTGCTTTGTTTGTTACATGTTTCTAAACTGCTTCAGAATTGTACAAAAAGACATGCCGTGTCAACATAAAATATCGGAGTGTGTAAGATCAATGTGCTCTTGTGTCGACCTGAGATGGAATTACACATCAAATAAAACTGTTTTGAAAGTTTGTCTTTGGAGAGCCGTGTTTTGGTGGGAAAAAGTTGTTTCTTTTTGAGAATGCAGCGGAAAGAGGGCATGGAGGTTGGAGAATGCTCACGGAGCAAACATTTACACTAGACTTACAACACTGAGATGTTGCTGACGTCAGTAAAGAACACTTCACTTCATTCTCTCCAGCTCGCTTGGCTCACACTGTGGGGCACTGAGACTTCAGCTGGGCATGACGAGTGCAGCCGTGTTGTGTTTTGCTTCTGTTTAAACAGGAGCTGACATGCTAGTGGTGATGCCTGCACCGGAGAAGGCTTTGGGTCAGTTTGGGATGAATGTGTCTATTTGTTAAGGGACTTGTGGACACATTAATGTTTTAAGATTTCTTGAAAAATTTGTAGTCTAAAAATCTGTAAAACAAAAAACAAAACAAAAAAAAACATTTTTTAAAATATATATATATATATATATATATATATATATATATATATATATTGTTCTTGTTTTGTGGTGAAATGATTTGGCATGGAAGACCCTGAAGGCTTCTTGCCCCAGTAGTGGGGTATAATTGAGCTTTTTGTGCTATGACAACTAAATTATCAAAACTATTTGGCCGATGCAGCATTACCTGCACACGCTAAACTTACATCTGTAACCATTTCAAAGTTAATGCACATTGTTCTTGAGTGGGACATCTTACTCTGTATGGTTTACAGACAGGAGAATGCTTTTGAATGCTTATATAAGTGTTTGGGCACTAAGGGGCAGTGTATGACAAGCTCTACCTTTCTTAGTAGCACTGGGTCATTATAGATCTTTTATAAATTTATCTCATTCATATCTGTCAGTTTGCTGGGCTCATGCAGGGTCACTCTGTAATGGGAAAACAGCAGAACTGAAACTGCTATGGCAGGGGACAGTATCACACAGTCTTTTACTCAGTAGGTCTGTATGACTCATATGATGAGCTCATTATCACCAAAAAACTGGTTGCATTAGAAATGTCTCTTGTTCTTTCTCTCCTTAATTCTCACCCTCTCTTGTCCTCGATGTGACTGAAGTATATTTTCCAAATGTAGGGATATTATTGGATGGCATGCTGAACTACACACTGCACTCAAGCAAACTCCTCTCTCACCATGAGTTCCCAGTCTGCCTGTAATAATATTGTTCCTCAAACTCCTCTACAAACACATCACCTCTTTACTCCCCGCTCCCCTCAGTTAGCCTGCGTCGCCATGGCGCCAGCAGTCACCAGAACCCTGGCACTGAGGACGGGAAACATGGTTACAATGCCAACCATTGTGGTCAGTAAGAGGAACGCTAATAGGCCAGCAACGATGATCTCCACAAGTCATGAGAATCCAGAGAACTGAAGAAAAACAAATAGTGATGGCCTGCGTAGGAAAAAGACCACATGCAGCAGTCTCGATATCCTGAGGTTTGCCCTGGCTTGAGTTTGAAATGCTGCAATAGGATCGCTTATTCACTGCGAAACATCAGTGGGATCTGCTGTGTATATGCCAGCCCAGGGCCTCATCGGGATCCGCTTTACACATGCAATCCATCAGGTGTGTGTGATGTGTGTCATGCGTGGGTTAAACATACTGCTCACAAACACATTCCGGATCATGTGTGACTTGGTGAGGAAGCGATGACAGCCGTGTATAATTCTCTAACTGCTGGTATGTAGCGTCACCTCTGTGGTGTACTGAATACTGTCTCGGTGCCCAGTTAGGCCTGACTAAATTACAAAACATCTTGACGGTATCGCGAAATGGATGGAATAGTAAATATTGACCTTTTCTGTTGCCTCGCCCTGTTGCCTTCGATGTGATTGTTTGGTCTAATGTGCAGCTCGAGCGTTCAGTGGGTTCGGGTTGATGGAAGGGAAGGGAAGGTTTGAGTGTGTGTCGTGAGGAAATACTACTCTTACAAAACAGAAATGTGGTGGTATTTTAACCATAAAATACCAGACAAGGGTATGAAATATGAACATTAGCAATTAGCTTCAGCTAAATATATATCATGAATAATTTCAGGCTAGTTTCTATGAGATGCAGGCTATACATATATCAATCAAGCTACCAATTGTTTTGCAGCATGCAGTCTGTATTACGAAAGGCTGGAAGCTGAGAACATGGTTTTCATGACTTTGAAGGGAATGTTTGTGATTTTGAATTTCAACAGAGGTTTTCACATCCTAAAATGAATACAGGAAGCTTGAGGAACATAAAGGGACCAAAAAAGAAGCAAGGCATCAGTGACATGGGTGTAATAGTTGAACACATTTGTCTCTAGTGCACGTTTACATAGAAAAGCAATGCAATAGAAAGTCTGAAGGAGGATCTAGAGATGCTAAAGCTTATTGTGCCCACACACACTACATGATTTTATGCCCGATTTTCACTCACTGACTTTTCTGGAGATAGGCAACAAAAAGCCTGAAATCTGAAGCAAATCAGTGCTTGTTCAAGTGAGTGACAATCGCATAGTATGAACAATCAAAGATGCTATCTGAGAAATGCGCAGATGCCTGAGAAATATTTAACAGACTAACATCCGGACCTGTCAGTGACTCCAGTGTGAAATGTGCTTTGACTGGATATGACATCAGCGGAACTGGTCTGCTAACCAGACTCCATCAGCCAACATCAGTTCCACACTGTACTCATGTGTCTGATTAGGAGCAAATCCCTGCATCCACATTCCAACATCTATTGGAAGCTTTCCCAGACAAATGAAGGGACCAACTCCCTACTAAAGTTGTGATGAAATGGAAGTAGTGATAGATCTTTTCCTCCTTATTGTGATGTACACCTGCATGAAACAGCTTCTCGAAAAAGAAAAAATATAGGACAGGGACTTGGCTCTAAGAATCATTATTGACTGGATGTTGAGATGTGGGCATTGCACTCTAAAGTAGAGGAAGTTGAACATGAGCTTGCAAAGTCATTCATACATTAACAGAAAGAAACTGGAAAATTCATGACATTTTTCATATTAAAGAATAACATGGAATTACTGAAGTCCAATCAACTAAAGCCTATTGTAGAAGCGTAGGCTGTATTTGGTTCTGGAGTGTCTGGGTCAGTTCATAGTGAATGTGCTGTCCTCCAGTTCGTATGTGATTGTGTGTGTGTGTGTGTGTGTGTCAGGGCACTGCTGAGCAGGTGTTAGTGAAGCTGCTCTTTAAGAAGGCTGAACTATTGGCACAGCTCATAGGGACGTGAAAAAGAGAGAGAAAACGAATGAGAGGGAGTTGGGTAAGAGAAGAGAAGTGTTAAGGAAAAGGAAAATAACTGGTGTAAAGTGGATTTCCTGGCTGGAAGACAGCTGGTCACTCTCATGGGACTCATTACAGCTCTGACAATCCAGTGTCACACACACAGCCTCATGTACATACAAAACTAGGTCTCTGTTTGCTTGAATGTAAAGCCATGCTAATAAATTTTCTGACCAGTAGCTCCCTCCCTCCCTCCCTCCCTCCCTCCCTTTCTATATACCTTTGTGTGTGTTTACGATAATAAAAAAATTCAAATGCTGTCATAATTCAAATATTTTTTCATACAGAAAGTCAGGAATAACATGAGGGTGATTAAATGATGACAGAATTTTCATTTTTGGCTGAATTATCCCTTTAAAGGTTGTTCTCCAGTGACCAGATTTAACATTCTGATAGTGAAGATGGTGATGATACAGTTAAAAACTATAATACTGAAATAAAATCCAGCTGGCAGCCTCATGGCCCACTCTCACAGTCGTTATCTAGCGATGTGAGAGATTTTGTGAGTGTGAGAAGATTTTGCTATCTTCAGAGATCACACTGTAATAAGCGATATAAATTCAGAGTCCACCTGATCTCATCCATTTTTGCTCACTCATACACATGAGTGGAAGACTGCTTTGTACCTATAGTTTGGTTGTGAGTGCAGAGACGGCATATTTTTTAGAGCTTTGATACAGAGATTTATTTCATGCTTTTTTTGTATGCAGTAATTTCTTTGTGTGAGACAGAACCTAGTTTGAGGGATAAATCATAGAAAAGCCAGCAGTGGTGTTCAAGCTTCCCTATTTTAATTCATATTGTAATTTTATAAATAACAAATTGTACATTTTATATCTGAGAATGATGTGAATATGTGCATTCATTTAGTGCTGTCCAGGATTGTGCCATGATGAACCAGATCTGTACACCTGGGAATCATGGGACGGAGCTCCACCCACCAGCAGTGACATCATCCCTGAACATTTGAAGTGGGGATGAAATAGTGACATTGATGGAAACTGTGTTAATCTGCGCCGTTTAGCTCTCTCTTCTGTAGTTTCTCTTTATTTTGCCTTTTTTTTAATGTTCTTCTGATTTAACTTTTATTTTGTCTTAAGGTTCTTCAAAATGTGGCTTACTTTACAGTGTACAGTGGTAAATCTAACTAGAATTTAATTGGCTCACAACCCTTTGACGGGGATGCCATACAGTCCCATTCAGTGCTTGTACATTTATGGGAATGAAATTTAAGACATTTAATTTAAGTAACAAAACAAGTAAAAATTATGAATAGTGATTTAGACTAGTAAAAAAAAAAAATCCTGATTTTGTTTTAGGTTTTTTTATTATTATAAACATTGTAACAGTAAAATTTAATGTCTTACAGAAAAAGTTTTTTTTTTTTTTAATGACAATTAGCATATAATCTATCCAGAAAAAAAGAGAGCAGCAGCTCACATCAGTTCATGGTGGCCCAGAGCACCACTCTAATGTGCAGATGTCCATCACAGGCCAGATGAGCTCACAAATCAATAGCTGCTCTTTAAAACTGTGGGCCCCGCCACAGTCCCTGTTTTACCTGTTGTAGTTTAACAGCTGCCTTCAGTGCTCCTAGCTAGTACCCGACCCAATCATTCTCTGATTGGGACAAATGGCCATGCTGGAGTACAAGAGAGACCGGACCGCATGTCCATTTGTTCTCATTAGTTAGGTGTCTGATAAAAACCCAATGCAGTCTAGCCGTGCATTTATTTGGAAAGAGCTTCAACATTCAAGGAAATGGCTGGCTTCAGGTGCACAAAACCATAACCATTTCCATTAACTCCATAAACTCAATATGCTTTAAAAACACAATAACCAGGTTTATAGTACATTCATATTTATAATATAAAAATTAAGCAATTTCAAGAAATGCATTTTAAAAGTGTGATTTAAATAAAATAAGGTAGGTTAAAATATTTAACAACAATTTATGCATGATTATGTGCATTAAAAGTGAATAGTGACCATGGCTGTTGAGAAAGATTCTCAAAGCATAATTTTCAGTGATTAATGATTATAATTAAAGTCTGTTCCTCACTCAAAGCTGTCATTTGTCTAATCAAGATACTCTTATATTAACTGCTTATTAAATGTCTTTATTGGAGTCCCTAATCAATATTCACTGTAGATGAATGAAAAAGAGCAGCTTGCACATTTTTCTAAACATCTCCTTTTGTGTTTGACAGATGCAAGTAAGTCAGACAGACAGAGTTGGAATGATGTGAATGCGAATAAATGATGACAGAATTATAATTTTTTGGTAAACTATTGCTTTAAGTGTGAAGATGACCTTGCAGGAGACTTATCATATAAGACTTATATGACAATATATAAGACAATATGATTTTGTGTTTAGAGGTCACAGTGTCTCTTGTGTTTATGTGTATGCATGGGAAAATGTGTGTCATCCGGAGTGACAGCTCTTGGCGATGTCTCCATCACCTTCTTGAAGGGCGTTTCCCTTCTGTCAGAACTTTCAATGACAGGTCACTGTGTGCCATATACTTCAGTCTGGCCTCACAAATGACCCTCTTCCCTTCTCTCGGCTTTCCTTCAACCCCCTTTTATGTCTATCTTTCCATTCTTCTCACCCCTTTCATAGTGTCTGTATTGTGTTGCATATGTTTTTAGCCTTCAGTATTAAATGTGGAAGAGTGCACTGTGCCCCTCCTCATGTGCTGGACCCGCATATCCAGACCCATCATCAAACGCTTGACTGCGAGCTAAATAAAATCTACCCCACCACACACACACACACTCTGGTATAAAGAGGCCTATTGTCCGCAGGCTGCTTTTGTGAAAGTGGAATTATCGCAGGGGATCCTCTAAACCATCTTAGAGCAACTGACAGCTTCATAGAGAGGGAGAGAGGGGTCGAGGGGAGGGATGGATGGAGCTGGAGATCTGAAGCGGAGACTCCTGGGGGAGTTTAAGAGCTGCTGGCTGAAGTGAGATAGGACAACACAGGGCTACTTCCTGATCGTCATTAGGGTCCAGCATCTGCGTCCACTTCCAAAGCTCCCGCTTCCCGCTGATGTCTCAGCACTTCCCTCGCAATCATAGGATTAACTATAGGAGCTCTCTCAGAAAGTTATGAACCGTCTGTCTCACCCTAGTCACTAATTGTATCGAGTTGTCAACTGAATATGACAGATTTAACGTCTTTTCTTTTTGACATTCAGCTCTCATTTCCATGACAAAGATTCCGATGAAGAGTAGGGATGTAAAGCTATATGGAAATGGTTTCTGTACTGCAAATAAAATTTTCAGGAATACTAAAAATATGGCAATGTGGTGGAAATAATTTATTAGTTTTCTCAACTACTACTACATTCTGTAAAGTCATAGAATGACAGGATGCCATCACAGGATTAAATTACAGTATTTATTTATTCTCAGTGAGATCTTATCTTATGCAGTCTTATCCAACCCCACACCTACCCTGGGGCAAACTGTTTCTTGTTTTCAGCATAAGTGTACCTATAAATCTAACCAAATTGTGAAAGTCAAATCATAACTTTAGCTAAATTCTATAAAACATTTTTATTAAAATGTTTTGTGCAGTGATTTAGGGAAAGAAAAAAAAGGCAACATGCATTGAGGTTTTTGATTTCCTTCAAAACACACTAATGTCAGTGACAGTTGGAAACACAGGAAACTTTTATTTTTTTATTTTTTCATCATTCATGTTTTAAATGACTGTTTGAAAACTTTCAGTATTTAATTTATGGTTATTTTTTTGACGTATAAAAGTAACTGTCGATGTAAGCAGTCTGGAAAAAAACTACATTTTTCAAAATGAAAGACTTGATATTTCTTGCTGTATGAGTCTGCTTATATATATATATATATATATATATATATATATATATATATATGCATTATAGAGCGTAACCACCTCCAGAATAGCACAACAATTATTTGTTAGATATTTTTGTGTGTGCTCAGATAGAGCAGTTCTTACCATGTTAATGAGAGATGAGTTTTGAGCCAAGTGTGATGCGGGTGGGCTGCAGAATTTATTTGTGTTGTGGTACGATGTGTGAAGGGACTCAGGAGGGACTTCATTCCATGCGTTGTTGAGGGGGTCCCGTGAAATGCCAGGAAATACCACTCCACACTGTCACTGATACACCAAGACACGGTTCTGTGGCCCACTCACACGAATGCCACGTTAGACACAATTAGTACCAACAGTCACAAACTGAAACATGTTGATCCATGGGTTATGGGAACGAGCGTGTGTTTGTGTGTGTATGTGTATTTAGAGCAGTGACAGCTGATACCGGTCAACTGTCTCTTTAGTTTTATCATTGGGCTAACAGCTGAGTACAGAGAGCTCTCTCTCTCTCTCTCACTCCTTTCCCTCCTATTTGACTTTCTTCCCTGTGGTTCTCATGGGAAATACTTGGAGCTGTGCCCCATTTCCATCTACCTCCTACCATATTCAGATATGCTTTATATGAAATGTAAACAAAGGCCAAACCGTTCAACCCTTTCATCATGTTCTACAGTTTCAGACTCATCTCATATCCACTGTGCCCTTTCCGTATACTCCACATACTGTGCCCTGTGAGTTTGTAATGGTGACTCTCACATCCAGCTGTTCTGGGGCTTGTCTAATTGTTGGCATGACAGTGTCAGTGATATAGTAAGGGGATGCCCTGTCATATGTGCATCTCTGGATGGTTGAGATAGACTGGCTGGATATGGTCTAACTATCTTACACCAATGGGCAATAGGACAGTCATAAAGCCAGAAGGTTTCAAAACCTAGTGAGCTTTTAAGACATAGTACTTTCAGCTAACGAATTATATTGATCACAGTCCTTTGTGACATTTAATAAATGTTTTTTTTTTTTAATTAGACAATTTTAATGAACATTATTCACCATAATCGCCAAAGCCCCAAATAAGAAAATTCATCTGCAAAAACGGACAATTATTGGTTATAATTTCAATGAGTTTTTTAGACAGTTAATTGAAAGCCAAATTTAAAAATTCTGAAGCAAAGTTTGTTCTTAAATGTAAGAAGCAAAAGAAAAACTAATAAAGTGTTGCATATATCCTTGCAAAGATGACAATCGCATAATGCACTGCAATGAGCATCGTGAAAAAATGATGGACAAGGTGGGTGAAATTTTGACAAACATATATTTTATATGTATTTTTTATGTGTATTAGAAGATGTGTTGTTAATTTTTTCTCTTATAAATAAATGTTCCAAAAGAGGGGTTTCGTAGCAATGCAATTGAAGAATGCTTTTGTGTTCCCTAAAAATCTTTCAGTGAACACTTCTCAAGAACCATTTCTTAGTGTAAACAATATTTTAATAATCTGATGAACCGTTTTCCATTATAAAGAACCTTGTGTGCGATGGAAATATACCATGGATTTTAAAGGTGCATTATGGAACCATAGATGGATAGATGCCTAAGATGCATAACTGACTGTGTATGAAACCTGTAGTGAGGCTGCTATAGTGTGAAAGAGCCTTTCATTAAGAAGAGTGACTAGGGATGGGCAGAGGTGTAATGGAGGCCTGAAACAGCCCTCTGAACCTCCCCCGATAAACTCACAGGAAGTGTAAATATTTATCCCCGCAACAGTTTTGACAGGGCCGTCCTATTTACCAGTTTCAGTACCTCATTCAGCACTCTCTGTTTGTTCATGTGCACATGTGAGTGTTAGTATTACATGTTTAAGTGTATCTATACAAGTCCTTCTGAAAGTTTCATGTCAGATTAGGAGATTGCTCTGCATGTGTGATCTGAATGACAGTCCCAGAACTTCTGCCGTCCTCCTATAGGTTTAATGTGCTCAGATTGTGTTACATAATGGACACCCTTCACTGGCAAAATCTCATTTTCTTTTCTCTTGTTTGTATTTTTCACATTTCCTCATCTCATCTGTCCTTTGTTTTTTTCTCTGTATCTGTTTTTATTCTTAGCACTATATTATTGCACTGCAAAGCACATATAGGATTCAGAATTAGTGTATTAAATGTAAACTAAATAAGATTTTTTTCTTTGCTAGATAGAAAAAAAACAGCATTTATTTGAAATAGAAATATTTTGTAACATTATAACTGTCCTTGCTGCCACTTTTGAATTTATTGCATTTTTGCTTAATAAAGGTGTTATATTCTTAAAAAAAAATTGCACTGACCTCAAACTTTTCAAAGGTACTGTGTAGACCGCTTTGCTTTGGAGTTTGGCATTATCATGTTGCTAAGCTAAAAAGTCAATAATTTAATAAGCATAAACACTGCACACAAAATACTGGCTAATTTATTTGTGCACATTTTAGCACATTGAGGGAACTAATTATTAAATCGTGCGCACAATTTATTTATTTTTTCTTGCATGTCATGTGCGGTGCTCCGTAGATCTATAAATTCTGCTAAGACTTTTTTTAACAATGCTTTTCTTTATTGAATATGATTATTTATTAATAATAATTTATCTTAGCTTTTCCTACATTTGGTAGGGGAATATTAGCGCCTCCTGATTGCAGTATTAATAGCTTTGTTGTGTTCCTCATTTTTAACTCGCTTGAGATAAAAAGTGTCTGCCAAATGAAGAAATGTAGAATAAATTTAGCCACAAAGATAATGCATTCTGGGATTGTTTTTGTCCATGAAGGATACATACCGTTTTACTAGTCAATTTGCCTATGATGCCTTAAAACAGTGTCTCAATAGGCATCTCACCAGGTTTGGAGCAGTGCTTGTGTGTTTACACACTCTGTGTGTTTAGCTTGTGTTGGTCTGTATGGAAGTTTTCTGGGTTGGCTGGTATAATGAGGAATCCTGCGGACAGATCATTGGGTCAGCTAGCACCACAGAGACCCACACAACACATCAGTTCCTCGCACAAACCCAGAGCGACTAACAGGAAAAGGCAAAAACATGAGACTGAGATATTCTTATATAAAAGAGGGCACAGACGCTTTTTAAAAAAAAAAAAAGTCATGATTCTGAACGGATGCTTTGTTTGTCTTATAGCCGTCTGTGTGTGTGTTTGTGGGTTGTCAGTCTCTGTGCTCTCTGATTCTCTTTGATTTCTCCATGGTCTTCTGATCTTTTTACATCCTTTCTCTTCTCTGAGCAGGTTATTGTTTCAGGGCAAGAGCTGTAAAAGGGTTTAATGCTCATAATGTAACCCCCCTCACACACACCGAACCGAGGGCCTGAGGTGAGCACTAGATGAAAGCGTAGGTCTATAGCAGGCACTCTTCCCTCTAGGATTCTTTGTTGTCTTTTTCTTCTTCTACAGAGTCCTCATCACATTCACCTGAAAACCCAATGCACAAAACCTCATGCATACCGCTTATTGTGAATTGATCACGGCATCTTACAACTGGTTAATTCCGCCCAAGGTCATTGAACTCATTTCACTGATAATAGCGCCGATCCTTTAAAGTCTTGTAATTGCACCCCCCTATTAGGCCTGTATTTTTAGTGCAGACGTTCCCAGAGGTCTGTTAGGCAGAGGGTGGTATGGGCTGAGTGGGCAGATGCAATAACACTCCTCTCACCTGTCTCCACCGCTGAGACTCATCATGATTTCACACTGACAATCCCTCCGTGTGACACATTCACGCTGCGTGCAGATACTCGAGCAATGCTTCTGAAATCATGATCCTCCGTATGGAAATTGTATGATGCATAGTGATCTTAGTATTTGAGTATAGAGGGATTTGTTTGTACTTGCATATTAATCAGATCTAAATTTGCACCACGCACGAGTGTGAGAGGAAACTGTTTGCAGTGTTGGATGAACATACTCTATTACTGTTATCAAATGATTAATGTTTCTCTTTCCCGGTAGCCTCTGTCATTACTTAACCAAAATTAAATTAATAAAAACTAAAGTTTTAGGGCCATCGCATATCATAAAGTTTCAATTGACAGATATTTTGTTCTGGTGTTTATACAGAGATATGTAAATATATCCATGCTGCTATACTGTATATTTTCATTTCAGACTGCTGAAGAAATGAATGGATGCATCCATGGGCATGGCTAGCGACTGAAAGATTTTACTACTTTATTTTACATTAATAATATTTTCAACTCAAAAGTAAATATGCATACAATGTAGTTATTTTAATACATATTAAACAGTTATTTTGTAAATAATAAATCAAATCAAAATTACTAATGCCTCACAATCTCATTTGTGTAAGAAGTTGTGGCATGACGAATCTGGCTTTTGGTGGATGATAGCCTACATCAGGGGTGTCAAACTCAATTCCCAGAGGGCCGGAGTCCTGCAGAGTTTTGTTCCAACACTTCTCCAACACACATACCATTTAGTTTTAAAAAAAGACTGAAAGATTGATTTGTGTTGAATCTAAACTCCGGTCCTACAGGAATTAAGTTTGACACCCTTGGCCTACAGTATATACTGCTTGCTTACCTGTTGCATGGCACAAATGGATATTCACCATTTTTACAACATACAACAACTGCAGAGATATCTGGACCTTACCAAAAAAAAAAAAAGTCAGATGAAGATGCAGATGCTGATGCCATGCTTGATGACTCGTGACCCGAACAGTTTCATAAAGGTGATCCGCAGGACACTCTTTTGTAGTGGCTCTGTGTTCTACAGTTATGACAGGAACAGGACTATTTACATCCAAATGTTATTTGATTTACACAAAACAAAGACCTACACATAGATTTTACAATATAAACTGCTTTTTCAATATAAAATCTGCAATTTTCAGTATGTTTTACTAAATAGGCTATGAAGTGAAACTACCCAAATTGGGTTATTTTCAACAAATTGTTTTTGTAGAGTGTTGGTATGTGTTGGTTTAGTTATGACAAACTATTGTAAAATGAAAATATACACATAATTCTTCAATTGTTATGTGCTGGGGAAAGCATCTCTCGATTGCATTAAACTTTAAACCCTGTGAATACTTTAGTTTATAAGTTCCAAACAAAGTGAGTTGTGCAGTTTGAAATGCTTCTTCAATTTATATAGTTAAGACAGACTTTCCGTAGTTGAAACACTGATTGAATGATTACATGAGGCATGAGATGTTCATTCATGTTTCTTTCACCTTTAAACTAAAAGTGAAGAGGAGCTGACTCGCACTCCGCACTGCCGCTTGAACATGCAATCTGTCGCGCCAAAACTGCATTTATTGTTTGAATTTCCTGAAAAAGGACATAATTTGAAAGATGAGACTTTGTTTCTCACATAAAACTGTAAGTTTCCAATAAAGTTCAGCTCGTGTAATGGTTAAAACAATGTATTTGTTTGGTACACATGTGTACCGAACCCAAAGACACGCACTGAAAATTGTGTACAAATAGGTGTATCATTACATCCCGACAATATTTCCAGTGCTGCTCATTACTCTAAAAAAACAAAACAAAAGCATTTTAATTATGTCGCTGATGATGTCACAGACAAGGCATTTGTTAAAATACTCTTCATTTCTGATCCTGCAGACAATAAAACTGGAAGTGACAGTGAATCTAGAAAAAGTCTTCAAAGTTATCTGAGGAAGCCTTTTTAAAAGATTATTTTTGTTTTATACAGTGGAAAAAACTGTAAAGTCTTGCAAATCCATTTAGAGAAGCTGAGGTGTTAAACACAGTTTATGGCTTTTAAATGACTTTGTGTCATGTCCGCTGTCTGATCACCCCGGTCTTTGGTGTGTGTGGGTGTTTTTGTTTAAGTCTGCATTACGTGTGCACATGGTGTTTTGTTTTGGTTTTGATCGTTCGTCTTGCACCTATCTGTGGTGCACCTCCCTCCCCCTCATTACTACAGTTTCCGCTTCTAATTGTTTGACTCCGCTCACCTGAATACTATGTCTGTTCATCTCTTGCACTATTTATTCCCATCTGTTGCGCCAATCGGTGCCAGATCGTTGTTCGACTATAGTCCATGTGTAGCCTTTCTGTCTGATCCAGTCAAGTCTTGTTCTGTCGTGCCATTGTTTGCTGCTACTGGTTTTGTTTTGTTTTCTATTTTCCCCTCCCTCATTTCCTAGACCGGGCACCTGCATTCCTCAGAAGTGTTTCGATTTGCTCCGTTACTGGCTCTCTCGTGTCTTCCTCCCCTCTCCGCTCTCTACGTGGCCGCGCCATTAGGCGCCCCCTGCCGGGTGTTTACGCAAGGACATTGAAGTCTCTTATTTTTCTGTTGGACATTTTTCTTTATTTTCCCGGCCTGTTTCTGTTCGTTTGAGGGAGTTTTTTCTTTTGGACTTATTGAATAAATTGCTCTCATACTGTAACCTGCATCTGTGTCCAGTTGTGTTCCTGACAGAACGATCTGGCCAAGATGGACACAGCAGGCGCAGATTCTGTCAGAACCGCAGTCACCCAGCAGGGTGTTCTTTTGGGCCAGCACGAAGCCAGACTGATGAACACCACAATGGAGGTGGAGTTCCTAGCCAACCAAGTGGCTGAGCTGACCACCCGCATCCAAGAGCTGCAACAGGAGGCTGCACAGGGTGGTGAAGTTCACCATCTTCCTCGCCATGAGCCTGAGCCCCGATGCAATAACCCACCACCCTATGATGGGGACCCCAATTCCTGCCGGGCCTTCTTGTCCCAGTGTTCTGTGGTGTTTGCCTTGCAGCAACGCACATATGCGCTTGAGATGTCCAAAGTGGCTTTTGTATTGACTCTTCTAACTGGCAAGGCTAGAGACTGGGGAACCTCCGTCTGGGAGACTCAAGCTCCCTATTGTGCCTCTTTCAAAGATTTCTGCCAGGAGATGGAGAGGCTATTTGATCGCTCTGCCAGAGGTCAGGAAGCGGCTGACCAGCTAGCACGGCTCCCGTCAGGTGGGTCGCTCATTGATGGACTATGCAATTCATTTCAAGACTCTGGCAGCTACCTGCGATTGGAATGAGGAGGCCTGTCGAGCTATGTTCCATGCAGGGCTGGAGGATGACATCCAGGACGAGCTGGCCACTCAGGACTTGCCATGTGATTTTGATAAACTTGTTAATATGGCATTGCGGATTGAGGGTCGCCTTCGCCGCCACTGTCAGCGCCTGGCAGTTCTTCCATCCTGGAGGACTGAGGAGTCGTCATCTGTCTTTGGCTCACTCCACAACAGAAGCAGCAACGCCTCGCCCTAGGGCTGTGTCTGTATTGAGGCAAATCAGGTCACTTCGCAGCAGGTTGTCCGTTAAAAGTCAAGGCTCGCCAGTGAAGAGGGGGATCCTGGTGAGCGCTACCCCTTTATTGCATCCCCCCTCCTCTCGCACTCTCCTTCCTGTCTCAATTCAGTTTGGGGATGTCTTTAACTCCTGTGCAGCACTGGTTGACTCGGGAGCTGAGGGCAACTTTATGGACCTCTCTCTAGCCACCCGTTGGGGAATTCCTGCCATTCCTTATTCTTGCCCATTCATGGGCATTCATTGACATCGTTCCCCAGTCATTGAATGGCACTTTGATCACCACTGTCTCTTATGCTACTCCTCCTGTCAATCTTATAGTTTTCGGCAATCACCGTGAGGTGACCATGCGGTACCTTCTTGAATCCCCGAGTGCTCCCACAGTTCTGGGGCACCCGTGGTTGGTGCAACATGGCCCTCATGTGGATTGGTCCAGCAACTCTGTCTTGTCTTGGAGTAAGTTTTGTCTTGCGTCATGTTTGGGTGCTGCCTCTTTTCCTGTGTCTGTGTGTCCTGTCTTGCAGGTGGAGGCTGCTGATTTGAAGGGGGTCCCGGTGGAGTACCACGACCTGTGCCAGGTGTTTAGTAAGTCCCGGGCCACCTCCTTACCTCCCCATCACCCTCCTCCCAGGCACTTCTCCGCCTAAGGGTCACTTGTTTTCCCTTTCAGGCCCTGAAAGAGAGGCCATGGACAAATATATTAAAGCCGGTCTCATCCGACCCTCTTCATCTCCTGCAGGTGCTGGGTTCTTCTTTGTCAAGAAGAAGGATGGCTCCTTGCGTCCTTGTATAGATTATCGAGGCCTGAATGACATCACTATTAAGAACAGGTACCCCTTGCCTCTTATGCCGTCTGCCTTTGAGCTATTGCAGGGAGCCAAGGTCTTCACCAAGCTAGACCTTCGAAATCACCTGATTCACATACGTGAGGGGGATGAGTGGAAGACAGCTTTCAACACACCCACGGGACACTTTGATCACCGGGTCCTACCATTTGGTCTGACCAATGCCCCAGCTGTCTTCCAGGCCCTGGTTAACGACGTGTTGAGAAAGACCACCCAAAGAGGTGGTGGTGGCATCCCTCTCTTGGGACATCAAGAGACGAGTAGAGGAGGCCGTACTTAAGGGGCCTGTGCCAAAAGGGGGTCCAGCGGGTAATCTGTTTGTTCCCACCAAGTTGCGCTCTGAAGTAATCCAGTGGGGTCACTGGTCCAGGCTGGTCTGTCATCCAGGAGTCTGGAGGTTGCCGGCTGCCATCTGTCAGCGATTCTGGTGGCCATCCATGGCCAAGGATGTCAGGCAGTTCGTGGCTGCCTGCTCGGTGTGCGCGCAGAAAAAGACTTCCAATGCGCCTCCCGTTGGTCTGCTCCACCCGTTGCCCATTCCTTCTCGCCCCTGGTCACATTTGGCCTGGTCACTTGATTTTGTCACTGGCCTCCCGGAATCTAAGGGTAACACCGTCATTCTTACGGTGGGGGACCGTTTCTCCAAGGCGGCCCATTTCATTCCCCATTCAGGTGATGGTTGATCACGTATTCCGGATTTATGGTCTTCCGGTCAACGTGGTCTCTGATAGGGTCCCCAGTTTGTCTCTCGGTTTTGGAGAGAGTTCTGTTGGCAGATCGGGGCCTCTACGAGTTTGTCATCAGGATTCCATCCCCAGACCAACAGGCAGGAACGCACTCTTCGCTGCATTGCATCCCACAACCCCAGCTCCTGGTGTCAACAGCTGTCCTGGGTAGAATACGCCCATAACTCCCTTCCGGCCTCTGCCACAGGTATGTCCCCATTCCAGTGTTCTGTCGGTTTTCAACCTCCCTTGTTTCCCACACAGGAACCCGAAGCTGAGGTCCCGTCTGCTTTGGCGGCTAATAGGCTAATAGGCGGACCAAACAGCGGCCGATCGTCACCGGACTCCTGCTCCCCGCTATGTGTGTGGTCAAAGGGTATGGCTCTCCACCAAGGACCTGCCTCTCAGGGTAGCCTCACACAAGTTGGCACCCAGGTTCATTGGCCCATACCGGATCACCAAGGTCCTGAGTCCGGCGGCGTGCAGCTCAAGCTCCCTACCATGCTTGGTCGGGTGCACCCTGTTTTCCATGTTTCCAGGGTTAAACCTGTCTTCCATTCCCCTCTTGTTCCCTCTGACCCAACCCCCCCTCCCCCCTGTCTAGTGGATGGCTCCCCGGTCTATACGGTGCGGAAGTTGCTAGATGTCCTACATAGGGGTCGGGGCTTTCAATATCTTGTGGACTGGGAGGGCTATGGCCCAGAGGAGAGGAGCTGGGTTCCGGCCCGGGACATCTTGGATCGGACACTGGTCGAGGACTTCTACTGGCGACAAGGTGAGCCCCTTCCTGCGGCGCCTGGTGGCGTCCGTCGGAGGGGGGGTACTAAGTTTTGCTTTGAGTTTGTAAGAGAGCTCTGACGAGATGGATCCTGCTCCTTTTGCAAGATGTAGAAATATGATGTGCATGCTGAGATGGGACAGGGATACTATGGCCGTGTCAAAATGTCTGTTTGAAAATCTGATCGGGTAGACAGACAAAGGTAGACAGCATTTCTCTCTTTTCCTTCCTTTTGTTTCTGAGTGCATTGACTGCAGATCATTGTAGATCTGTGTCCAATGTTTTGATCAAGTTGTTGATCCAAGAATTCATGTTTTTTTGTTGTATACAAGTATACTTATGCTCTCCATCTTTTTAAACCACAGGTCGCCATAAAATTTATTTGGAAAAATGGAAGTGAAGACAAGGATAACCTTGTAAGTTTTAAAATCAACGAATGTGTATTTAGTATATTTGATGACCAAAAAGAAAAGATGTGTCCACAACAGTAGATAATGTCTAAATACAAATGATACTGAAATAACAACCCCGTAATGAGTGGACACACATTTGTAAATTTTATGGGTCTGGCTTCTGGTGTCATCCTCTTCCAGCTATTTTTAGCTGTAAAAACAGCAAATTTTGCTGATTGATATTGCAAGTTGGTGTGTCTTACCATATTATTTTAAGGTCCCACTTTATATTAAGTGTCCCTAATACCTGTGTACTTACATAGTAACCACAGTGTAATTACCATTAGTCCGTAATGTCTACAGCTGTAATATTTCTGTAACTACACATATGTAACAACCCTCAGGATGGTTTGTGTAAGTACAAATGTGTAACAGGACTTTGGTAACAACACTTTTTTTTCACTTCACTAAGTACTCGTGTAACAGGAATTATAACTACATTTTGTAACAACAATATGCATAAAAGTAATTGGAACCATTTGATCCAGGGGGTGGAGATGGGTAAGTTTAGGGATGGAAATGGGATCCGGGGGGAGATGGGTAGGTTTAGGGGTGGAAGTCGTGGCCTAATGGTTAGAGAGTCGGACTCGCAATCGAAGGGTTGTGAGTTCGAGTCTCGGGCCGGCAGGAATTGTGAGTGGGGGTTCTCTCTCCACCCTCAATACCATGACTTAGGTGCCCTTGAGCAAGGCATTGAACCCCCAACTGCTCCCCGGACACAGACAGCTGGTAAATTAGGAAGTGGTCACTTTAAGACACAATGCATGGAGCCACATCTGATTGACACATCTTTCTTAATGTACACTGAAGACATAATCAACTTTTTTAAGCATACTTGACAAGACGGGTATTTTGACATTATATTGTGTATTTGTCCTTTAAAGAAAACGCAAAAGAGAATTTGATTCAGTGTTTAGCGTTCTTTAAGCATTCTTGTGCTTAAATGCTTTAAAATTGCTTGAATGGTCAAACTGACAATGCAGCAGGGGCTCGATCAGACCATTGACAAACAGTTTTGTCAACTGTCCCAATCATCTTTCACACTGGCCTGGGCCATCGGGCAGTCAAAGGTATGTCAAACGCTGGTTCTTGTGTTAGGTGACCTACGCATTCCCCACCAATGCAGCACTCTGCCTGCCAAATTCAAGACGTTACTGGTGCCTGTAATGGAACAAACCTGTCCTGACTGTACTGTGTTATTTTTTATTTTAATTTTTTATTTTTTTTGCCGGTTCTGAAGCCACTCTGTGTAATAGTTAAATATTAGGATAACAGCTACTCACATTTTGTAGGCTACAACACTTTTACAAATGACAATTTTCTTACCTTGATGACTGATGATTTTAAGTTAAGTTTCCTAAGGCTTGTATGTGTGCTCTGCATGCCCAAGCCATCTGAGAGAATGAGTTTGGGGACTGACGAAATATTAACATAACTATAAATTCCCTTTCCATTTGAGGAGTTTCATAAGGGTTTCCATAAAAAAATGTTGCGAATATGTATGTGAATGTACATATTGCCATGTCTTTAATTAGCTTTTTCATTTTATAATCACTGAAGTTGGTGATCAGTTCAGTATAATACTATAGAAGAATAATGGCACATTTAATAAGAGTAGAAAATAAAAATATATCTCTTACTGTTTGTGTTTGATTCTAATTTGTCTAATTTGATTATGTTTTTAGATCTAAATAACATTTCCGTTTTCTATATGTTAACTTATGTTACTGTACAAGGGCAAATAGGGTAAAAGATGAATAAAAGGTTAACTGGAGGCTTTCAGTTCAGTCCCAAAAACATACATCCAAGCACCTGCCAAGCAAGTCTGGTTGCCTGGCAACAGCTCTCTTTCTCTCCCTCTGATGATGCACTCTTCACTGCTTACCTGGTGATAATGCTTAGTGCAGACTTTTAGCTTCCAAGTGTGTGTTTGTGTAATGTATGTGTGGCGCACCACTCATGTGTTTGTGTTGTTCAGACCTGATGGGGTGGATGAGTTATCATAGACATGCTGTGTTAGCAAGGTGGTTGTGCTCCAGATTCAGTCAGTGTGGCAAAACTAACAGCCATCACAGATCAGGCCTGAAATTATTCAAAGGTAATTTCAGAGTAAGTGTAGTGGAGGAGGAGTTGCACAGCTTTATATAAAGCACAGCAGCTCTGCTTTAGCGTAGCAAACCAGAGTACTAGACCTGGGACACACAGCTAAACAATATATCTTGATCGTTTTTTATTTTTATTTTTAGCATTCTAATGTTATAAAAAATTCAGCGATATGATATGATTTTGTTCATAATGATAATTTGACAGTATTTTGCTGAGTGTGGTGGTACCTAAATGTATGTGTCACATGTCACACTCACATGTACTTTGTTTTCGTTTTTGCATGTTTCTTTTCATTGTGTTGATTGTGTAATTTGGTTCAGGTGTGTCTCTTTAATGATCCATGTTTGGTCTGTATTTAAGTTCTTATCTTTCAGTTTGAGTTTGTCTGGTCTTGGATCATGTCTTAATGCTACCCTGTGTGTTTGGATTACCTTTGTTGGATTAAAGACTCTTGATATTATTACCTTTTTCGTCTTTGTGTGGTCTTTATCTCAGAGTAGCCGTGACAGTATGTGTCTTTTACATAAATTCCTTTTTTTTTTTTTTTTTTTTTTACATCTTATCAATAAATTCAATTAGAACAATAAGACACACAGCGCAGAGGACCACCACAGCCGAGCAGATGAGACAGAAGCCCAACAGGGCGGAGCAGAGGACCACCACAGTGGTGTCGATGGCACAGGAGAGCAAGTCTGGTCAGGTTAGATTGAAACAGAGAACATGAACAGGTTAAGTGTGGCCTCCGTGGCCACGATGAGATGGTAGATAGCTTCCATGGCCATGACAGGGCAGGCGGTGAGTTCAAAGGTGGCCTCCATAGCCGTGACGAGAGGGTAGATGGCCTCCGAAGGTTCTGCAGCAGTTGCCGCCACCTCTGGAGGTTCCACAGCCGTAACAGTCTCCTTGACAGCAATAAAACCGGCTGAGAGAGCATTGCTGGGTACAACAGACAGGATGTGACGAGGCTCTGGAAGTTCAGCTGAGATGTGACCAGGCTCTGGAAAAACGGTAGTGATTTTACATGGCTCATAAAGACCAACCGTGACTTCACCCTGTTCACGGAGATCAATGGTGACTTGACCTTGTTCACGGAGATCAAGAGTGACTTGACTTGACTTATGAGGTCTAACTGCGGTTTTGCTTGACTCATGGGTGTTAATGGTGACTTGACCTGACTCGACTCTAGAGGGTCAACGGGGACCTGACTCGACTCTGGAGCGTCCACGGGGACCTGACTCGACTCTGGAGGGTCAACGGGGACCTGACTCGACTCTGGAGCGTCCACGGGGACCTGACTCGACTCTGGAAAGTCTACTGTGGCTGCCATCTTGTGCGGTGGCGCAGGGCTGGCGGCAATCTTGTGCGGTGGCGCTGGACTGGCGGCCACATTGTGCAGTGGCGCTGGGCTGGCGGCCATCCTTTCTGGAGACACCGGCATAGAGTCGGCCATCGTGTCTGGAGAGACGGATGTGGTCGGTGTATCCCACTGAGCATGATGGTGTAGGTAACTGGTGAACCCCCAAAAGTCCAGGATCTCCAGCACCTTCCTCTCCCACTGAGGCACAGGGTCATCCAGGCAGGCGTTAAACAGGTCCTTAAGTGCCTAATCATTATACCCCAGCCCTACTGCCATAATCAAAAATTTCTGAGCCAAACCACCCACCTCACTCCCCCTTTGACGGAGGGTGGTTAGGTTCAGAAGTCTCTCCCTCCGCTCCTCCATGGTGGCTGGGGAATGGATTCAAAATCCCACACCACTGGATCTGGGCATGATGGAGTCCTTCTGTCACAAATGTACACACAAACAGAGAGATCCAATTTGCAGTGTTTTATTAGGAGAATCCAATAATCGTAATTCAGACAGGCAAGAGGTCAATGTCCACAAAAGCAGTCCAAAACAAGAAACATGACAAACACTAGAGATCACGAAAAGCAGGGTGACATAAACCAAGGACTCCATGAAAACTGATAGAAACAAACAGGGTATATGTGGACAGGTGAAAAGGATGAACGTGGGAACAGCTGAGTGCAATTAACAGGTGTGAAATAAACAGTGATGAATCAGACAAGGCTTGTGGGAAATGTAGTACCTGCAGTGGGGTGACTATATGGGGAAGTGAGACCACTAGTGGACACCCAGGGATACACAGACCAGACACTGTGACAGAGAGTGTCTTGGAGAAGTGCTTTGCAAACATCCTGAAATGAGATTTCATATGAGATAGATTAGGTTTGATACTGTAAATCTTTCTCATATTCTCTTCATTATTACCTCCTCACTTAGTATGGGATGCATGTAAGTTATTTAAAACTGTGAAAAAAGTCATTTTGAAGCCACATAGAACAGCAGTTCTCGCCAGCGTTGTGTGATATTGGCTGTTCTACAGCTTCAGTCGCATACACAAGCTCACACACACACACACACACGTGGATCTAATCTGATAGTTTGGAGCGAGGGAATTGGCTTATACTGTAGGACATTTTTTTCTGCCTCCTTTTTTGGTGTATCCTGCCCTTGTCTTCTAGGTTGGGTATGAACACTTGGCTTGAACTGCAGAAACAGACAGGAAGGCTCAGTAGTGCAAATTACATGCATTCACAATGAGCATGTTGGGCGTCCAGATTTCGTTGTCTGCAGGTGGTGTGTGTGTTCCAGATGTGCCGATTGATCACGGTTGGATCCGCTTGGCAGAAGGGAAATGGCTAAAGAGAGAGTGAGGCCAGTGCATTGTGTGGTGCGGTGGATTTTTAAGGACAGCTGGCAACGACAGCGCAAGAAGAAGATGCCAGCGCAAAACTTTGCTGTTTCCTCTCTCTCTCATTCTCTCTTTTCCTTCTCTTCTCTCTCTCCCTCGTTCTGTTCTTCAGGAAGTACGGACTGAAAGAAATCCATTGACTGGCACTGGTCTCATCTTCACCGCCTCGGCAACAGTTGTCAGGGTGAGGGGCCCAAGGACAGCACCACTGAGAACCAAAGTGTATTAGACACAATCCAGAGCAAATCATGTGTAAATGGAAAATTACTCCAAAATAAACCCATACCAGAGCTGTGGCGTGGTGTTGACCAATGGGTGTGCATTCAAACGGGCCTGGCCAGCTGCACAAGTTTTCTTGTTGTCATGTTTGTTTAGAAAGCTAAAAATGAAGGGTATCAAGGAAATGCTTGGGTTGTGACTGTATTGGATGTTTTTTTAAATAGGGTTGACGGAGTTTTATAATTTGTATAACACATCAAGCAGAATCTGAAAAATAATGATTGTCAAACACACAAAAGTCTAGTTGGATTATAATTTTTGCCTCGTTTTCCTCAAAATCAGATTTTTTCATCTGATTTTGGACAAAGTTACTTACCCCGTTGATTACAGTATGTTTGGACCAAAAAAAACAATGCAGAAAAAATTAGTCTGACTGAATGTTGTTATGTGGTTGCTTGGGTGCAGTGTTGGGGAGTAACTAGTTACATGTAACTTAATTACGTAATTTAATTACAAAATAAATGTAACTGTAATCAGTTACAGTTACTAATAAAAAATGAGTAAATAAATTACAGTTACTTCTGAAAATTTTAAAGATTACAGTGGGGATTACATTTGAATATTTACACACATCCAGTGTTGGGGAGTAACTAGTTACATGTAACGGCGTTACGTAATTTAATTACAAAATAAATGTAACAGTAATCAGTTACAGTTACTAAGAAAAAATGAGTAATTAAATTACAGTTACTTATGAAAATTGTAACGATTACAAAGAGGATTACATTTGAATATTTACACACATCCACATACAGCTTATTTCTTTCCCAAATTGCACTAAGACATATGACCCATAATCTCAGAGACGCGGAAAACACATTCGTAGAATCCAGTCATAAAAATGGAATTCAGCCTATAACGCGGACGCAATATGACACATTTTTGATGAATAAATCAAAAGTAGGTCAGTACACTTGAATCAAAACCCGATATGGACTGATGTCTGTGAATATTAAGCCGCAAAAAAGACTGAATATGAATCCTGCACGTTCTGCGTGTCTGTGGAAATCAGGCGCTGACTGGACATTCGGAAAACCGGGACTATTCCTGGTGGCCTGGCAGACGATTTGGCCTTCTACTTTAACATTGTTATTGTATAATTGCAGGCCGAATATACTAAAGCGATTATTTCCGAATCCGCCATTCGATAATTAAATCTCTAATAAATCATGAATCGGTTAGTCGTGACTGGCAATGGTTGGGCTCGCGCCTCCGCCGAATAGTTTGGATCAGACTCCGAGTAATCAATGCGAGAGAGAGAGACCGGAGTGAACTGTGTAAGCGCACAGCTGGAGAAGAGAAGCGACACTTCTGTTCAGGGTTTCAGGTGCAGGTCAGTTTCATCTGTAAATATGCTAATGTAGTTTTGTCTTTGTTTACTTAGTCAAGCAGCAGCAACAGCACATTGCTCACACTCACTCAAAATACTGTATAAACGATGTCATTATTATCTATTGTAATGTTACAGTAGTAAGTTAGCAGACAAATCATCATATTTTATCATAGTTTTAGGGGGAGCTAGTGCATACAAAAACACAACCCTTACCCTTAGGAAAAGTAATATAGCCTATGGTATGGCACTAACCGCGGTTTAACTATGGAATTTGTAGTAAAAATAAATACAAGTGGTAATTAATTTGCCAAAAAAACTAAATTGCACTTACAAAACATGGTAAAAGTCAAATAAAAATCTTCAGTATTAAAGGCATGAGAGAGATGGATGGATAATGGAAGTGAAGGTGCTGTTCAGGAGAGAACTCTTACTTACGTTGCAAGTCCCCCAACCTAAGGATTCACATTTTTTAATGTCAGGTCCAAAAAAAAAAAATAGGGTTGTCCATGTTTCAGAATGGGTTGTGGGTGTATGAGTGTGGGATTTCCCAGTCCGCCCTTCATGGAAATTAATCTCTAGAACAGTCACTTCATGAGCATTTTTTACTTATTTTGAGAAACTATCATCATATCATATACAAAGAGACAGCAGTGTTTCAAAAAGACACCAATGTTTCAGGAGTTTAGTACACAAAATAGGACACATGCTTATTAGATAACCTTATTTGAGTTGATGTATATGCTTTTATTTTTTTATTAACTATTTTTCCCCAAACCATTGTTAGATGCAGTTAGATGCCTGTAGTTATGCAAAGATTTGGTTTCAAAAACAGTATATATAAACTATTTATTTTGATTTTAAATCTGCTTTGAACTTCAGATCAATCTCTAAGTAAAAGGCAGTACTAAAGTCTGATTATGTGGTGGATGTGTTCAAATTTGATCATCTTAATTCAGGTGATGAAGGATGGTGAAAGTCTGACAGTATTGAGCACTACTGTAAGCTTAAACCTGCATGG
Source organism: Carassius carassius (assembly GCF_963082965.1). NCBI lineage: Eukaryota > Metazoa > Chordata > Actinopteri > Cypriniformes > Cyprinidae > Carassius > Carassius carassius. The sequence continues at coordinate 19,001,574 of NC_081784.1, forward strand.
TGTAAAATGGTTGAAGATGATTAACAGTTGCAAATTAACATTCATTAGAAATTTATAAAAGTAATCAAAATGTACTCAAAAGTAATTAGTTACATTACTTTATTAAAGTAATTAAAAAAGTTACACTACTATTACATTTTAAATAGGGTAACTTGTAATCTGTAACCTATTACATTTCCAAAGTAACCTTCCCAACACTGCACACATCCACATACAGATGTAATTGATTTCTTTCCCAAATTGAACTGACTATTCTGAGACGTACGGCCCTATAATTTCCGCGATGTAGAAACATAGTCTGGTTAGTAGAATCCAGTCATAAAAACGGGATTGCTATTGCCTAACACGGACGGAATATGCCACATTTTGGACAAATATATCAAAAGTACACTTGAATCAAAGCATATGCAAAGTTTTAATATTTGCTATAAATTCAGAGACAAAGGTTACTGTTGTTAAACCATGCCACAAATTTACATATTTATTTATTTAAAAATAAATACAAATGGTAATCCATTTGCAATAATAATAATTAAAAAAAACATGGTTACTGTACTTTTACGTAATAAAAGCAGTTAATTTTTGTGAGGGAAAAACATGACTCATGTTCAGTATTAGGATTTTATATTGTAGTGATGCACTCAATTTGACATGTAGGCAATTTAGAAAGTATAGTTTTGTTAAATCTTGAGTGTTAAAGTCATGAGGTAGATGGATAACAGGGCAAAATAAAGAGACTGAAAAGAAAAAAGAAATGAAGTGAAGGTGAAGTTCAGGAGAGAACTTTTAATTATTTTGCATGTCCCCAAACTAAAGATTTAAATCTTTTTTTATATCAGGTCCATACAAAAAATAGTGTTGTCCATGAATTTATTTGTATGAGTTTGAGATTTCCCGGTCTGAAATTTTATCCCAGTCCGCCCCATGTGGAAATTAATGAAGCAGACATGCAGACATGTGTTCAAATTTGATCATCTTAATTCAAGTGATGAAGGATGGTGAAAGTCTGACAGTATTGAGCACTGCTGTAAGGTTAAACCTGAATGGTGTAAATGTTTGAAGATGATTAACAGTCGCAAATAAACATTTATTGGAGATTTTGAAAAGTAATCAAAAAGTAATCAAAAGTAATTAGTTACATTACTTTAATAAAGTAATTGAAAAAGTTACACTACTATTACATTTTAAATAGGGTAACTTGTAATCTGTAACCTATTACATTTCCAAAGTAACCTTCCCAACACTGCTTGGGTGTTATGAGTGGTTGGATTATGTACCTAGGTGAAATAAACCAAGTGTCTGTAATATAGTATTTTTCAAACTGTTTGATATATATATATATATATATTAGGGCTGCAACTAACGATTATTTTGATAATCGATTAATCTGTCGATTATTTTTACGATTAATTGGTTTATGTACTTATATTTTAGTTTTTTCCATTTTTTCCCCAAGTAAATTATTAATAAATGGTCTTTATCCTTCAGCATAGATTTTTAAGAGATTTTAACCATTTTGCACTGTCATATCCTAATCAAAAATATACCTGGAGTTGTTTTATTGTGTTAGTAATCCTTTGTCGAACTCTTCTGCAATCAGAACACTGACCCATACTCACAAATTTCACAAGGAGATTTAAAATAATGTTTTCACCATGGCAGTCCTTAGAGCTCCTAAAGTAGTTTAACATCCCGAACGAAGCTTATTAAGGAATCTTTCAGAACATATTTTCACGAAGAATAAGGATAAAACAGAATAAAATTGCAGTGCATTGCATTGTATTTTATTATTTACTGGGAAACACCTTTATAGCTTATGCTGTGAAATGGTAAACAATCCTCCGAATAAAGTGCCAGTGGCATGAAACCTAAATGGAACTCACAATTTAAAGTAAAATCCATCAGAAGGTTGTCCAGAAAAAAAAATTGGACAGTCACACACAAAAAAACCTGCTGTGTGAAAAAGAGGAGTGAATACTTAGAAAAAAAGTGCATTTCAAATATCTTTAAAAATTTACCTCTCTCATTCAGTCATAATTAGGCTGCACGACTGAATTTTGAACTGGTAAACGACAAACTGATCACAGAACATGTTTGTAAAGCTTTAAATGTTAACTGTTAAAAAGCAATGTTATCAGCTTTTACGACTAAACATTTGCAAACAACATTGTACTGGAGAATCTACACAAATAAAAGTCTTAGGGGCCGTTCACATATCGTGCCTAAAAACGCGTGGAAAACGCTAGGCGCGCCGCTTTCTCCTTCTTTCCAAAGCGCTCGTGCAGTTGCGCCCCTGAGGCGTCTGCCTTTGATAAGCAACCATGACGTGCTCTCTCCTTGAAGACGCGGAAATTTCAGCAAAGGATAAATGGATTTGCAGCTCAAAAATCGCTTGCAGTAGCTCTGCTACTAAATTTATTTCAAAATGGAAATCCATATACAACTATGATCAGCTGTTCCTTTCATCTTGACTGAGCTTTTAACGTTGTTACGGGAAAGGATGAAGCTGATTGGTTAGTTCTTGTCACATGACCCGCGATGCGCTTGCAGCATTCTGAAAAGTTGAGATGTTTTTAACTCGATGCGGTGCGGTGTTGGAAATAACGAACTTGAGCGCGCAAAAGACGCGATATGTGAACGTCCCCTTAAACAGTTCAGTAGTGCAGAGTTTACAGGTTACTCTTCTGTTTTGAAGGCTCAAAGTAAAGTACTCCCAGTCTCCCACATCCCGCTAAATGCTGCAGAGACGCTGTTCGGGAAGCACGTGACATAAAACGAGACCAGCTATTGGCTATTCGCTACTTCTCCTGCTGTACTGGCTGAGTAAAACCTCCGGTGGCTCATTACTGCCACACTTTGGTCACCGCAGATTTGAAATATGCACGAAATGAGCCGCTTACGGCAAATAAAAGTTATTTAGCAACGAATCGATGACTAAATTAGTTGACAACTATTTTAATAATCGATTTTTATCGATTAAATCGATTCGTTGTTTCAGCTCTAATATATATATATATATATATATATACTTTAAAATATTTTAATATTTATTTAATATTAATATTTTTAATTTAATATTTATTTAATAAAATCTTTTTCCAGAGCAGTTCACTAAAAATCACATCACTAAAAATAAACTTCTTTAAAAAATAATTTATTAAAATATTCTAAAATCTTAATTATTTGGAATAATTTAGATTTAATGTTGTTGAAAGAAGAGAGCATAAGCGACTGATTTCTAAGACATTAAAAAACTTAATTTTTCAACAACAACAACAACAACAAAAACATTCTCTCAATTTTTAAACAACAACCAAAAAAAGCTTCTCTGTGATATTATTGGTGATTGTATTGCTTACCAGGACGATGATAGCCTTATAGTAATAGTGATGCTGACCTTAACAGCATCACTAATAATTCATGTCCTTTGTGAAAGCAGTCAAGTATCAAGTATTATGTTCTAGTTATATGTGTGTGTAAATTATCAGCACAGTGCAATGTTTTCTTTAATCTGGACTTAAAAATGAGTCCTGCATTTTTAGAGTTCATCCTGTTTGCACATCAGCATGTTTTCTCTTATGTATTAGTGTGCTTAAAAAGTTGCTTGCATATGTTTTTCTATCGTGGTGGGGACTTTCCATTGGACTTCAATTGTTTTTATACTGAGCTAATGATATTTTCTATCCCATAAACCCAAAGTTACCCTTACACCAACCTTTTTAGACTTTTAGATTTTCAAGAAAGTAGCTTGTTTGTCAAGCTGGATGTCAGGATTTACTATCGTTCACTATCCTTCACTATCCACATACACATCTCTACATAAACAGACCTCTTTTCTCAAAGATGCACACGGCTCTCTCTGTAAGCTCGCTTTTCTTTGGGAGTGTTTACTTCCACAGGATAGAGAGGCAGGCTTAGCATGTGGAAGCATTCTGCTCAGCATAATGACTGCTAATTTCACAGCAAATAAGTCAACAGAGATTCCTTTGAATCACACACCATTTACGAGTGGCCACGAACAGACAGCATTCCTCTGACTGGAGCTAAAGCTGGAACTGTCTTCTTATCTACTGAACTGCCACTGAACTGTAGAGTCAAAGTCTTTACCTGTAAACTGAACAGTGTGTTTCTGTATCTCACACACACATGTAACACTGACTTACTTTCTTCTCAGACTCGGCCTGCTCTGAGCGCACACAAACACTCACACACAGAATATCAGCAGATCTGTGTGTGGTAAACTTTATTTGACCTTTAATGCTTTCTCAGTTATGAAATGGACATCACAGCGCACATCTGTCACCCATGATTTCACTGACGATTTAAAATGACAACCTTCAAATGTTATGGTATTAAAACGTTCCCAAATATGTGATTACAGCTTTGCAAAATAACTGGTGGCTATTTTTGTCCCTAAAAATCCTTTCTGTTATTGATACTGTTGTTACACGTATCCTGAGAGCATTCCATTTCCTAAACCCAAACAAGACAACAATATCCCTAAGCACAAGCAAAATGTCCCTAAGCATCCCAATGAAGACGAAAACTTTCATTTTCTGGTTGTCATACTCTCATTAAGTTACAATTTTCATCTCCTCAAGCAGAACGTTAATGTCATCTTGTGCTTCAGTAAGCTATCTCTGGCAAAAACTATCTATTTTAAAAAGTCCATGCTAATGAACAAACCTAAATAGCTAAGTGTTCTCATGTCATGTACAGTGTCAAAAACAATTAATTGAAGGTCTACATTTCAGTGCCTCTACATATTAAACTGGTTAAATGTAAATTAATTTAATCTTACCCTGCGGTACATAAATCCTTGATGTTGTTATCTGCGATTGTGATGGCCGTAACATGAGGCTTCTCCTGCTTGTAAATCCTCGCTTCCAAATTAATCTTGTTACCCACCTTATTTATTTAAAAATATTTTATATATCCCTCGATGGCATATTAAAGTCCCACTTGAAATGTGGTCCTCCTGTGTCCAAAATTTATCAAGAACATATTGGGACAAGGTTTTCACACTGACAGCTGTCATTGTAAGACAGTTAGCAACAAAGCAATCTTAGTTTGTTTGTCTGAGTTAGCAACATCAACCAAGGCGATCGGGGCTTACTGATAGGTTAATTAAGTACATTTTTATGATGTCATACCCTCAGATATGATGTCAGAAAGATCCAGTATTCTTAAAGTAGTATCAGGGACACCACTGAGAAATTGCACTGTTTCCTTAAAACGAGCCCAGTGCAATTCCGATTCCAGATATAAATAATAAATCTGGGATAATGGAAATCTCTTCTCACCTATCACACTCATATGTCTATGTCTTTCATCTCTGAGCTCTGTAAGGGGCTCTGCAGCTCTGTGGATGTGATAGAGTTTATCACTTGCTCTCGTCTGGAAGTGAAATGGATCACAGACACACTGCTGCACACATTCCCCATTAGATAGTCGCAGACCTAAACAGATAGATCATTCCTTCACGCTTGCATGCGTCTGGCTGCTGAATAAACGACATGGTCGCTATATCAGCGTGATCAGAGTGTGTGTTAAATGTCAGTTTTGGAATTTTAGAAGTTGTGATGAAACACTTGAAATGGCTAATCGGGACCCCATCATTTACCTAGCAATCCTTGTGCAAGAGTTATGGAGATGTCCAAACTGTGGGGACATCTGGATTAAGCTTCTCACCGATCAACTCGAGAGATAACACATCTTGAAGCTCTTTTTCTCTTTATTTCCCTCTCACTCTGTCTTTCTCCCTCTCAGACATTGCAGTTGGATTGCGCTCACCTGGGACAAAAATTATCTTACAGTTCATTTCTCTGTTTATAGCTGTTTTCTAACATTTGATATATCTTCTAATATTCTATTCAATGTGTTTCTAAAAGGTTTAGTGGCTCTTGAGATACTGCAGTGACATGTAGCCATCTCATACACTCAGAAAAAAAAGGTAGAAAACTGTCATTGGGGTGGTACCTTTTCAAGGTATTGATATGTACTTTAAAGAACTAACAGAGATGGAAAGAGTACAAAAATATTCTACTCAAGTAAAAGTACCATTACATTAATGAAATTTTACTTAAGTACAAGTAAAAGTACCAGTCTAAAAATCTACTCAAGTAAAAGTAAAAAGTAGCTCATTTAAAATTTACTCAGAGTAAAAATTACTTAGTTACATTTTAACAGTGGGAGGGACTCAAAAATGGGTCAGGCCAAGGGTGTCAAACTCAGTTCCTGGAGGGCCACAGTCCTGCACAGTTTAGATATAACCCTAATTAAACACACCTGATCCAGCTAATCTAATCATTTAGGTTTATTTGAAAACTACATGATATGTGTGCTGGAGCAGGGTTAGAACTAAACTCTGCAGGGCTACGGCCCTCCAGGAACTGAGTTTGACACCCCTGGGATAGGTCTATTAATCTCAAACTAGTTGTTTTTAATTAAAGGAATCAGTTATTTAGAATAACAAAACATTTGGGCTGTTACCAGGCAAATCAGTATCAACAAACTCATCTTTTAATGCAGAGGAAATGCAGAATATTCATTGGAAGTGGCATTTAGATGTATTACACTGTTTAGTGCAGGACAAGAATGCATTTAACCTGCAGTTACAAATGCATGAATAATGTTTAGATATACAAGACATAAAATGTTGAATACTCATTTGAAATGATAAGAAATTAATTATAAAAAAAAAAATCAAAAGATACTTTAAATGTGAAATTAAAATGGCCAGTATGTGTCAGCAAGTCACTGTTAATAAGTGAGTCATTGCGACTGAACCGAATCATTTAAACGGTTGATTCATTCAGGAACGAATCACTGTCACGTTGCTCAGAGACGCAAAACTGTGCTTTGGTGGCTGTGTTTGGAATTATTTTCTGTTGTAGAAATAGAGCTAAAAAAGGCAATATGGTGTCTAAAACGCAAGTCTCTTAATTAACTTGTTTACTGAACTGTTATATATATGTATGTATGTATGTATGTATATATTCATGATGATTTTTGGAGGAAAAGACGGCCTTCTTTGTGTGATTTTGATTTAATATATGAAGTTATATAAATATGTGAATTTTCTGCCCCTATATCTTCAATTTTGTGATCATTCTAAATGCATTTTAGGAGACTGAATCACACAGTGAAAGAACGCACTATAAATGCGCGCGCATATCATTAAAACAAAAATTATGATATTATCACAGACGATATATATAGCACACTCCTCACCACTGTCTTTTTGGCTAATTTGTGCAAAACCTCTTGCTAACATGTCAAAGCTTCATTTTAACCACCAATGCAACGATGCAATTATTTAGCTTACCTCTACATTCTTGCGAATGGTTGATGTCTTGTCGAGATTTTATAAGCTGCTAGTTTGGTCTTCCTAGGCAAGTACAGCTTACACTACATAATAGAGCATACATATGGCCAGGGGTTCACTTCATTTCCTTCGAGTTCAACTTCAGAATATGACGGGGTTTCGTTTTCAGCGGTGTCTGCACCACTAACGCCTGTTTTGTCCGTCTGCATCTTTCTTGTGATTTTAGCGCCAGTTTGCCCTCCTGCCCATTATTTACTGACGTAGTTTCCAGGGAGCGATTTTTTTTACTCAGTAATTAATGTGTTTTAAAATGTAGCGAAGTACAATACTTTAAACAAAATATACTTAAGTAAAAGTAAAATTACAGATTTAAAAAATTACTTTAAAAAGTATTAGTACACAAAAAAGCTACTCAATTACAGTAACGCGAGTAAATGTAATTCGTTACTTTCCACCTCTGAGAACTAATATGTACCATTTGGGGTTAAATAAAGTACAAAGATGTACCTTTTAGCTGTCACACCCGAGGTTTTGGCCCCAGTGACAGCTTTTTGTAAAAAAAAAAAATAAAAAAATAAAAAAATTCTGAGAGTGAGTGTTGTTAAACAGGTACGTGTAACCAATGAGCCTGTAAATTCCTTCTCTGATTATTTGACAGTGATATGCAGTGATAAGTGATATGCAATATGAAGTTAGAAAACACATATAACATAACTCCTAAGTTGTTGTATAATTTATAAACTTCAAGCAAATACGTGTACTAATACATTTGTAAACATTATTTGTAAGCTATTACATTTTGGCATTTGCATCTCATAACCAGCTCCATATGTGCAGCTATTCTAGTATACTATTCATAGTAAACTTGCTCAGTAGCTCACCTGGTGCAGCACTGCACTTGTGATATGGTGCGCTGGGGTATGAGTCCTGTGAAATACCAGTTGCACTAAAAGGATGAAAATTCAGGGTTGTTTCAGCAGGATTATTTGTAGTATGTTATATTCAAATGCACTAGAGCATTAACCTTTCAGCGTCACTCTCTAGACATTACCTTTTCTAACTGCTGCATTACGTACAACAACCACGTAATGCGTGGTTGTTGTACATGTGTTTTAATGTAATTAGAAATTAATATGCCCAATTAAAGGTAAAAAACATGCCTGAAAATCTGTTGAAGGGGGGGCATATATTTCCCCTTAATAAAAAAGTTAATTTCCGACACTGCTGGAGACTGACAATAAAATCATCGTGAAATAATAGCCTGAGTGCGTTATTAGACCAGCGTGTGACAGGACTCTGTGCTACTGCACATAGCTGAAATACCCATTAAAAGCAAACTGCACTGTCCCACAATACTCAACAGATGAAGAGCCAGTGATGTGTGTGTGTTTGAGGACACCTGTCTCTAAAGCTCACTCCTCTCTATGGCTGTCTCTCACACATCCCCACTAATCGCTGATTTGGCAGAGTTACTCTGACAACATTCCAAGGTCCAGTTTCAGGAGAAGAGCTCTCACACACAAGCTTACACAATTACACACGGACGTACACTCACACGTCAAACACACAGTCATTCTGGGGGCTTTATGTCCCTTTTTCTTAACATCGTGACTGTTTTGAACTTTTATCGCAGTGTTACAGCTGTGGACTCACTTGCGAAATGACGTTTATACGTAATACTTGTAAAAATGTGCTAATGTATCAAGAAAAGTTCTCATATCTTATAAGGGGATCTGACGATTGAAAGCCAAGATACTGATAATGCAATAGTCCATAATCTCTTGGACTCAAGCAACTGATTTCAATTAATATCATGCTTCACAATATGGGAATATTGTAATACACTTTATTTGTAGAGTACTCAAAGTTCAAAGTGTTTGCAAGTGCGTAAAAAACAAATATTAACCCTGAAAAGAGCATTTTGATATAGTCATTAAGAGTATGCTCGGTTCAAAACTGCAAACAACTTTATTTAGACTCATCCCTCAGTTTAAAAAAAATAAAGGATGTGTGTTCCTATTAAATTGACAGCTGAAAATCTGAGGAAAATGTACAGCATCACAAATTGACAATATTCAACTGTTAGAATGTACTGAAACTTTTAAACATTATATTAGCATGAGAATGGTGTGGTGTCTGTATAGAGTTATTATCCAGTCTTTAAACATGTAGATTCAGTAAACTAAGTAATTTTTGCATGCAAAGATACCAGGATGTGACATACTGTAACTATACATAAAGGATTTTTAAAAGGAGGCAAAGTCCACTCATTGAACTAACTAGTTCATTCACCTTTAAAATTAATGCTATAATTTAGACAAAATAATAAACTTTTTGTTTTTCTTAATAAATTGTGAAAGTGATTCAAGAGAATGCAAGCTTTCAAATTTCTGCTTTGATAGCCTTAGATGTCCATTGTAAGTGGATTACTGTACATGAGTTTTTAAAGGCTGAGGGACAAGTCAGAATAATTTTCTGGATAAATCAGCAGCATGCCACAGATGCTGCCATTACAGCTTGAGCTGTATTTAAGCCAGGACATTCTTCTGGCGACAAGCATGAAAAGGTACATTTGAGCAGCTCTTTGAGTGTGTCCACAGTGATTGCTTTCCTGAAACATTCTGGCGTTGTGTTGAAGAGCCAAAGGCTTTCACACAGAATGCGTCTCTCATGTGGAAACATCTGGAATTTAAAGGAATTAAGGGTGCCAAATATGCTGCCACAAAACCTCCATAGCCAGAGGGCAGAAATAAGAATTATAATTATGAATCTAACTTTTTCAAACTCTTTTCCTCCTATATTCACAACCCCATATCATCTATCAGAAACAACTTGCAACTATTAATTTCAGGGGCCACCAATGGCAGCCCAGGTTTACTTGGTGCTCTAGGTGCTCTTTTGTAAGTACTATTTTATATATATATATATCTTGTCACTGAGTTTGTTTAGTCAGAATGTCAGTGTTTGATTTTTTCAAATCCTGAGCAAAAAGTTGTTTAAAAAAATCTATAAAACAAGCAACATTTCAGCAGATCATCACGGCCAGTGATTATACATTTTCATTGTGATGAAAATGTTCACATTTTGTTGTGCTTGCATTAAGAGTCAATTCAAATTTTCCAAAGACCTCGGTAAACTTCAGTCTGGACTTCAGCCACTTGTCAGAAGAGTCTCCACGCTGACGCTATGTTTGACACATCTCTCGTCTCTCAACCTCTCACTTTCTTGTCGTTTTTCCCTTCCGCCTTGGCCCCTCCCCCTTCTACTTCTCCCGCTTTTGCTGTGTGCGTCATAAGCGTTGGTGTCTGCAGTAGCTTTTTAATAGGAGCTGAAAAATGTCACTGCCCCACTGTCCAACGCCACAGACTAACGGTAAACATCTTGTCTGGTCAGAGCGCAGTGCCAGCAGGGTACACATATGCACATGAATACATGTTTTTACTTTATTAAATTTAGCAAAAAATAGCCGGTGACTCTGTCTTTTCTGTAACCACATCGAAGGTATTAATTATGCTCAGGCCTCCGAAACTCTGCCTCTTATTGCATACCTCAGACCACTGATGAGTGTGTGTGTGTGTGTGTGTGTGTGTGTGTGTGCACTACACACACTCAACCAGCAACAATTACAGAAGGGTCTGGCACAACATGAAACACACCTATACACAAATCAAATGAATTAAGTGTAGTCGGGAGGAGTTTTCCTGCACCCTCTGTTTTAAGGTCTATTTATGCAGTGGGACCATTTTGGAGTCTTTCTTTTTGGTCAAAAAAAAAGTATTCAGTGTGATGACTGAGGATACAGAAAGCCATAATCATCCTTGCACAACTCACAAGTCATAGTTATGGTTTTTAAGGCAATTTTTTATTTTTTATTTTAAGAGTTCTCTGTGATTAATTTATATTTTAGTTTATAACCATTATCCGCTCTCACTCTGTCTCTTATAATTAAATGTGCTGTTTGTTGCTTATATAATCCCTCTTTGCATGTAAAATATAATAAAAGCATTTTTCTTGTGCCGCTTTGCTATTGAATTCAGTATATTCTACATCTCTCCATTATTGTCTTTGCAAAGCCTTTGTGATTTCAGAAACCCAACAAGTAGGTTTCTGCAGCAAAAGATGGCCTTTTGAAAGTTTTGAGGTCTGAAAGTTAGTGTATTCTCATGAAATGACCCCTTTAATTCTGAAGACGACACACAGTATATTATGGTTCTCTGATTACAAGGACCCTGAGGTGTACTTGCATACCCTGAAATGCATGTAAGTCATCAGGTCCTTTTTTGTGTTTGCTTTGTATACCACATATAAAGCAGTGAGGGATGAAGTCACAGTGACAGCCGCAGTGTGGGTTACCGAGTGCCCACAGTTATCTTGTGGCCTATCATCAGCTTGTACAAACACATAGCTTTTGCATTAGTAATATTCTGAAGCCTGTGAGCCATCCACCATGTTGGATTTTGAACACCATTGTTGTGTGAGCAGTTGTGAAATGGAATCATTGTAAAGATTTTTCCAAATCAGATGCTCATGACAATCTGATCTACACAAAACTCATCTTCATCTGATGCACTTTAGTGGGTTTTATGCATTACTTAAAAAAACTTAAAAAAATTAAAAAGCACTTAAAAAAAATAGGAGTACAGTCCAAACTGGATCATTTTTAAAGGACTTTGTAGGTAATGTTACTGTAGGCATGAGAAAATGGTTAAGCTTAAAAGTTCTGACAGAATTCAGTAATGGTGTGAGTGTCATGGCAAAGTTCATCTAAAAAAATAAAAAAATAAACTAAAGATCTTTCACGTTGTCAACATTAATATACAAAAAGACAATGTTTGGTCACAGATGTACCTGATGGTTGCACACAAATTTTTGAGCTCGGTTGGTTGGCTAAAAACATAGAAGGTGGCCGGATGCAGTGCCAAACAGCTGTTGTTTTTGCCATGAAACTTCAGCCAATGTGTTATTATAGGAAATAAATAGAAACATTTACAAATTTAGTTGTTAATTTAGATCCCCTTTCATTCAATACTTTTTGCAGCCTCTATTTTGTCAAGATTTGTCAAGAAGTGTCTTCTCCTGTATTGCCTGGTGAGGTTGGAGAACTCTTGAGCAGAGTCTATTCTAGCATACAGGATCTCTCCGGAAGCTTCAAATGCCAAAGTCCATGTTGGTGCCTCTCCTGTTCAGTCGACCCCACTTAATTTCTTTAGGGTTCAGGTCATGTGATTAAAATGGCCATGGCAATTGGCAAGAAAAGGCAAGAACCCATTTCTTTGTTGATTTTGATGTTTGTTTTGGATCATTGTCCTGATGGAAGATCCAGCTATGGCCTATTATAGGATTTCTAGCAGAGGCAGTCAGCTGGTTAGTTGGCAGTCTGTTGGTATTTGATAGAATCCATGATGCCACGTGTCTGAACAAGATGTCCAGGACCTCTGGCAGAAAAATAGACCCACAACATTTTAAATCCAGCGGTATATTGAACTGTGGTCATGGGTACCTTTTTTTTTTTTTTACCCCTGCATCCTTTAAATCCATCTCATGTCGGCAAAAACTTATTTTTTAATTTTCATCTGACTGAGTGAATGTGTGTGTGTGTGTCTACATATATTTTAAACAATCAAAATGGAAAAACAATGCAGATTTATTTTCACAGTCACCATTGCTCATAGTTACCAAAGGGTCTAATAATTCTGACATCAACTTTTTTGGGTCTGAATATAAGCTGTACGTTTCTGTATTTATTGTTAAATTTTCTGTGTTTTAAGTGATTTTCAGTGATGGAGATCATGCCACTGGTGCTGTTGGCAGAGAAATGATCATAAGTTTTCCTGCAGCAATGCACAGCTCATTGCTTCAGGGCTCTTTAGGATGACTTCAGCATCAATAATGCCACTGCGTTACCAAACACATTACGCATCTTTGAATAAACACATGTCCTCATTGAAGTTACCTTCAGCACAACTAATTATACAGAAATATAACCAAAAGTTTGTAAAGATCTTTGTAATGTACGGATGGCTATGGCAAGATTACAGATCTGACAAATCCCATGGAACATCTGATTTTGAAGAGTCTGACTGAAGAGGTGACTGATTTCCAGTGAACCCTGAGCAATACCATCCAAACTACTGCACAGTGGGACAACCTGGACAGCAGTGAAAGATGACATATAGGGAGTGAAAATGAGAGAAATCAAGGCTTGTTGGAGTCAGAGAACCCTGCAAGAATGAAAAAAAGAAGTGTAAAGGAATGAGGGATGCAAAGCTTCCCCCTGAGCAAACACAGCTCTGAATCAGACACACCAATTTAGACCTGGCTCTCTCAAACACATTTTTGAAAGGAGCACTTGAGCTGCAAAGTAAAGCCCATGCACACACACACACACACACACACACACACACACACACACACACACACACGGAAAGGCACTGAATGAGCCTCTTCAGAGCTTTGGGGAAGCAGGATGTTCCCCTTCAGGACATATTTTAGTCTTACAGCTCTGGAGAGCCTGCAGGACTCCACCAAACCATTACTCATAGTGATAAGTGCAATTTGTGTGACAGTTTGTACTAGTCCAAAACTGCTGAACATTTTTTGTTGTATTATGTAGAGCTCTGTGACACACACACACTTGCTTGCTGTTTCATTGCAGTCATTTGTGAAATATACTTGCAATTTCTGAGTGAAAATTTTTAGATTCTACAACAATTTCTCTTCTCTCTCCTTCTCTCGCACTGTTACTTGCTGTTTCTGTGTGATTATATTAAGTAATTAAATATAGTCTCATGTATGAATTTTCAGTTGCTGAGTCATGCACCCTAGCAACACCACAGTGCTACTTTCATGTCATTTGTATGATTTTGTGCCATTTCTCTTTTCAAATGTCAGCTAATTGGTGCCATTAGCAACTTAGGCTCTACTGACAACATTTATGATGGCATTGTTGGTTTGGCAAGACTCATAATGCTGTCAATAAAGCTTAAGTTGCTAATGGTACCAATTAGCTATTCTGCTTTGTAAGTTTGAAAAGAGAGAGTGCAGGTTAAAATAGTTAACTGGCGTCATTTTATGACTATGATTGACCACTGACCAATAAACTAGCCTTGAAGGACATCACTACTTATCTCACTCTCAATATATAGCAAGGATGAAAATGTCTCAGAAGAGTTAGGAAACTAGTAAGAGAAACAAAGTTTGCTAATAGTTAATAATGTAAAAATGATTTATTATTTTAATATTGTTGCATAGTCCATAGTTGCATTTTATAATTTCTTTGAGCTAACTTATAAGTTCTTCCTGATCATGCTGTCAGGGTTCATTTTGCATTAGTGACTGCACTTTATCTATAATGAGGCATCAGAAATATGTTTATGGTTTGTTTGTTTTTTTGACCAAAACCTAAATTAAAGTTTTAATTTGGCTGAAAACTGAAAGTAAAGGTTTTGTAATTTAATTTGTGTAATTTGTTTTTCATTTGTAGTAAAGTCACATCTCAAATTTTACAACAGAAAACATCTTACATATTGCTATGCAAAATAAGTTTTTTAAAAACATTTTTTCATTCAAATATTTTGGCTACAGAAATTTTGGTGCACCACTAGTATTCTGCATTAGTTATGACTGAGGATTCTGGAGTTTCAAAATGTACTTTAATTCAGTAAATTTCAATTCTAAATATCCTTATCAAATTCTCTCCCACCCTTGATAATTATTGGCAAAATAACACTGAAATACTGAGTGTGGCCAGTATTGATTTAAAAAGAACGTGACAAGCGAGCACTGGTTTTGTTGTGTTTATTGAAAAGGTTTTGATTGACAGCATAATTCCGTCAGGCACAGACTGATAGAGTGGAAAGAGGTTTAACAGCTCGGAAGGGCACAACTAAAACAGAACGGAATGCTCCACAGATAAAGAGATATGGAAAAATAACATAAAACACTGTTAGTCAACTATTCCATTCTTTTGTTAAACAGAGAGGGATGCAGATGCTGAACGACTTTAATTCTGCAAACGTGCTACCTCACCGCGTAAAGAAAGCTATCTACCTGGAATGCAATTCTTCTGTAAGAAAATACTGTAAAGAAGCTTTCATCCCGATTAAAACAAAACAAAATCACCTATTTAAAATCTACTAGACATATAACAATATTTGCAAATTTAAATCTATAGCTTAATTTAATATCTTAATTCTAATAAGAGCTGAATGGCACAATCAAATAGAGCTTAAGAGGAAAAGAACAAATGTGTAAAACGAAAGAGTGTCGACATCAGACAAGTATTGCTCATCGTCCAGGCACTTTAAAAGTGCTGGGGGAACACATCGTCCTTTTCAAACTGTCTGGATGTTCATTGTAAACATTTAAGAAGGCCTTCTTCAACCCCTAAATGCATCTCGACTCTTCCTCCATCCCAAAACACACAAGCATAAGGGAATGCTGTCCTTTGAATAAAAGAAGGTCGTGAAAGCAAACGGGTAAAGAAAAACAAAACGAAACATAAATACAAGGAAATAAATAACGTGGATTTGTGACAAGGAGGGAAAAGGACCAGCAACATTGTTTGATATGTTTGAAACAATACAGAAGGGCTGTCAGTAGTAGAGCGGAGGATGCGGAGGTGAGCCAGAGGTTAAAGGTTGTACAAAAAATGAAGGCAAGAGTGATCGCTCGCCCTGCCATCCCACACCAAACAGTAAACGAACAACTCCACACGTAATGCACAAACACACTGCATCCAACAGAAGATGATGTCCCTCAGCTGGAAGAAGAAATCACAGAACAACGTCATCCGTATCTTTAAGAACCCAATCTGAGAATAAAGGGAACAAAGTGCCTTGCACATATTTACTTTCTCACTCGAAGAAACACCCTGCTTAGGATTTTATTGATGTGGCCGTACATTCAAACCGTTTGTTGCAATAATCACCCCCTCAGCTCCCTCCCAGGCACTTGACAAGTACAAAAATTCAATGGTTTGCAGGAGGAGGGAGTGACTGCTTCACTCGGCACCTGTACAGTCACCCCTATCAAATCTTCAAATCTACAGTTTTCGTAGTTTAGCAGCAAGCGAATCATCCCCCCCCCCAACCCATTATATATTATTGCCAGCTTTCTGCTTGAATGCAACTGTCTGAGGACACCCTGAGACACAACCAAGCTATCCCATAATGCTTTGCTTAGATTCGCAGGGCCAAAGACACTCATCTGACAACCATGCACGCTAGAGTTGAATAGCAATAATGGTTCTGTACTCATTAACATAAAACTCAGAGCAGAGAGAAAGATTTTGGCACTTTGCAAACATACCGACCCGGAGGATTAACTCAAAATATTATTATACATATTCATTAGCAAAAGAGCAAATAAGAGCGACAAACTCATAGTATGGTTTCACCATATATCTATATGCTATGGTAGGTTTTTCCCACATAGCACTCCTTCATATCATAGAGCTGGATGTAAAGACCACAGCGCTCATAATCAGAGAAAAACAACACTGTTTTTTTTTTAACTGTAGTGAATGGATCTGCTTATGACTCATGCATGGAAGCCCAAATATGGAGATTATAATTTCTTTTTTTAAATATACAAAAATTATGAAAAGTGCATTAAGTGTGAGTCTGACTGGTGTTAAAAATGCACACTGGTGCAGTTTCCTCATGAAGAACAGAAGCACTTGTGGTCCTTTTATCATTAAATTCAATACTGAGATAAGGGCAAAGCAACTTCTGGTGTACTGATTTGGTGTTTAGAATTCATCATTTCATAATTTTGCTTTGCTGATATCGCCAATTAGTTTCTCATACATTCTTGTCACTGTAAACTAGGAAATGGAAGAAAACCAGCAAAAATAAAATACAACCCACTGGGTGAAATCTTGCACTTCTGTGGTAAATAACTTATAAAATTGAAAAGAAAAAACCCTTTGTTTACAATACCAAAACCTAACTAGAATTTTTGACCCCTTAAAAACCTTACGTCTATAAATAGCTTTACAAATATACATGTTAATTCAAATAAAACTTTTGTTTTGCTCTTTTAAGATGAAATGTTTACATGATCTCAACAGTGCTCTTAGAATGTTAATCCTTTTTTTTTTTTTTTAAGTACACTGCTACCGACTGTAATATGATACATATTTATATCTATATATTTACAATAAAAACTTTAAGATACATACAAAGCACACAGTTATATACCTTCTAATCAAATCTCACATCTAGGAGACCTTTCTCTCTTTTCTTATTAAGAAAGGATGAAAAATGTTCTTTGTGAGGAGTGGAGAGGAGAGACTGGCCATGGGTTTGATTCTCACTCCAGTCAGATATTGCTGTAAAAACACTTCCTGTCCATGTGTGACAGGACAACTCTATCTGTCACTTCAGAGCTGTGCTCTTACAGTGTCAATCCATTCTTTTTGTTTCCTGTCCAGCAAACTGTCTGTTTTTTTGGTAGGCACGGAATGGTTTGACCCTTCTGACTGTGTTGCGCAAAGGAAAAATGAAACTTACAGAATACAAAAATAGGAATTCTCTTTTCAAAGACAAAAATCTGAATAAATTTGGAAGAAAAGGAGCTGAAGGAGAGGGGAGTAATCCCTCCTTCAGACCTGTGAACAGTAGGAAGTCTGAAGCTTCTTGTTGAGCGTTTCATGAGATCCACACTTCACCAGTAGCCCAGTCTACACTGCGCCACATGCTGGTTCAGTGCAGTGAACCAGAAGATCCCTACAAACCACCATTTCTGTCCCGGGTCCTTATGTTCGTATGACCCCATTGCTGTGGAGGTGAGTTTTAGGGAGGCAGGGCTCGTCAGGTAAAGGGTCGTGAGCAAACACAGAGTCGTCGCCGGAGGAACAGGTGCTGTTGGAGTCTGGGCAGGTTGGGGAGTACTGCTCGAACGACACCGACAGGTCCAGATACTCCTGATGGATCAAATACACACAAGCACACACTTTAGAACTATCAACTTCTGGATAATAATGGTGAAGGTGTGTGGTTGGATGCACGAGAGCTCTTACATCAGTGGAGGTCATGGAAAGAACCCTGTCGTGATCCTCCACCAGCTGTCTGAACGTGGGTCTTTGTGAAGGAACAGCATGCCAACACTCCCGCATAATCATGTACCTGCACAAATCACAACACAGAACAATCCATGCATTTAAAACATGCCAGAAATAACTTTTTCATATGGATGGGCATAGGTGCATCCACGTCATATCGGAATTATTGTAATTATGAGAAAGTGCTCATGTTCTCGTAGAACTCATAATTACTACTCAATAACTTGTAAACTGACTTTTCTGAGAGCACATGCACATGCAACTAGCTTAAGCATTTGTATAACAACTGTTACATGTATTGTATTGTGGGTTTGTCTATCGATTACTCAAATTACACAGATTAGCTGCCTTTTAAACAAATAATTTTGAGTATGAGGATGTGAACAGTGTTCAAGTTGAATGTCTGGATTGTTATCTAGTAATTATGGTAAATAGGACATGGATTGAAAGTAGCAAATATTGAATTGCAAGGTTTCTGCTAAAAATAAAATGCTTTTTTTGTTCAAGAGTTCAGGTTTTCTTGTTTGTACAATTTTGCTGTTGTAATAATACTATTTCACTGTAAAATGAAACAGTATTTAAGAAAAAAATAAATATAAACATCAAACTCTGGAGTTTTATTTATTTATTTTTACTGAAGATATTTAATTCAATTGTAGCTTTTGTGATTTAATAATTGCACTAAACCATATTGGATTTAATCGTTCAGACCCTACTTTACAGCATAATTTTGAGAGATGAATAAAAAATGTCTGAAGCAAAAGAAAATCAAAAGCGTACAGTTCATGAGTGCAGTTGGCAGGTTTGTCCATCCGATGACCCTCCTTCAGCAGTTTAAAGAGTTCCTCCACTGGGATACCTGGGTATGGCGAGCCGCCCAGTGTGAAAATCTCCCACAACAACACTCCATAAGACCACCTGAGATGCAAGAGAGGTCACAGTTCAGAGCAAATAAGGGAAACAATCACACATTTATAGTACAGTACACAACATAAGTCCAATTCAATGACAAATGAAGTGTCTAAGCACTTGTTAGGCCACTATATATGGTGGATGTGCTTGAAATAGTGAAATATCTGTCTGTCTGCCTGTCTCTTTCTGGGGTGTAGATACTTGGCAGATGTGAGAGAGTTTTGTTGGTTCTTACTGAGGCTTATAATGTATGTTGGTGATACAAGCCGTGAGTCTTATTAAACTAGAGCGAGTGTGCATGTGTGTATGCGCACATATGTGTATGTGGGTTAGTGTTATCACAAGCTGCTCTGTTAACTCAGGGCTCTTTTGTTTTGGCCCCATTCCTCCCACACCACCAGTGAGCAGTGCTAATCAAATTAGCCACGCTAAGAGACAGCAGCACACACACACACACACACACACACACACACACACACACACACACACACACACACACACACACACACACACACAGCCAGTTAGAAGCCTTATGATGGCTGAATAACTGGCTCATCATTATATCACTATCTGTTCATTAGCTTAATGTTGGAGTCAAATCTCATTTATGCCCATCAGTGTGGTGCTCACACAAACTCTCGCTCTCTCTTACTCACATACACATACGAGCAGATCGAGTGAATGAAGGGCTCACTACTCATATATCATAGCATAAGTAGAGCCTATAGGCCGAGGCAAATGACATTATTTTATTTCTGCTGTCTAAGGCCAACTGTGATTAAAGAGTGTTTAGACATATTGGAAAGTGTAGCTCCGGGTAGCAGTCTAAGTCTGATGAATGGGTGTTCGGTCTACTGAGAGACAGTGTGCAGTATACTAACATACTAATCAAAACCTGCTGTGCAAACACAGACACACACACTACCGTTCAAAAGATTGGGGTCAGTAATAATATTATTATTTAAAGAAATTAACACTTTTATTAATCTATTAAGGATGCATTCAATTGATCAACAGTGACAGCAAAGATGTTTATAATGTTTCAGAAGATTTCTATTTGAAATAAATGCTGTTCTTTTGAACACTCTATTCATCAAAGAATCCCGAAAAAAATATATCACAAAAATGTTCAGCACAACCTATTATTAAGTTAACTTGTTATTTTTTTATTGATAATAAGATAATAATAACATTGATAATAGTAAGAAATCTTTCTTTAGCTCTAAATCAGCAAATTAGAATGATTTCTGAAGAATCATGTGAGACTGAACTTGAAGACTGAACTAATGATGCTGAAAATTCAGCTTTGCCATCACAAGAATCAATTATATTTTATATAATAGAAAACAGTTATTTTATTGTAATGATATTTCACAAAATTGATGTTTTTACTGTATTTTTGGTCAAATAAATGCAGCCTTGGAACATAAGAGATAACTTTCCCACATTTCTGAATGATAGACTAAATGCACAAAATGCACATACCAATGTTTCCTACAAAATTCAGTTGTATACAGTACACACACACACACACACACACACACACACACACACACACACACATTTATAGATTTATATATTTGTGAATTAAACTACACTAGTCATGCTGTATGTTTATTGTCGAGTGTAGTCAGCATAAGAACAGAAAGATGTGTCTTTGTTTTATGTAACAGATCTAATCCCTTTTAACTTTGTTCAGATATGTTTTGTTTTTTCATGTCTCTGAGCATTGCTGGTGAATTCCAGTGCAGGAAACACTGGCACAATCTCTTGGATAGCTTTGATGCTATCATTGCAGGGTTATGGTGTTCACTTGCATTCCTTTACTGCTTGATGAACTTTATGAACAGATGGCATGATGTGATGGGGGAAAAAAGAAGAGGTATGCATGGCAATGTAAACTCACACATCGCTCTGGTGCGTGTAGACGCGGTCGAACAGTGCTTCTGGTGCCATCCATTTGACAGGCAGACGACCCTGAAAGAACATAGATCAGTCAGAACAACAGCGGTGCTGACCCAGCAAGACATACAGACGCCCAACTAACATCAACAGGCCTGCAGCTTAATCTCCTACTGTCCTGTCTAATACAAATACACTTCTACGTCAACATCGTTCCACTCCCCAATACCCTCTAATCTCCAACTGCCCCATCCAATATCCAAATACTTCACCAACCACACCCCAGAAAACTAAAGCCCGCCGTCACAACACTTAACAGTTTCATTCAACACATTCCTTCTATTTTACCAGTGTTAGGGAAGCTAAGTTGATCTTGCTACAAGCTACTCTAAGCATATTTAAGGTAGTTAAACTACTGTAAAGCAAACTGTAGTTCACATTGATAGCTGTGCAAACAAAGAGAGTTCAGTGCGCCCACGTCCAGGTGCAAGTTAACAGGTTAAAAAGGAGCAAGCATACTACATGCTTTTTTTCTTTTTTTTTTAAATTGACTTCCTAGTACATCCTACTGTTTTTCATAGCATTTAGCTTTGACTACATTCCCAATATGAGGGGCCATGTAAATGTTATGTAAATAAATTTGTGATCCACGCTTTTAAAATTGGGGACAAAAGCACCTTTCAATGAGTTAGACCATGTATGATACGGATAATTATGCAAGTTACTACGCTGCTGATATATAGCTATGAAGCACTATGTCTTCATCATATCCAAAGACTATTCCTTATCACTCATTTGGACAAAAGTCTGAACAAAAATGTAAAAGTAAATAAAAATCTAAAAGTTATCAAACAGTAGTCAGAGTACATTATGCTAAATTAGCTACATTACTAACATTTTTTTTGTACTGTCATTTGTAATCAGTAATGGACTACAACTTGCCAGTAATCTACTCAGCATTGCCTATAATTTGCAGATTATGTTACAGAAAATAGCCAAGTCCAAGTTTGATTGAAGTATTTTCAATCAAATGTATATTTTGCTACAAAAAGACACAAGAATGAGCACAGAATTAGTTCTACCTACACAAAAAGTAATGATTCCAATGAATCTGTGAATCATATTTTAACCAGTTCATCACAATGTGCCTTGCGCTGCTTTATTTAACTTTATTTAAAATTTTATTTTATTATATGTCTCTTAAACATTCCCCTATTGTATAGCTGTATCTTATATTTTATATATTTTCTAGATTTTTAGGCTCTACTGTTAGTGTTATCTGTATGCACCGGGGGCCTGAGAGTAACACAATTTCGATTCTCTGTATGTATGTACTGTACATGTGGAAGAATTGACAATAAAGCAGACTTGACTTGACAATGAATGAACTTGCTAAAATTTTACAGTGCTACATGCTTGAAAATAAGAGTTTTGTTTCCCACAGCTAAGCTAATGTCATGTTACCAAAAATGTAGTGTAGCTAGCAGCACCCCTAGTTCAAGCTAGTTACTCCCCAATAGTGTATTTCACAATGTTCAGTGGGCCAGGTAAACTTGGATCTGCTCAATAGCGCACAGCCCTCGCCAATACCCACACATTCCTATTACCAACTCCAGACCTCAATCAACAGTTCATTCATTTATGACAAGTTGCTCATAAACGCAACTTCAAAAGTTCCTAAACTAGGCACACACAAAATTCAACACCTGCAGGTTTGACATTTGAAATACAGTGTGTGCCCACATCCGCTGTTTTTTAATCCAATGCCACCCAAAGAGCGCTATCCTTCAAGTATTTTGAGATTGATAATAGTGTCGACTTACGTTGGTGGTCTTCTTGTAGTAGTCAATGTTGTGCACATCTCTAGCCAGGCCGAAGTCTGCAATCTTCATCACGTTGTCCTCGGTTACCAGAACATTCCGGGCCGCAAGATCCCTATGGATACACTGGCAACACAAACAGAAAGAGGGCCATCTTTTATACTCAAGTCTGATAAATAGACACTATGACGTACACATCTGGAAAATATAAACTGGCATAGATAGACAGCATTTATAAACGTAAAGCATCTTAAATTATTTCTATTTGAAAAAGTTTACAAACTAAGATAAATAGATGTGTTACCTTCTTTGAGGCCAGGTACTCCATACCCCTGGCGACCTGATAGGCACAGGACACCAGATCTTTAAATGTCAGAGTTTCATTTGGGATTTTACAAGTGTCATATGAGTAGTCCATCCCAGGAGGCCTTCTCGCCCGCAAATATTCCCTAAGATTTCCTTTAGAGGCATATTCCACCAGCACATACAGAGGACCTGTGCGAACAGCCAGAAACAATTTGGTTAGAACATTTAAAAAAAAAAAAAAAAAAAAAAGCCAAACATCAAAGCTGTGGTCTTATCTTGTGTCTGTGTGTGTTCTGACCATTTTGTGTGCAGGCTCCTAGCAAGTTGATGATGTTCTTATGTTTTCCAATCATCTTCATCATCTCCATTTCAGACACAAGGTCCGACAGGTCCTTATCTGTGCCGTCATCTAATAAAACAGTAATTTTGTAAAATATTATTACAATTTTAAATAACTGTTTTCTATTTTAATATATATTTTAAAATGCATTTTATTCCTATGATTGCAAAAAGCTGATTTTTAATTTTTTTTGCATCATTACTCAAGTCTTTAGTGCCACATGATCCTTTAGAAATCATGATGTGCTGATTTGATGCTATTATTATCCACATTGAAAACAGTGGTGTTGCTTAATATTTTTGTGGAAATTATTTGATAAATAGATTATTTGATGAAAAGAATGTTAAAATAAACCAATTTATCTTATATATTATTTATAATTATGCACATCTACTACTTAATGAGTTTTATTTTGTTATCTGTGAGTTATGTTTTTTTGACTCTTTGCTTAAGTTAGGTCAGTTGACTGATTTCTTATGCAGTAAAAAACAAATATAATTTATACCATCTGGACACACTCTCACCTTTGAGCATCTTGACAGCAACAGTGAGAGGTTTGTTGGGTTTCTCTTTATCAATCCCAATGGCTTCTGCCATCACCACCTGCCCAAAGCAACCCTCTCCCAACGGTTTCCCCAGCGTTAGTCTGCAACAGAATCCTCAATCAGCAAAGCACAAAACGCACACAACTTTGTTTACTAATACAATGTCTGGTCTGATTACTATGGTCATTTGATGTTCCCTTCAGCTTGTAACTCACTTTGTACGTGGAAACTCCCACTTGGGGTCAGAGGGCAGTTCCAGCTCAGAAACGTTGGGCAGCATGGGCCCATCGCTGGATGACAGGCGGGCGATCCGGACCAACGGGGTGTTTGAATTCATGGAAGAGTTCGATTCCAAGGACACCTGCTTGGGTAAAGAATAAAAACAGCATGTTATTGTCTCTGAGGGAGAAAAAGACAGTGAGTGTAAGAGCGAGACAGAGAGAGTGGAAGGATCAAGATGTCTATTTTAAGAAGATACTACTCTGAAGTGTTGTGTTACAAACAGAAACATGGTGTTTGTTCCTCAGAGGAGTGCTTCTGGGAGAGAGAGGTTTGTAGCTGTCAGATCTCCACATAATGGACCACAGAAGACTGTGTGAGGCAACATTTCACTGCTGCCGCGCACACACAGCTATGATCTGGAGTTTCGCTGTTGTCTTGTACCAACCGGTGCTTGGAATCCACCAGCCCAATTGGCTCTCTTTCTTCTTTCTTGCATTTGACTCTAAATCCGACTAACAGTAATAATGTAACAGTTTCATCCCAAACTGTGATTGGTTTCTTTCTAGCATTGATTAGCATATTTTTAACCCTCCATAACTGTCTTTGCACAAGAATATCATGACAGTTACATGTTGGCCTATAACTTGAGCACTATTCTTTTAGTTCCTTGCAAGCGCTTCTATTTCCTTTAGGAAATGCAAATCTGTGTAGACTTTCATGAGACACTGAGAAAGTATGTCAGCAACAGGAAGATCAAACTGCCTGACAATGATATCTCAATATTTTGTAAAATAAGAACTGGCTCAAAATCCACACCTACACACACAAACACACACACACTATTTGAATAAAAGAGAAAGAAAAACACTGCAACATGATTATGTAGCTTGCGTTGATTCCAGCGTGACATTGTCAGACTTTGATTGCTGGAAATAACTTGAGGGTAAAAGAAGAAGAGATTGGGAGAGCGACGGAGATTAGAGAGACAGTGTGTGTCAGCTGCAGCTGCTGCGATTTAAAATGTTTAAAACAACTGAGAGAGAGCTAGTTTCACTGGGAGAGAAACATGATATAAACACTGGCAGTCTCCAGGAGAGCATGAATATCCCCTGGCCACATCACATATGACATGCACAAAGTATGTCTTCATAGACACGAATAGCCCAAAGAGCTTTACGTTAAGTGTGCAAACGAGGAGATACAGAGGGAGAAAGAAAAAAGGAAATAGGCTGATCAAATCTTGTATCTACTTTCTGTTACCTGTCTCTTGAGGGGGAATTTGGACAGTTTTTGAACCGGCGGCATGGGGAGAGTCTTCTGCGTGTTCATCCGCATACGGCAGAGGATAATGATGACCATGGTGAGGATGAAGAGCACGCAGCCCGTCACGTAGATGAGGATGTCCGCATAGTCATCCTCTCTCTCCATCTCCACCGCTGACAAAGAGCACAAGAGCACAGGTTAGATGTGCAATGATGAAATTAGGGGACACATGAGCCAATGCGTGACAATATAGATTAAACAAGGACAGTTGTGTGTGGTAGTACGTCCGAATTACATTCATACAACACTCCTTTATACTATTTAGAACCTACTTTTTAAACGGCAGCAAAACGGCAACAATAGATTCAAATGTTTTAAAATGGCTCTCTTTAGTGGCTATTGTCAGGGTCCTAGTGCCAAATGCAAGTCAAATTCGCTGAGTTTTGCTTTGAAGAGTAAATTATACTTTTACTAGGAACTGCAACATAATATGTACAGGTAGCATAAATCAAGTTGTGATAATGTCTGATCCTCATATATGTAAGCAGTAATTCAAAGACAAACATACCATCTTCAAACATCTACTTCTCAGTGCAAAATTTGCCTAAAAGACTTTTCTCTAGAACTAAATGTGGCAAAACACATGTGCGATATAAAATCAGAGGAACAACATCTGCTGAGGGGCGATTAGAAAAATTATTATGGCCAGTACATTTTCTCAGTTCATCCACCTATTTGGCAAAAGGTTCATTTTGGACCCTGTCTGTTTTTTAATACACATAACCACAAAATTCAGTTTATCAACTTGAATAAAATATAAAACCCAACATAAATTGGCTAATAACTACAGCCTCAAGACATTCATTTTAAAAAAAGAGTGACTTTAGAAACAAGCTCCACTATTTGTTAAATTAGAGGTCACGTTAAGTCAATCATCAGTTATTGTTCTATGTTCGAATTTATAAAGCAGAAACCCTGCAGTTAATTTACAGCCACCTTACAAACTAATTAACATGCTATCGCGCCCCCATGCAGGTACAAACATCCCATAATGGCCCTCTCTCCTGGAGGCTTATTTGGCACTTGTGTGATGAGCCTCACAGATAGAGTTCAGTGTCTCTACATGATAAACGGAGAGCAGGGTAACAGAATGAGTGCAGAGTACAGATACTGGGACTGTGTGCCATCAGTAAACACAACAAGCACTTCCATCACGTGCATGTGTGTTCTCGAGTGGAAAAACTCATCATTCGTCTTTTTTCTCTGTGTATGTTATGTTTGAATCTGAAAACAATTACAAACTACCAGGTTGTTTTTAGAAGACTTTAGTCATGCTGGCATATTTAATTTGACGTGAATAAAACTGAGGCTGTTGTCTGCCCTGACTAAGGTCCATAGAGGATATCATTGAAAACATTTCAAAAACATTATAACTGCAAAACTATGATTAAAACACTCAAGAACAATAGAGAAAATATGAAGTGTAGACACATGGGAAGAAAGGATTGAAAAGAAACCCCAGAAAGTGAGACTAGTATACCTGGTAACACTGTAAGCCAGGCAGAGTGATGGTTATAGCCAATCGAGTTCCCTGCCAGACAAGTGTATTGCCCCGCATCCTCAAAAGACACATTGGTCAGCGAAAGAATCTCCAGCTCTTTATCCGTAGTATTTATTCCCGCAGTCTGGAAAAAGCAAGGAGAGATGGAGAGAGAGAGAGAAAAAGAAAGACAGATGCGTAAACCACAACCCTTGAGAAACAGCACCCAACACCGGGAGGAAGATCTGAACGAGTGAAGATGATTTAACCCATCACCAGTAACCCAGAAATCTCACACTCCTGCGAATAAAGAGATGACCTAGAAGCTAAATAAGTAGTGGTGGAAAATTTTACGCCCCATCAGCAGCAGCAGGTCACTTTTTTTTGTCATCCAGATCTATCTGAGGTGCAATGAAAACATAAATAAAGCGTGGAAGAATATTACCAGCTTTAAGCCTAATTTAACCTCTCACTAGATAAAACTCACACCTTGTTATGCAGAAGTGTCTCCCAATACTCAAGAGTGTAGTGTATGAGAAAATCAATAAGAATGTGTATGTGGCACAGCCCCAGCTCCTATTAAACATGCCCTCGTTGCATTGATTGGGGAAGAAGAAAAGCGAGCATTTAAATGAAGCAGACACACACTCGCCTTACATAACAAGTCCTCGAATAAGGTCACTTTATTTAATGTGTGAAAACACGACAAGAAGTGTAAGGAGGAATAGAGAGAGTTTAGGGGAGTTTGACTCTACGCCACCAAAGTCTTGATAGGCATCAGCTGTTTGGAGATAGATTTTTACCTGGCTGGGACACCATGAGCCAGAACGTATTCTCTGACATGCCTACAAAGTTGTGGGCTCTGCACCAGTACTGGCCTGCATCTTTTTCTGACACATTATATAGAGTCAGCGTATCGTGGGCCTCTTTTACCTTACTGACAAAACTCTGCAGAGACACACATACACACACACACACACACACACACACATTTAGTCACTTAATGATTTAAAATATTTGCACAGCTTGTTACCACTTGTTACCACTTTTGTACGATGCTGATAGACTTACGGGCAAATTCACAAAACAGTTGTGCCATTCTGGTATTTTAGTGTAGTATTTTTTTAGTGTGGTATTTCTGGTATTTTAATTTCTTTGATTTTTAAATCTACTTTCTTAATCTTAATTAGTCTTAATTAGACTTCCTGTTTGCTCAATTCAATTGCACAAACTGAATCAAAATTCGTCGAAATCGAAATACTTCTAGATTGTGGCTTATTGACAAAACTTAGAACAATTTATGTTACTCTATTATCACTGAATGAAAGCAGCAAGATGTTGCGTTGTTAACAAATTTGCACAGTTCCTTGTAATCAGGGAACTAAACCAACACAGACAGCACATGCAAATTAACAACACTATCAGCAGATAAAAAATGCATCCCATGAAGATTTATATGTGGTAGTTAAAAACTAAATATTACGAGATAAGAAAAGGAACGAGCTTGGGAAATGTTGCAAACTGGATTCAAACTCATTCCACCTGCACTGGCACCACAACTCAACACGCTAACTGCTAGGCCATCGCTCTGATCTCACTATGTTATAATTAAATGCTCAAATATTGTCTTCAGCCCCTTTATCCACACATATCTGTTTCTGTGTTTATTTCAGACGCTTCATTTGCTTTATTCTCAGTTTCCGTTCTTTTCCTTGATCGCAGGCGTTGTGCCACACATGATCTGTCGCTCAGCACTCTCGGACTGGGAGGGCTGGGGAAGGCTTTAAAGGGTGCGCAGATGAGACTGTGGGGAAGGGAAAAGCCGGCATGCGGCTCCCAGTAAAATACTGTTTCAATTATGTGGGAGTCTAAAATAGCGTGGCGGTCTGGCCAGCCGACGCACTCCCCTCCTCTGCCTGCTGACTCGGCCCTTCCCTTGCTCCCCGCACTCATTTTTTCCATGGCTTTTTCGGGAGTCTCTTCCCTTTTTCCTCCCTGCTCCTCCTCTGAAGAGTGAGTGGGGCAGCACAGCTAATGGCTGTCTCCCTGTGCGACGCCACCACGGCGGTTAGCTTAGCCTAAAACAGATGTCTGCCTCCTCTCTCACTCTGAGAGGAAAAAGAGAGTGAGATACCCCCAATTCTCCAGTTGCATTATGGGTGGGATTAGGAGTTGAGGGAGGTACTCCAAGAGTCACTGAAAACTCAAATGAGACTTAATATGTGGTTTACTTTAAGCTGCACTTGGACACATTTCAAAAAACGCCTTCAACATTTAAGATAGCCCTTTCTAACAAGCACAAAGTAAAACTGTTTTCTTAATAGAGGTTTCAATAAAAAATTTATTAAATCTTTGTATTCTTGAAAAAAGTAAACTGTAATACAAATATTTAAATCATTATCATTGTAACAAATCACAATTGTCTTAATATTAATATAAAGGCATAGTAAATCTGATACATAGTATCTGATGTGCCACTATAGATGACTGTACCTTAAGGATGTTGACGAAGGGGGCGCCATTGGGCCCATACTGGCTTCCATTCACCTCGATGTGTTTGAGCCACTGGATGTGTGGCTGGGCATCACTGTACACCTTACAGTGGAACTCAACATCACTGCCCACCACCACTGTCTGGTTGGCCGGGAGTCCCGCCTGTAGAATGGGCCGGTGAGGAGAACGCTCTGATTGGATGAGAGATGGAGGGCAGTCAGCTATGAAGGTACATTTACAGAAAGCTAGGTTGAATATGTGTGTTGTGTGTTCATACCCAGCACATCAAGTTGGTAAGTATGTTTGATTGTTCCGTGTTTGTTCTGCACCACACATGTGTAGTTTCCCCGGTCAGATGGAACCGCACTCTCCATTACCAAACTCCACTGCTGATGCCTCAACTAGAGAGAGAGGATGACAGAGACAGAGACAGTTTTATTCATAAAGTGGGATATTACATAAGAGGTCCACTTGAATCCTTCTTCAGCTTTTTCTGTAGGCTGAAGAAAAGCAGGTGCTAAACTCTGTGTCTGTATAATGTTATGTGTATGATCCACTGAGCTGATAAATCCGAATTTAATTTGAACCGCATTTGCAAAGTTTGTCAAGACTATGTTTGAATGTTTTCTTGACATTGGTTTATTTGAAAGAGAGACATACAGACAGACAGGTAGGTAGGTAGGTTGGTAGGTAGGTAGATAGATAGATAGATATACATGTCAACTTTTGTATTTCACGGGGAAAAGCATACAGAGAACAACACAAGGATGTGTAAGTTATCTCACACTTATTTATTTTTGGGTTTGTTTTGGAATACCTTTAACAGCACCTGACATGGAAACTATGCCGATTGGTCAGAAAGTCTCACACACAAACCGTGCACCTCAGACACACATCATGCATATATACTCACACACAGAACCATCAATTCAGAGCCAGTGTTGGGGAGTAACTAGTTACATGTAACGGCGTTACGTAATTTAATTACAAAATTAATGTAACTGTAATTAGTTACAGTTACTAAGAAAAAACGAGTAATTAAATTACAGTTACTTATGAAATTTTTAACGATTACAAAGGGGATTACATTTGAATATTTACACACATACACATACAGATTTAACTGATTTCTTTCCCACTGACTATTCTGAGACATAGGCTACGCCCTAATAATTTCCGGGATGCGGAAACACAGTCGTAGAATCCAGTCATAAAAACAAAATGCCTAACGCGGACGGAATATGCCTCATTTTGGATGACTAAATCAAAAGTAGGTCAGTACACTTGAATCAAAACATGACATCGACTAGTGTCTGTGAATATTAAGCCACGAAAATGCAACATATGACTCCTGCACGTTCTGTGTGTCTGTGGAAATCAGGCGCGGACTGGACACCGGGAGAACCGGGACAATTCCCAGTGGCCTGGCAGCCGATTTGGCCCGCTATTTTAATATCATTATTGTATAATTGCCTGCCGATTCGTGCCGAATGTAATAAAGCGATCATTTGCGAATCCGCCATTTGATAATTAAATCTCGTGACTCGCGCGCTCTCCGCGCCTCCGCCAAACGGTTTGGATCAGACTCAGAGTAATCAATGCGAGAGAGAGAGAGAATAGAGTGCACTGTGGAAGCGCACAGCGGAGCCGAAAAGCTGAACTACTGTTCAGGGTTTCAGGTCAGTTTCATCTGTAAAGATGCTTTTTTTGTCTTTGTATTTTTTTTTATTTATTTAATCAAGCAGCAGCACGTTGCTCATGAGTCATCACTCAAAATACGATATAAAAGACATCATTATTATCTGTTGTAATGTTACAGTAGTAATTTAGCTGAAAAATAATCCGATTTTTTGTGGAAGCTACGACAGACAACAACACAACCCTTACGAAAATTAAAGTTTTGTTATTTTACTAATAATCCAGAGAAAATGGTTACTATTGTTTAACTGTGGTAACCAAAAATTATTTTACAAATTTATTTATTTAAAAATAAATAAAAATCCATTTGCAAAACAAAAAACAAAACAAGGTTATTATACTTTTATATAGGCTAATAAAAGCATGGTCAATTTTGTAAGGGAAAAACATGACTCATGTACAGTATTAGGATTTTTCTATAAAGATATTGTAGTATTGTAGAGTATTGTATTGTAATGGGTTGGACACGTTATCCGCATGCCCTCTCACCGCCTACCCCGACAGGTCCTCTATGGGCAGTTATACGCAGCCAACAGGAGACCTGGGGGTCAGAAACGTCGCTACAAGGACCACCTCAAGTCGACCCTGAAAAACTGCAGCATCAACCCTGGAGTCCTGGAAACAACTGCTGCCGACCGCCAGGCATGGAGCTCTGCATGTGGTCTGGGGGCCCAACTGATCGAATCACATCGTACCCAACACAGAACTGTGCTACGTCAGCGCAGACACCAACGCGCCCAGCCACAACTACACCCATCCTCAGATTCAGCACTTACATGCCCCGACTGCGGCAGGACATGTGGCTCTCGGATTGGGCTTTATAGCCACCTTCAATGGCACCGCCGACAGCAGCGGCTGCCTCAACACTCCAACAATGCATCCTAGAAGTGACGTCAGCTTCGAAATCGATGGACTGCATAAGAAGAAGAAGTATTGTACAGTATAGTTTTGTTCAATCTTGAGTATTAAAGTCATGAGAGAGATGGATAACAGGGCAAAATAAAGAGACTGAAGAGAAAAATGGAAGTGAAGGTGCAGTTCAGGAGAGAACTTTTAATTATTTTGCATGTCCCCAAATGAAAGATTTAAACCTTTTTTATGTCAGGTCCATACAAAAAATAGTTTTGTCCATGAATTTGTTTGTATGAGTTTGAATTTTCCAGTCTGAATTTTTTTCCCAGTCCGCCCCTCCTGTAAATTAATGGCAAAGATATGGTTTCATTTACTACACATAGGCCTACTGAAGCTCGCAGTGTTTTCAACCTCTGCTGCCTCAATATAGGAGTACACGAGCACATAAACATAATTTCTAGAACTGCTCTGTGTCACTTCATGCATTTTACTTATTTTGAGAAAACTATCATCATATACAGAGACAGCAGTTTCAAAAAAACACCAATGTTTCAGGAGTTTATTACACAGAATACGTCACATGCTTATTAGATAACTGTATTTGAGTTGATGTATGTGATTTTATTTATTATTATTTAATTTTCACAAATTTAGAAAAGTAATCAAAAAGTACTCAAAAGTAATTAGTTACATTACTTTAATAAAGTAATTGAAAAAGTTACACTACTATTACATTTTAAACAGGGTAACTTGTAATCTGTAACCTATTACATTTCCAAAGTAACCTTCCCAACACTGTTCAGAGCACATTCTAACTACATGTCTATCTCTGCTTCTTTCCATTTCTCTTGCACTCTGTCTCTCTCTCATTCCTCCTCTATGTACTTCGAAGGTCTGAGTGGAAAAAAATGTAACTGTGTAAATATTATGGGCTTTGTTTTTGAACAGTTGCATGGTAACATTGCCTGAGCGGGCAACACTCACACAGACAAACGCACATGCCTAAGAAAGTTGGCAAGGGCGCCTGTGCCCCCTGCACTCCTCCTCCCCCTTGTCTTCTAGATCCTCACCTTCTCTCAGGCAGCTCTCACTGGCTCACTCTCACTCAGTGAGGCTTTGGTGCTTCCTGACTGAAGTGTGTGTGAGTGAATGTTTGTATGGGAGTGGTTGACATTTAATGTATCCATTGATTTTTTTTAATCAAAATATTAGGTTAAAATTAATATGAAAGTCTAAGGGAAATTATACTGTATTGTATATTGTATGTCATGTAATTAGTGACTACACAATATTTTTTAAATATATAAATAAAAAGTAACTTCCATGGTTAAACATTATTTCGAAAAGGTGTTTAAATGATATGATATGATATATATATATTTACATTTAGTCATTTTGAAGAGGCTTTTATCCAAAGAAACTTATAATTGGGGGATACATAAGCGATTCTTCTTCTCTACAGGAAGTGTTTGTAATACCAAGTTTTAGACATTGTTCAAATAAGTACAAGCTAAAAAGAGAAGGAATAAATAAAGAGAAAGACAATTTATTTTCTTTCTTTTTTTACTGATGAAGTCAAGTAGCGTCGAAACAGAAGAGTTTTCAGAGGTCACTTGAAAATTGTCAGGGATTCAACATTTCGGATAGGGGTGGGAAGATCATTCCACCAGCCAGGAATGGTGAAGGAGAATGCTCTGGAAAGTGATTTTTAGCCTCTCTGTGATGGTACCATTAGGCGTCGCACACTAGCTGATCTCAGACTTCTGGAGGGGCTGTAGAGTCATAATAATTAGTAGAAGTAGGTGGGTGCTGAGTCTGTGGCTGTTCTATATGCAATCATCAATGTCTTGAACTTGATGCGAGCTGCAACTGGTAGCCAGTGCAAGGAGATAAAGAAAGGTGTAACATGGACTCTTTTGGGCTTGTTGAAGACCAGTCATGCTGCTGCATTCTGAATCATTTGTAGAGGTTTGACTGTGCATGATGGAAGTCCAGGCAGAAATGTTTTGCAGTAGTCCAGCCTAGAAATGACAAGGGCCTGGACAAGAAGTTGTGCAGCATGCTCCATTAGAAAGGGCCTGATCTTTCTGATGTTATGCAATGCAAACCTGCAAGATTTGGCAGTCTTTGCAATGTGGTCTTTGAAAGGTCAGTTAGTCATCAAAGGTTACGCCAAGATTTCTGACTGAAGTTGATGGGCTAATTGTAGAAGAACCTAGCTGGATGGTGAAATCATGCTGTAGAGTTTGAGTGGCAGGGAAGACAAGGAGCTCAGTCTTTGCCAGGCTGAGCTGTAGATTATATCCTTTCATCCATGCCGAGATGTCCGACAGGCAGTCTGAAATCCGTGCAGCTACCATTGGATCATCTGGTTGAAATGAAAGATGTGCCTGTATAATGGGACCCAGTGATGTCGTGTATATGGAGAAAAGGAGGGGTCCAAGAACTGATCCCTGAGGAACCCCAGTGACAAGTTGATGTGCTTTGGACACCTCCCCTCTCCAACCCACCCTGAAAGACCTACCACTGAGATTAAATATATATGTACTGTATATGTATATTAATTTACTGTTGAGCAACTTTAGAATAAAGGAAATAAATATTCCTCTGAGCTACATCAACTCAAGCTCAGCCCCCCTTTCATTGAAATCCTAGATTCGCCTTGTTAACTTCCCAAAAGTATTTTATGTCAGCTACCCATGTGCATTGAGAATATGAGAGAGCGGGAGTTAATTTAGGACACTATCTCACTTGACACTGACATGTTGTGTGTGTGTGTGTATACGACATTTATCTCAATGTGTCTGCTGAAAAGAAATGCTGTGAAGAATTCTCAGCTGTTCATCAATCTACCCGAGCACTTTATCTAGAGGGAATGGGAGGAGAGAGTTAGTACATTTATCCCATCCTTCATCAAAAGATAAGAGCTGAAAAGTGTTGCGATGTCAAGCTGTACCCAGCAGATTCAGAGAAAAAAACAGCACAAGAAAGACCCAAGCAGAGGTCTGATAATCAGTCGAAAAGCGCCCCCTAAATTCCTCCCAGCATTATGCTTTTAACATATTAAGCCTCTTTAACTCTGATGTCAGACTGGGGTTAGGTGTTAAGACCAGTGCCATTTTTGTTGATTCTGTTCAACTGAATTGTGAAGTGCAGAGAATATTGGGAGTTTACAGACTCAGGAGGTGCTAAGAAGCTCAGGTCTCTCTTGAGTATGTGTGTGTGTGTAAGTGTATGTCCAGGATTTATGGTTGTGTCAAAACTGTGTGAACTCGTTCCGACAGTGGTGCTGTTTAATTTGACCCACAGAGGCAGGAAGCAACTTAAAAAAAAAAAAAAAAAAAAAAAAAAAGGGGTTCTTTTTCTCTCTCTCAATAAAAAGTAGTACAGTAGTCTCACTGGAAACACCCTGTTTCACCATTAAAAGAAGCCATCGATATTGTACAGATGGCCCATAATCATACAAACCCTAATATGAAAGTCTGCCCTAGAAAATGAACTACATGGCTATATCAGTCAGTTCGTATTGATAAAGAGAACTATTATCACTTAAAGGTGAAGTGTATTTAGCGGTCACTAGTGGCAAAAAATGAATGTCAAAACAATTGTTTCCAAACAGGTTTCACGAAGAAATTGTTCTTTGTGAGTTTTGTTTGTGCCTTTTAAGTACATTTTCTACAGAGCAGAATTATTTTATTTTATTTAATTTGTGAAATAATCTGTTTTTATTACTTTTTCCACACCAGTCTGTTATTGTGGTGTCAGCTATTTCATATAAACCCACCCTGTACAACAACTGGTAATTTTTTGTTATGTCAGTCAGATAGAAATCCAGTCATTTCAATGGGAATCAACATGAAGGAGAAAGATTTCCCTAAGCAGATTTCACACTGGATTCAAGATGGTTGTGTAAATTTGCAGTGTTGATCATAAGAAAGCTGCTTAGTTTAAAAGTAACTTCTATGTGAACTATGCTTCAAACATTGCTACTATTGACAATGGAAAATTGACCTTTGTTGCACACATACTTCTCTAATGTGACCGGAACCTTTATTGGAAAGAAGCTGCAAAGTGGACTAGCCTTATGTTAAACAGCAAAAATCAGGCTACATGAGAAAAGTGAACATTAAACACTTGATCTTTAAACATATTTTTTACACATAAACGAATAACAAATCACACCTAAGTAGTTAATAAAGACATACACTGCTGTGGCCTTCAGACAAAAGGCACATTTTAGGTGGATTAGAGATTCAGTGATGCTCCAAGCTTGTAGAATTTATCGCCGGTGGTCCCACAGAGCACTGCAACTGAAATTGAGTCATCTCTCAGAGGACGTAACAGTCTTTCCTCAGCTTGCTCGTCAGTTGAGCTGTTGAATATGTTGCTCGCATACACACACTCAAATGCACAAAACATCAGTTTGTGTGTGTGCGTGAGGTGTGACTAACCCACAGTGCTGCAGATTAGCATTCTAACAATGCGACTCCGGCTGCCATATGTGAGCATGACAAAAGCCACGCCTCCCCCTGCCAATCAAGGTTTCTAAATCGCCACGACAACACCCTCTCGGAACCTCCCCCTTCTGATGACTCAATAGAGAGTTGACCTTTGACCTTAGAACCCTGCCAGTCAGGCACAGAAAGTGTCTGAGGTGTTGTGTCTGTTTGTATGTGTGTTTGTATTAATGTGTGTGTGGCCGTTTGAAGGGAAAGCTATGGGAAAGTCAACTGTCTAAACAAATCCATGGATCGTTTCAAACAATGAGAGTACAGCCTGTGACTCATTTTCTTGCATTTAAAACTTTTTCGGCAATCTTACTGCATTTAAAACGCCCTGACCGTTGGCCAGAGAGTTAGTGGAACTTCACTGTGCCAATAGAAACATAATAATAGCATCATTGTTCCCCTTGCAATGCAAAAAGGAGCTTTAAGATGGAATATGCTGATCTCTCAGGGAACTCCTCATGTTTAATTTTGCGTGACGCTCTGCATTTTAACACATCGTTAAGTGCGTTATCAAGCCATTAGGCCTGTCATATCCACACACACAATAGGGTCAGACATACTTATGCATAAATATAAGAGCTGTGACTTTTAGCCTTGGCCTTAATAGAGACAGAAGACATTTAGGGTGAGCTGTCAAGCTCCTGTGTATGTATGTGTTAAATAAAGCTATTATGATGCTGTCAGAGATCTCTAGACCAACAGTGACTGTGCTGATGTGGAGGGCAGGTCTGGTATAAAGGATGACCCTGGGTCAGTGCAGACCCCTGGTGTGTGTATACGTGTGTGTGTTTGTAAGGGTGGTCTGGTCACACTATGGCCATGGAAAGGTTGAGAGGTCAATGTTTTGTTTCTAAATGTCTCTCTTAGGGGACACTGGTTATTTTCTATGCATATAGGTCAACGTAGTGTTAAAGAATCTGAATGTTTATGTCCAAAAATAAGTCATTCAGAAGATCCCAGTTGTGTTTTAAATGTTGATTTTGTTTCGAGTTATAGTGCTTTCATGCTATAATTTTATTTTATTTTTTTAACCAATATGTGTGTTCCCTGGGAATTGAACCCACTACCTTCTGCACTGCTAACGCAATGCTCTACCACTGAGCCACAGGAACAAGATTGTTGACATACAGTGACAGTATAGAGCTATAAATACGATTTTGGATAGCAAAGCTTAGGTAATTTGGTCTTGGAAGAACTACATGAGAAATACTGATCACATAGAGATCTTTTGATTTTAGACTTTCATATCTTTGCAAATCTGAGCACAGTTTGAGATCTCATCTGAAGAGGGGATGTCTAAAAGGAGAAAATTCTGTAAAAGTCTTTAGTGAAAGTCTCAATTTGTTGTCAATTTCATCTCAAGGCTATTTAGAAGAAACAATTGAGATGGTAATTCATGGTTTTTCTTTCCTGTGGGGAAAATGTGTGCCTCTTCAGGAAAATTGTGTTTAATAATGCTGTAGTATTTAAAGGGATAATTCACAGAAAAATCTAAATCGTGAACTCACACTCGTTTAGCTCTAAATCTTACTTCTCTGAAACACACACACACACACACACACACACACACACACACACACACACACACACACAAAAAGGATGGTAAATGATGACATCAATTTAATTTTTGGGTGAACTTTCCTTTAAATTGTGGGGGTTAAGCATTAAGGAGCAACAGCTCTGAAAAATGGTAATAATAAATAAAAATAATCTAAAGAATCTGTGGATGGCCTCCAAAGCACATCATAATCAACACCTGCACACAAACGCATCAACACATAAATAACAAGACCACACAGAACTTTGTGTTCTTCTGTTCTTTCAGAGGAGCCGCAACAGGTGGAAATATCCTCTAGAGATGACAAGTAAATAATAAAATTCAGAGCGAGAGAGTGAGAGAGAGAGTTCTTGAAGGAGCAGATGTTGGGGATCTGTGTAAATTATTACTAATTGCCAATTCTTATTATCTCTAATCCTAAACACACATGCAAACGCACATGTTCTTAATCAATATTTATATTGTCTTACTTTAATCCCGCCCATTCTCTGCTCTCCCTTGAATTCCTTCCCATTTTTCAGCCAGTGGATGGTGGGAGTGGGGTTGCCGGCAGCAGGACAGCGGAACTTCACTGTATTAGCGGCGGGAACGGCCAGTAGTTTCTTCTCCATCCGGTCAGGACGGGTCCAGTATGGAGCTTCTGTTAGAAATTAGAATAAAATCAGAAGCTGCTGAAAATAGCAACTAAACATGACATTTTGAAAGTTTACCAAAAAACATATCAGTGTGAATCCATGGGTGCAAATGGACCAAATATAAGTGTATGTTGACATGCAGCATGTTTAAGGGGGTAGGGTGTTCCCTCTCCGGGAGTCTTCGTGTGGGTGAATGTTTATGGAAAGTTTTAACTTGCTCGCCCTGTGGCAGCGTCAGACTGGCTGCCTAATTCCCAGACTGAATTAAAATTTGTTTGGAAAAGCAAACACTCTTACATACACTCTTATGTGAATGTGAGGCGCGTCTATGCTCTTGTAGAAAGAACTCTGAAAGATTCCCAGTGTTAACTCCTTCACAGAGCCATGAACACACAATGTGGATTCCTAATCATAACCTATTATAATAACAGAGCAATTTTCCTACATTTAATCTTCCCACAAATTCAGTTTATGTTGACTGTCGTGTGGTCAGGTCTGTGTTTATGCTTCCTAGTAACTAATGCCAAATATCAAAGCATAAATACTTACAGTAAGATCCTTTAGCTAAAATAATAGTCATTATTTTTTATTTTAAGACAAGTCTTGAACTTTGTGTGTATGTGTCTTTAAGAGACTGAGTAAACATACTTTCATCCCTCCTCAAACAATTAACTCCAGATCAGATCAACCCGCAAACTTGGCGATTAAACCCACAGACGCCACATTTCGCTCCAGACATACATGCGAGCTCATAAGCACACATCTGTGAATGCGCGCACACACATACACACACAATAAACTCATTAACAGACTGAATATAATTCTCTCTTGCGTTATTTGTTCATGCTATCAGATGGTGAATGTAAAGGGTGATTGGCAGGCTGGCATTTCTTTTGACATAACCAACATACTAAAGCCTGTACACACACACACACACACACACACACACACAAACACGTGCACACACACACACATTTTTCCAGTTCCATTCTCAGATGGTCAGTGATCCGCCAGGACCACAATATGGATCTGTACCCAACAGTGGACCTGGCGCCATACGTGTGTTTGTGTGGTTTGCTATTTAACAGAGTTCAGTACAGACAGTTTAAGCTTTAATGTGGGAACCGCAAATCTATAGTGACCCAACTTTTTTTTCCATTTACTTTTATTCTACATCCAAAAAAGTCATCAAAGTATAACACAACTCTACACAGCTGATATTACGCACAGCTTGCTTCAGTCAGCCAAACTGAGAGCAGTAACCAGCACTGCATCATTAAGATATTACAGAATGATGTCATCAGATGTCACACGACCTCAGCTCTTCTCAAATGTTCCAGAGAGCCCAGACTTCACAGCTCTCAGCTCCAGTGTGCTGATCTCGCTCTCTCTCTCTCTTTCTTTCTTAATTAGAGCTGGATTACTGGTCATTAAACTCTAAAGGGTTTTGGGTTTTTGCTTAATCCCTTGTTTCATGCCCTCCCCTCAACCCCTCAACCCTCCCCCAACCCCGATCCCACCACAGCATACAGATGCATTAGCTTTCAGTTCCCTTCCCTTCCCTTCCCTCTCTCTTTCATTCTTTGTGAAAAATCACAAATAAGATCTCTTCCAAATCTCAGTTGTTTCTCCTACAGAACAATGAGATTAAATAAAGATAAAATGGAAAAAGTCTCCAGAATCTCATTGTTCTCCCTCAGAATACGATGCCAATAATCTTTTATGTGTCTCATGTAGAGACTTTTATTTTTAATTCGATTTTTGTTATTGTTTTTTTACTTAAGACTTAGTTAGTTTGATTAGCTTTTTTCTTCTTTAAATATAGTAAAATTTTGATTTCAGTTTTAGTTTTGAAACTTATGTTTCCATGACAAAATGTAAAAAAAATATTTAGTTTTCAAGTTTAAGATTTGCATCTAATTTTTTACTCTATTGACAAACTGTATATAAACATGATTACATTTATCTCTATTTTTATTGCATATTTTTTTAATTTGGAAAGAACCAGTGATTCTGATTCTCTTGCTATACTGACACATATTTGCCTGCACAGACATTTATCAAAACGTGTCTAAAATATATATTTTTTAAATCAATTGTGTCACTGAGTTGAGAACCTACCAACACTAAAACACAGAGAAATTAAATCTTCCTCGTTTTTTTCTTTACTTGTTATACACAGTCAAATATATTGTGGCATTTTCTCAGATTTTGAGTCACATTTCAGTTGACGCTGTTCGACTTTAAGCTGTTTCTCTTCTTTTCCCTTCCTCTCTCTTGATTTCTTGTGAGAATTTGCATTTTAGTATCAAGTGGGGGAAAAAAGCAGCTGATGAAATGAGAAGCAACCTTATTCCAGCTAGAAAAGACAGAAATCTCATGCATTTATTACACAACAGAGAGACCTCATGAAATCTCAATCAAAAAAGAGTATTAAAATGAG
This sequence comes from Carassius carassius, assembly GCF_963082965.1. Taxonomy (NCBI): domain Eukaryota; kingdom Metazoa; phylum Chordata; class Actinopteri; order Cypriniformes; family Cyprinidae; genus Carassius; species Carassius carassius. Next base: position 19,043,003 of record NC_081784.1, read on the forward strand.
AAATAAGAGGGTGAAACACACCATTTCCATTACCTGCATCGTCCTCATCTTCATCATAGTCCTCATCATCACCAGAGGACAGCGAGTCTAAGGGAGAAAGAATGACATAGAGAGAGAGAACAATCTCATTACTACACAGTACAGTGGCCTTTCTGTATGAACAATGAACCTATTCATATGATCTGCAGAATGAGGAAAATAAACTGATAACAAATCAAAACCAATTACTGCACACACACACACACACACCCTCAAACACTCACATACACAGCGGTTAATGGATGGCAGATGTTAGCAGAGATTAAAACGTCTCAGAGATTTCTGATAACAGCTGTATTTTTACACACGTCCTGAAATACACGTGCACAAACACACACTCTTATATCCGGCTTCTAAATGAACAGAGTCAGAGGGGGAAAACCCCCCCGCAATGACCCTAAAAAATAGATTATTCTGTTTTCAGCTCCTCCTCTGTGAACATTTAGAGTACACAGGTAACACTGTACAGCACACACTCCTAAAATACCCTAACCTAAAATCCAACACTAGGCTTATTTAGTGCTAAAGATATGCTGTTACTGGGACACTGAAGCTTTCTGTGTGTGGCTTTCACAGTGTTAGTTGCACCAAACCATCAGATTTATGCTATATTTTCCTGTTTTGTGGCTTAACCGTCTTCAGCTGCTACTGAAGGTCTGTCTTTACAAATTTTTTAAGTTCTAATGGTTTGTTGTTGTTCTGTGGTGTTACATGTTTTTAAAGGATTAGTAGACCCAAAAGTGAAAAACTGCATAAGACGTCAATGACAAAACCCATGCAAACAAATGATGTCATTAATGTCAAACTTGGTGTGAGAAACATTTAGCGGTACATTATCAGAATATATGCGGGACCATGAAAAGCAAAGAACATTTTCATTTTCTGTATGTTCCTTACACAAAGCTTTAGAAGACTTGGAATATAGCACACAAGCTAGTCCCTATTCACTTTCATTGTATGGAACATTACATTCTGTAAAACATCTTATTTCATGTTCCACAGACAAAAGAAACTCAAACAGGTTTGGAATGAAATATGGGTGATTAATGATGTTTTTTGTATGAACTGTCTGTCAATGTGTCTGGTAGCTATGTCTTGTGTTAAAGTGTGCAGAACAGGATATTGCTGTCTTGTGGACTCTTTATCGGCATGTGATAATTGGTGCAGGTTGTGTGCCCGTTTCACTTTTTTTTCTGTCTTTCTCCAGACGCTGGCGAGAAGGAGAGCCGATTTGCCCTGGCCTAATGCCAAACACATGTCGGTAAAAAGACCTCTCCCCACGCACTTACTTTTTCCATCTGCTTTAAATGATGAAGTGATTCCATATAATTACATTCTAATTAGTTGTCAATGAGCAGATCAGCTTGTGTCCACGAGTTTACAGAACCAAATATCACTCCAAACTACCGTTTAAACACACACACACACATGTTTGTTTTTGTGAAAAGTGGGGACATCCCATAGGCATAATGGTTTTTATACTGTACAAACTGTATATTCTATGGCCCTACTACACCAACCCTATACCTAACCCTAACCCACAAAGGAAACTTTGTGCATTTTGACTTTCTCAAAAAAAAAAAAACTCATTCTGTATGGTTTATATGCGTTTTGAAAAATGGGGACATGGGTTATGTCCTCGTAAGTCACCCTCTCCTTGTAATACCTGTGTCATACCCATGTCATTATACAGAGTTGTGCCCTGATATGTCACTAAAACATGCCCACACACACACACACACACACACACACACACACACACACACACACACACACACACACACACACACACACACACACACACACACACACACGTCACACAAAAACAAATCATTCTATCATGTAATGTCTGTTTGTCTTAAGAGTTTAATTATATTTTTATTACAGTATGAACATATTCAGAAAAGCATGATATCATACTTCTACTAGTATTTAATATATATACTGTGCAAATCAGGCAGATGTTCAGTATGGGTCGAAATTACATTAGCCAAACTGAACTGAATGTAATATTAATGGCAGTTTTAAATTATTTTTTCTTGACTCATTATTGATTTATTTTAACGAATGTTAAAATATTTGTGCATGATTAAAAATATAAACTTTTTTTAAATATATTTTATTTTATTTTATTTTAATAAACAAATGTTCCTATTATAAAACGTTAATAATTTTTTTTCTTTTTTTTTTAATCATTAGGCCCATAAGTAAACAGCACTTGCTGAATTCAGATCACGTGTCAGTAATATAGCATGCTACCATCTGAAATGTGTAGCATTGTATAATGCAAAATGTATCACTATTTTTAAATGATACTAAAATAGACATTTTAGTGTATACTGTACCACATAGTAAGCAGTGTTCAGATTCCATTGTAAACATAGTCAGTGACACTTGATGGTATAGTAAAAGATAACAATACCTGACAGGCCAGCTCAATGGGTCACATGTGACGCACAGACAAACAACAACTCTAGTAGTTTAATATTTAAGAATAATATTTAATAATATTTCACACTGATTTAAATCTGTAGGGACTGAAATATGCCATTTTCCACTGTACCTTCCCAAGGAGGCCCTATGTAATTGCCTCATTTTTATTCAGGTAAAGCCCTTGTCTAAAACAATCCTGTTCAGTCCATGTGGAATATTAAGCAACATGTAGACTATTTAACATTCTGCCTTCGAGTGTGTGTTATTATGCTTGTATGATAAACGTCAAGTCAGCCTGTAGGTGTGTGCTGGGGGTACAGTATGTCTCAAGACCTGTTTGCCTGTTGGGAATGAGTCTGACTGGCGAGTTTCCACTTAATGCTTTGCATGCCTGAGCTTGTGCACTACAGTCTGTTGTACTAAAATAACAACAACACTACTTGAATATTATTTGGAGAGACTGACCAGTGACTCTGACGGTGTAGTTGTTAAGCAGCATGCTGCTGTGGGTGTGTCTACAGGAATACACCCCTGAGTCTTCATAGGAGACGTTGACGATATGGAGCACTTTTTGCCCCACCCGCGTACGGTTGCTAGGAGACACGGCATCACCGTCTTTCTGCCACACAATGGGGACCAGGAAGTCGCGCAGTGTGCAGGAAAGATCCACGGTGTCCCCGACTCCTGCCACGTAGTCCTCCAGAAACACTTCAACCTCACTCGACACCCAATCTAACAGAGGGAAAATAGAGATAATGGAGTAAATTCAATCTGCAGTGAATGAATGAATTTATGCAGATATTTCATCCAAAGGTACTTATTGAGCTATTTAGTAAGGCTATGTTAAATGTGTCATGTCACTGCATTCCAAAATGTGTCCGTTTTGTTTGTCCATATTATTATTCTCAGAGCATAGAAAAGTTTGAAGGCAATTTTAGAAAGTTGACGTTTATAGCAAGCTAAGGTTAATAGTGAATATGTGTTCCCTTATCTAAAGTTTTACTGTATTGGTCAAGCATTTGCATCTGTATTTGGGTAAATGCACAAAGTATGTTTCTGTAAATTCCCTGGGAGTCCAACCCATGTTCTCAGTGTTGCTAATATAATAATCTACCAGTACGGCAATGGAACCCTTAATTAACATAGTTACTATTGTCATTTGCATCTTGTAGAGTCTGACAGACAGATCTACAGAATAAATAATAAAAATAATAATAATAATAAATCTCTTACATTCTTACTTAGAAATGGATCTAAAAATCATAGAAATGCACACCAGGAAAAAATAAACAAATATGTTTTGAAAAATCCGGAGAGCGGCATAGAGACCCCACGTAGATACAGAAATGCAACATGCTGGAATAATATATTCTGACAGTTTTCTTCATTTTCCCTCTCTTTTTTTCCATCACCTCCATAAAACCTGGTTGTCTTTTTGTAGCATCTCTATCACTCTTTAATTCTCTCTTTTCAAAGTGACATTCATCTCCGGGTTGAGTGGTGACAGACTTAAGGATTGATATATTCAATAAATGTTGTGCTAGTGTGTGTGTGTGTGTGTGTTTGTGTGTGTGTATGAGGTCAGGAGTGTGCTGACAGAAGATTTGCAGTCAAGACTAAGCTCGAGTGGAATACAGAATCGAGGTGTATGAATTATAGATCGCCCGCTACATGTGAACGCATACACACACACTGTTAAGTGCAAAGTCCAAAAACACAGTTCCATCTGAGGCTGTCTGAAGGCCACGAGAAGTGTTAATATCTCTTTGATCACTCCTCATATCAGTTCTTTTGTGTTTCACTCTTGATGCCATCACATCTGCCTCTCTGTCCCCTTTCTCAACCTTTCATCTTGTCTTTCACTCATTTCTGTACCTCTTTCTCCCCCCTCTACACCCCTCAAATCCAGAGGCACCACAGTGCTGACATCAGATGGCAGCTCCTTCAGTGGATAAATGCTGCTGTGTGTGCTCTTGTCTATTCTATATCCTGTGAAAGAGAAGGCGTGTATGAGATGTGTATGTGCATTTGTGAAAGGTTATAAATAAATATCATAAATGGCTACTGTGTGTTCCCATATTTCCCAGGAGGTGTGTGGAGAATAGAGCCAGTGTGAGCTGATGTTTTACAAGGCTGATACAGAAAACTCTCTAGGAGGACCACAGATCAGGTGAGACTTTTATGAAGACTCACAAACCCTGTTGACACTGTTAGGCTACGCAAGCCTCATTTCATGTGCCACCGTGCTCTGAAATTCATAATGCAGAGTATGTCTCTGTTTTCTGCTATATATTTCCACTCATTTAAATGGTAGTTGCTCGGCTGAAGTATGTGACTGGATATCTGCTGGTTTTAAGCCGTAAATATAATTTGACATCACTCTGGAACCACAGGACATGACATCATGACAACACTGATTGGCAAAACTAGATTACTAGATTTCAGCAGTGGTCAACCATCCCGGATGTGAACCAATGTCCTGACCTTGGTGACCACAACACTACCGTCCTCCAAAGCCTGTAATCATACATTCACTCTATAATCAGCTTCATGTATTTCCATAATCACTGTAGATTCAAGCACTGTTTTATATTCGGCACACACACACACACACACACATGCACACACACTTGCATGAATTGAGGACAGTTTTCCTTTGATCATGCAGAAAAGATGAAAGGTTTTTTTGTGTTTTGCTAGAGTTGTGCAGGGTAATATGTGAGATGTGATTTAAAACCTGGTGCCAAGGGCAACACAGCAGTTGCTGGAATATATTTGACTGAAACGAACAGGTCAACACCCTGTGTGTGTTTGGGTGAGAAGGGCATTTTTAACAGTAATCAGAAAACAGTCGGTTTTTTTTACATCTAATTCAAAAATATTGTATGTGTGTTTAATATAAAGTGTGTGCATTTAGTTGATTAAATGTAAACACATCTTAGATGTCTCCTACTTTCAATATAATATTTATTACATAAGAAAAAATACAATTATTTACACACTTTTGATTAAACATTTGGGGTCGGTATGAGTGTAGGAAGTCTCCTACACTCACTAAGGCTACATTTATTTGATCAAAAATAGTAAAAACTGTAATATTGTGAAATATCAATAGAATTGAAAATAATTGTCTTTTATTTTTATACATTTTAAAATGTGATTTATTCCTGTGATGCCAAGCTGAATTTTCAGCATCATTACTCCAGTCTTCAGTGTCAGATGATCCTTCAGAAATCATTCTAATATACTGATTGGCTGCTTAAGAAACATGTCTTAATATTAGCAGTGTTGAAAGTTTGTGTTGCTTAATATTTTTGTGGAAACTTTTTTTCAGAATTATTTGATGAACATAAAGTTCAAAAGAACAATATTTATTTGAAACAGACATATTTTGTAACAGTACAAATAATTTTTCATCAGTTTAATGTGTACTTGCTAAATAATGGTATTAATTTATTTCAAACTCAAACTTTTTAACTTTTATACTGTATGTAAGCATTTAGCATTTTTAGAATAATAAAAAAAACACGCACGCACACACACACACACACCATACGCACACGCACGCACACACACACACACACACACACACACACACAAACATGTGTGTGTTGGGTGGGGGTTAATGTGGCCTCTTGATTTATTTGCTTGTTTTTAGGGATGTATATTGAGTCTATGTTGTTAATTCCAGCATTCACTCACACACACACACATACAGCTGACAGCATGTGATAAATGTGTGTACGACTAACAGTCTCTGGTTTTACTTGTTTTGGGTGTTGCAACAAAACGACAGGTTAAAACAAGAGAATGAGGGGGGAGGATAAAGAGACTGCACACACACACACGTTGATATATGTGGTTTAACAGGGACTTTCCATAGGCGTAATGGTTTTTATACTGTACAAACTGTGTTTTCTATCCCCCTACACCAACCCTACACCTAAATCTACCCCTTACAGAAAACTTTCACAATTTAGTATGTCATGGCTGAAACAATCTATTGTGACACAGTGTAATCATAACATGTAGCTGATTTATAGCAGGTAATAGTAATAGTCTGCACCTTTATCTACTCACACACACACTCTCACCAGCTTGAGCTGTGCCAGTCTGCTCTTTTGCCGTTTCCCGCTGCTCTCGGCCGTTTGGCGTGATACACTCAGTCAACATCCCCTACTGTTGTCTGACCTTCATACTGAACAACAAGCATTCATGCACACAGTCTCATGCACACTTCTCCTTTCCGCTCCCTCCGTCTCAACATTATCCAATCTTGTTGCATAAAAGGAGCATCTTTCTAAAGTTGAAGTCTGCATCCACTGTATTTGTTAATTGCAGATGCCGGATGTAAAAATGTCATGTTTTTGAGCCAGATCCTCCTCTGAATGAGACTGGCAAGAGAGAAAGAGAGAAAGACACGATCAACGATTAGGATTAAGACAGAAAGAGAGTTGGACAGAGGAGAGTTGAGGCGTGTGTGTGTGTGTGTATGAGTAGACAAGGCTTTCTAAAGGCAGCAGCTTTCTTTAACTTTCCTCAGGGACAAACCGTCTCTCACACACACACACACACACACACACACACACACACAAAACCTCCTGCATCAGCGCGCTAATTAGTAACGGAAACTGGGTGTTCTGAACATCCAGAGCCCATCCAGAGCCTGAGCCAAACTATCTAACAATCACACAACCATACATACATACATATATATATATATATATATATATATAAATATATATATATATATATATATATATATATATATATATATATATATATATATATATATATATATATATATATAAACACACACACACACACACACACACACACACACACACACACACACACAAACTGAAACAAACATTGCAATCAGGGACCGAACCATCTTAATTGTCATTCCATAGACAAACTGGCCTAGTTTCAAACCCTACACACTGTACAGAACACACACTCAAAACACACCGCAGCAGCTTGTAAAATGAACAAACATGCTCTTAATCTAAAGTAACGTCAGTATATCTTTGGATATTTCACAAACGTCTTTATCCAGAACCAGTTTCGTCTCTTGAGTTATTTTCTCAGAATTAGGGTTAACAAAAACGGTGTGTGTGTTCACTACTAACTGTTGTGTGTGTTCACTTGCATGGATTAAATGCAGAGCACAAATTCAGAGAATGGGACAGCATACTTGACTACATGTCACATCAATTTAAATTATGCACAACTACAAGCAACTAACCCAAACCAAACCCTAATCCTAACCCTAAAGTTAGCACATGTTATTAATATTACTCAATACTCAATTTTATAATTACACTGTAGCAATGACACCTTAAATAAAGCTTAACTAAAAATAAAAAATAAAATGTCTCATTCTCTGATTCTTTGTTTTAGCCAGCATTAATGGGCCTATACTAAATTGTTGTATTGTTAAATATGTGCTGTAAAGCCAAATGAGTTGTCTTAACTGTCTGAACAAAGTGAAATAACATCATTGTGATGGTGACAGAATAAGAAATGAGCTGAGTGATATGTTAATCTTTTA